>NW_027536465.1:1185219-1250853 GCF_008692635.1 Crocuta crocuta
GCCATTTTTTCAGAGACTTTCATCCGGCAGCCGACGGGGTTTTTTTTCTTAAAGGAGAAGCGACAACTCAAAAAATTTCCCCCTTCTTTCCGCAAGACCTGGCGGCGCTGGGGACAGAAAGGCCACAGACAGGAAAGTGGGGTCGGGGTGGAGGCAGAAGAACGCCAAGGCTACTTCCGCGGCTTAAGGAAGAAGGATAGAAAGCCCTGTGGCATTAGCGGCTCCTTAGGGAGGCAGGTGCGCGCGCAGCCAGTCCAGGGTGCGCGCGAGGCGGGGAAAAAGGTGCGTTTTCTTCCCACCAATCTCCTCGCGGGACCTGCTCCTCCCACTGCCCCTAGCGCGCGTTGAGCTCGTGGGGCGGGGGAGGGGGGAGGAAGGTCACTTTAGGATTGTCGCGAGACGCAGCCGTTTAACGGTGAGAACGGGTGCGCGGGGAAGGAAACCTCGCGCGCTCCCTTAGAGCCGTTTCCTGATTGGTTGAAGGAAGGGGTGGGGGAGGGAACCTGGTACGTCGCTGCGTGAGAGACCGCGAGGGGCAGGGCGAAGAAGCCGTCCCTCCTCTCCGATTGGTCCGCTGAACGTCTGTGGNCAGCCCCAGCGCCAGGCCTCCCGACGCCCCAGGGCAGCAGTCCCAGGCCGCGAAGCCCCCGTCTCCAGCTCAGGGCAAGAAGAGTCCGCGACTCCTGTGAGTAACGCAGTCTTTCAGGCGGTGGGAGAGACCCCCCTCTGTCCGCACGCAACCCTCTCGGCTCCCGTAGCGCCCACTCCACGTGACATCCTGCCTGCTCTGCCCCCTGCCGGCTCGCACGCCAGATGTCACACCGCCTCCCCGCTAGCTGTCCCGCCGCGCCTCTCCGGCCCTCCCCCGTGCCCTCCGTCCGCGGGGCCACTTCCCCTCTCCCGAGGTCGCCCTTTGTGGGATACGCGTCCCCTGCGCCTTCGGGACGCGCTCCTTCCCCGCCGCAGCAGGCTGCGCCCGCACTCTGGCATCTGCGCTCCCTTTGTCAGCCTGTCCCTTCGCCTCGGACGGCGGCCCTCCAGTGTTACATCACATCCCCGTTAGGGAATCCGCAGCCCAGCCTCAGTTCCAGAAGTGTGGGTCCCCCACCCTCTTCCCATTAATTAGCTCGGGAGCCGGTTGTCGGAGTAGCTCTATGTGGTCTTCTCCGCTCTGCTGAATTCTCACATCACGTTTCACTTGTGGGAAGCTGGCGCTTCGCAGGGTGAAACGTGGCTCTGCCAGTTTCAAGTGTAGATTTTGACACAGCAGAATCCGATGGGTGTCTTTTAGCGGGCTTCCTTTTGTTTTGTTTTTAGTTTTCGCTTCTCTGCTTGTGCTTCTGTTCTAACGTAGGGACTTCATCCTTAAAAAAACAATTCTCAAAGGAAGTCATTACCTAGAGATCAGGGAGGGAACCCGGAACATAAGTATTTGGAAATGGTTCTATGTGGAAAATACTGAGTACACGTGTCTGTAAATTGTGGAAAGTAATCATATTAGCTTTTGAATTCGGCACTGAAAACAGCATTTGTGTCTCTCGACTTCCAAGTGAAAGAAATTGGCAAAAGGGAAAATCAGAGCGGGGAATCTCCGTTTTGAGTGTCCCCTCCCATAGATAGTGTGGCAAGATTTGGCTTATCCCAAATTTAAAACTTGAAACACACCTGTTCCAAAATTAAGAATTAAGTCTGTGACTTGCATGCTTGTCTTAGAAGCTTCCCAGAAAGAGATAAAATTCAAAGGTAATAGATGTATTTCCAATTTTAGAATGTTACATAAGTTAGCATCCAGAGAATTTGTCGTGTAAACTACAGTTCTGTGAACAAAGATATGTACATACAAATCATTTCGTTGTAATTGGGATTCTGATTCCTGTAGATTAATTCCACAGTCACAGAAATTTTTAAGATTATGTATTTAATCTCACCAATTTGAAAAGAGGTATCATTACCCTTATTTGGATCAAGTTCCTTGGACAAATTTCTTGAACTGCATGTGCCTTAGTTTCATTATCTAGAGGAAAAAATGTTAATCCTTATGAGATGAATTAGAATTAAGTATAGCATGTGAAACACTTAAAGCACAACCTAATACATAGTAAATGCAGTATTTGCTGAAAGGTAGTTATTAGTGGTGGTAGCTTACTAGATTGAGGTTTAAGTGGTGTGTAGTGGGGACTTTATATCAGCTCTGCAAAATTGGGATTTTTTTCATTTCCTTCCATTGCCACACCTGGGAAGGCTAAGAACTTAATAATACATTTTTTTAAATGCCCTTCCATTCTCCCCTTCCCATCTGAGAGTAAAATATACCTAAACTTTCTTGCCACGTTTCCCTCCCACTGCTCTACCAGCTTTACTTACAGAAATGATGTCTCAACCTGATGACACCTAGGGCGGTAGTTTTTTCCACTTAATTTTTTTTCCCCCTAACTCTTGGCAGAAAAGTACTTTTGAGTCTTTACCTTCCACAGTATAGATGCTAAAACAGTTGAACTTGGATGAAGATGATTTAGTTAAATCCCTTCAGTTTTTTCTCCATATTATTCCCTGGGGGGAGAGAGATAAAGTCTTAATTCTTTGTGTTCCTCCCTCTCATCCAGTATCATAAAAGAGAATAGTGTTCTTTTACCTTCTATTAGCCTCAGAACTGTTTCTTGATTTAAAGTTACACAATTTTGATCAGATTGTTAAAATAAAATTTCCTGGTAATAATTTCCCGCATGCCCTAGAAATCAAAGGAGTTCTAAAACATTTCAGCTAACTACATCATGATTGAGCAGTAACTGGGCCTGGTACTGTGTTGGGCTAGGCTTTATAAAGGTAAATGAGACATGGTCCTTGTCTTCAAGGACTTTGACATATGAAGGGAAGATGCATTGATTAGTGGAGGTTTGTGAGGTATGTATGCATGGTATACAGATTGTTAGAGAGATAAGCTTTAAAACTAATTAGGGAAGAAATTTATTTAAGCCTTTAAGACATTTCTTTTTTTTAATCTTTTATTTCTGAGAGAGAGACAGACAGAGTGAGCAGGGGAGGATCAGAGAGAGAGGGAGACAGAATCTGAAACAGGGTCCAGGCTCTGAGCTAGCTGTCAGCACAGAGCCCGACGCGGGGCTTGAACCCACGAACCGTGAGATCATGACCTGAGCCAAAGTCGGATGCTTAACCGACTGAGCCACCCAGGTGCCCCGTAACCCTTTAAGACATTTCAAGAGGTTTTTTTCTTTCTTTCTTTTTCCCCAATGTTTGTTTATTTTGAGAGAGAGGCGGGGTGGGGAGGGAGGGACAGAGAGAGAAAATCTCAAGCAGCCTCCATGGTGTCAGTGCAGAGCCTGACACAGGGCTCAATCTCTAGGTTCAGTCTCACAAAGCATGAGATCATGACCTGAGCTGAAATCAAGAGTTGGTGCTTTATCACTTTACTCACTGAGCCACCCATACACCCCTCATGAGGTTTTGAGTATTAGTTTACTGAACCATGGTCAAATATTTTCTGACCTTTTTTCTATTTTCCTAACAACATATGACAATTTTTTTTAAATGTTTTATTTATTTTTGAGAGAGAGAGAGAGAGAGATAGCATGAGCAGGGGAGGGTCAGAGAGAGAGGGAGACACAGAATCTGAAGACAGGCTCCAGGCTCTGAGCTGGCTGTCAGCACAGAGCCTGACGCAGGGCTTGAACCCACGAACTGTGAGATCATGACCTGAGCTGAAGTTGCATGCTTAACCAACTGAGCCACCCAGGCACCTCAATTTTTAAAAAGGAAGTAAGAGATTTAATCTTTGTCTTAATTACTTGTTCTTTTCAGGTTCTTTTACGTATCCCAATGTTTCCTCCTTATAAATTCTCAGTAATTGCTGTTTCACCTACATTTGTTTCTCTTGATTGAACAGACAGCAAAGTGTACAGTAGTTTAAAAGGTTAATAACTACAGGGATTTGGATTGTTTGAAACCTCTTTTTCTGTTAGAAGGCAAAGTAATGAAGTAGAAAAAGATTGGACTAGATAGTCAAAAGTTTCTGCTCCCAGCTTTCTACTACTCACTAAGTGACCTTGGACAAGTCACTTAAGGTCTTTAGATCGGTGTCTTCATTAATAGGCCATAATTTATGATTTGTGAAGTTAGCTTTATAATTAAATGATAACTAGGTTACAGTTTTTATGTACATTTATGCTTGTAACAATGTTTTTGTTGAAACATTCAAAAGGTAATGAAGAGCAGGAAATCCTGTTGAAAGGAAATGATTTTTCAATGAATTTGCTCAAAAGAAAGGCATAAAGTTAAAAGAGTTCAGATTCTTATATTTTAATTGCAGATGTTTATATACACATTAATTTTTATTTTATTAAAAGCATTTTTTAATGTTTTTTTATTTTTGAGAAAGATACACAGTGTGAGCAAGGGAGGGGCAGAGAGAGACGGGGTGGGGGTTGGGGGAGACACAGAATTCGAAGCAGGCTCCAGACACTGAGCTGTCCGCACAGAGCCTGACATGGGGCTCGAACCCACAATCCGTGAGATCATGACATGAGCCAAAGTCGGATGCCTAACCAACTGAGCCACCCATGCGCTTCTATCTACATCAGTTTTAAAGTATATGTGCATTCTGCCATTTTTTTCTGATTTCATCAAGTTAAAACATATTTACTTTTTACTAATATGGAAACTAATTCAAAACTAAGGGTAGGTTAGATTTCAAAAAAGGCTGCTTTTCATTCTACTATGATCATAAGGCCGCTGTTTATCCTATGCATTTCATGTAAAACGTCAATAAATACTTTTTTAAACTTCTAGTTTAGCTATTGAGTTATCCTATTGGCTAAAACGGAGTATTCTTAGAGGTATTCCTACAGATTGGGGTGGGGGAGTATAAATGAAGGAAACAAATATTGCTCTATTTTCTGGTACACGGAATTCCATTTTTGCTGTGTTTTCTTGCTTAAGGTAAAATAGTAGTAAACCTTTGGGTGACACTTTCTTCCTATTTCCTTTTGTAAGGAAAAGGTGAGTGTCATGGATAATGAGAATGAAAAGGCAGTAATATTCTGAATTGAAACAGCTTTTGTGACTCTTTGGAGAAAGCTTCAGTTGTAGATGTTTAAAATTCTGGGGTGCCTGGGTGGCTCAGTCAGTTAAGTGTCCGACTTGGGCTCAGGTCATGATCTCGCGATTTGTGGGTTAGAGCCCCGCGTCTGTCTCTGTGCTGACAGCTCAGAGCCTGGAGCCTCTTTCAGATTGTCTCCCTCTCTCTCTGCCCCTCCCCCACTCATGCTCTGCCTCTCTCTGTCTCAAAAATAAACTAAAAAAAAAAAAAATTTTTTTTTTTAAAGTTTAAAATTCTGAGCTTTCCTCCTATTGGTGATCAGTATGGTAATTGAAACATCTTACCATTCCAAAAAGTTTTTGAAAAGTTCATTGTGTAACCTTTCAAAATTTAGCAATTAAATCCGTACTTCTCATTTAGAGTTAGGAAGATTAGCAGTTATCTTATGTTAATTATCAGTTGGGATGTTGGTAATATAATTTAAAATAAAATTATAATACCAAGCTTTTAAAAAAAGTGAGATGAGAAAATGATAGCTGTTCTTTCTAAAGAGAACAGATTTTGTATTATGCTATGGCTTATGTATGTGTTTGGATTGTTTGGATTTCTTTTGTACCATAAGAGTCTTGATTTATATCAAGTTTACTTTCAAAAAAAAAAAACGACCAACAAAACAACTTTGCATTGCTTCAGAAATACTGTGTGACATCTTTACAATATAGATCCAAGACCTGAAGACTTTTGAATTTGGGTAATGACTCCAGGGGTAGAGGTTCATTTTACCACACTCAACAGTTATGAATGGTAGAAATGTTAACAAATTTAAGACAAGATAGTAACATTTTTTAAATCAGTTTATAACACATTAAACTCTTTATTGTTGCTATCTAATTTGTAAAGTACAATTTATATTTATTTCTGAGGTAATAGAGTTTGACTTCGGTATAACAAATGAATAATTTGGGGTTTTCTGTTAGGTTCATTAAATTTTTCTTATGAAAATTGTCAAGTATACACAAAATAGAGAAAATGGTACAGTGAAATCCCCACAGTTATCAAGATTTTGCTTATTATCTGTATCTCCCTCCCCCCTTCTTTTTGACCTACCTTAGAGGAAATCTCAAACATTATTTTATTTCACCCCTGGTTACTGCATTTGGTAAAATAAGGACATTTTCTTATATAACTATTTAACATAACAAAATGAGCAATTTTTTTTTGTATTAATCTTTTTATAGTTAAAAACTGTTTTCAAGAACACTGTAGCTGTGTACTATCAGAGATGATACCTATTTCAATTTACCTTAATGAAAATTAAAAATTCACTTCCTCAATTACATAAGCTATTTCAAGCACTCAGTAGCCACATGTGACTATCGTATTGGAAAGTGCAGATATAGAATATTTTTGTCATTGCAGAAAGTTCTGTTGACCACACTTACTGTAGATGCTTTCTGCATCGCTCTGGGAATGAATCTGAAAGAGATAAATATCTGTGTCTTAAGAAAGTATGCAAAATTGTTTTTTAACAGTTGGTTCTCATTTCTTTCAGATGCGTGGACAAAGTAACAACTGACAAAGGTAAGACTTGGTCTTTTTTATCTGTCACATACATTACACTGATTATTTTAGACTCTGATAGAAAACAGAATAAACTTCAACCTAAAAATTCAAATTGTTCTCATTTAAAAGTGAATTTTATTTAGTAAAAGATATAGGAGTCATTAGAACCTATTTAGATACTAGATTTGGGCAAGTGAAACATTTTGGCATTATTTGGAAACCAAATCAGTGGGAAATCAAATTATTTTGTTAATTAAATTTAAATTATTTAATGTCTGTTTATTATAATTTGTTTTTAGCTATATGGTTTTTTAGTAAAATAACAGAGAGGAATGATACACAGTATACAGAGTAAAGTTTAGACAAAATCTTGATGCCAGTAGAGACTCAAATTATAAATGTAGTTTGAAGAATGTGGAAAGAAAAGTGTTCCAAGATTTCAGCCTGGTAAATCATTAAATGAGATCATAAATATACACATAAGTATATGTGTATATTTTTTCTAGTTATTGCTTGCATTTCTTGATGCTAAATCAAATATGCAGCATCCTTTTTAAAACTGGAACAAGTATACTTTCAAGTGTATTTAATTTATTGTGTCTGAAAGAAATCTACTTACCAAGGCTTGGCCAATTTAATATGTATGTGAGTGTGTTTATATGTATATATGTGCATGTGTGTTTATATTATATATGTACATATATATTTGTGTATAAAGATTTTTCTTTTCATAAAGAATACTTTGAGAATATGTAACATGTATAAGGCAAGTTTAAAACCTGGATTTTAATGCCATGTAGAAGAATGACAGTGTGATTAGGAACCAGTGATTTGAATTGGTGGCTGCTTTGTAAATAATTAGATAACCAGTTACCAGGGGTTTTTTTTTCCTCTGAATTTTAGAACCTGAGGCTAGTATTTCATGCCAGGCAGAAGTATGAATTCTAGGCAAATTTTTTGTGTGTGTAGAAAACTTCGCATGACCAATTTGCTGCTGTTACTTGGAAAATAGAGTCTGCCAAGAATGGAAGGTCTTATATTCCTTATTCAGAGATCATTTTGAAATGTTATGTTGTGATGAAAATGTAGGCAGGTGGCGATCAAGTACCAGAGCAGTTTTTATTAAAACAAAATACAAAATCCCCAACCTGTCTTTATTAGAGCTAAAGTTACTCGATGTGTCTAAAGAGTATGTATAAAGAAGTTATTTGGGGTTGCCTTGAGGAGAACTTGGAGGATGTGATGGTAATTTTGAATCTCTGTTGGAGATAAATTAATTGCTCTTTGTGTAGATGTCTTAAACCAGAAGTTGGCTTGTTATATGGTCGTGCAGCTGTGGAGAGATGAAACTGCATTCTGGGTTGCTCAGTCTCCATCAGTTCTGCTCTGATTCACTAGTTAAATGCTCCAGATCTTGATTTAGAGCTCAGCATTTGAATTCAAGTTCTACCTTTTATTGCAAATAACATCAATACCTGAAAGTCCAGTAAACACTCGGTAAAAGGTAACTGTAAAATTTTGAAGAAATTCTCCAGCTCTCATTTTCAGCTCTTCTTGTGGCTGTTCAACTCTAAACAGTATATAGGAACATAAAAAAACTGTATCTTAACGTACATTTAAACAACTAGACCAGGGAATACAGAAATGGAGGCTCTAGTGGTCACTTTTCCCTGTGTTTTTTAGTACTTAGACTTTGCCTCCATTCTTACCCTTTATCTTGTCATTTAACTTCTCAGAAAGCTGTTCTGTTACTCTGGAATAGTTTTCATGTTCAGTTGGTGTTCAGTTGGCTGCATTTTAACTGAAGCAACTCAACTCATTCCAAAGTTTTTCAAAACTTTGAGCAGGTTTTTGGTATTTTCTGGAGGTACTGCTAACTCTGTGTCATTAATATTGACAAGATGTTTTCAGGATTGTTTTTAACTCTTATTTACTTCAAATAACATGAAATTATATTCTTTCCTTCAGTCAAATATAAGAACCTTGGACATATTGACATATTTGAACAAATAATGTTAGATACACACAAAAAACAACTTCCTGTTTTAAAATTATGAAGTTGCAAAGTACCATGTTCATTTTTTTACACTTCAAATAGTAAAGAAACATATTTGTATTGGTTCCTGTTCTTGTTGTATTTATATAACCCAGATGGGTATATGTAAAACAGACGGAAAGTGAATATATAAAAAAAAAAAAACAAATGGAAATTTGCAAAGATAGTGTTTATTAATTCATCAAGTAATTGTTGTGCATCCCATTATATGTCCAGCACCATTCTAGGTAGTAGGTTGTGCTGATAATCAAATCAGTGCAATGAAACACTTGACTAAAATAATATGATACAGAGTTTGATGAAGTCAGGATGTCATGGGAAGAGCCCTTTTGAGAAGGTGACTTTTGAACTGAGACCTGAGTATGGAGACAGATAGCTGGATGAAGAGCATTCCACACAGAAGAAGCAAAAAGGGAAAAACTTGAAACCTGAAAGTTTAGTTTACCACTGCCAGAGGATTATCACAGCGGAACTTCCAAGAGTGTTAGCAGAAATTTTGAATGATGGAGCCTAGCAGGTTCCTTTTTAACTTGGCTTTTATGTTTTCATTCTGTTCTGTTTTCAACTAATTCTATTCTTATGGTAATGAAGTACAGTGATAGTTTGCCTCAGTGTAGTTTATTAGTAATTACAGTGTTATTTTATCCACTAATTTTCTGTTACTTTCAAACCTCCAAGTAAAATTGTCCAAGATGAAACCTTATTAAAAAAAAGGAGGGTACATAATATCTTAATATTTACTAAGGTGAGTTTCGAGTGTGTCATGGAATGATAAGTATTAGAGAGTCAAATGTGCTAGGTGTTTAAGTCATCAGTGTGTTAGGTTTTTGTTACTGCAGGGCCTCTCAGAGATTTTGATTATTGAGTAATGAGCAATATAAGTACCAAAATGTGCAGTAACTCCCTAACTTAATTGACTATAAGAACCCTCCCACACACACACACACACACACACACACACACACTTTTTTTTAAGGGATAGCTCATAAAATTAGAATTTGTGGAAAACATACTTGGGAACACTGAGTGCTTAAAATTTGATTGTCTTAAACTCTGGGTCTCACCTTTTATTCAGAATCCTTTTACTGTTCTCAGTTAACTTTTCTTGTTTCTGGGTAGTAACATTTAGAAAAGATTGCCTAGACAGAGTCATCAAATCAGTTCAAAACAGATCTGGGAATTTACTTAGATTATTTAGAACTTTGACTATTTCCCTTATCTAATTTATAATCAATATAATATCTGGAATTAAAATATTAGCTTGGTTTTTTATTTCTTTTCTGGATCACATCATCCGTTTTTTATTTCACTGATCTAATTTATATGTTATAGCTCTGTTCCTTTCTTTAAAAAAATAGAATTTATTTATTTTTAACAGTTTTTATAGTTTCAATTTCATCAGAGTATTTCGTTTTTCCTTTGTTGGAATACCTTGGATCATTTCTTATCCTGTCATTTTCAGTGCCCTTAAACAATATTTGTGTTATTCTTAACTGTATAGAAGAGGCATTCCCACCTGTTTCTCCTACTGCCATTGAGAAAAATCTAACTGCAATTTTTACCATTTGAGTATTAGTACAAAGGATGAGGTAAGAAGTTACTTAGGACATTGTCTTCACAATTCTTTGACAGATTTTGAGTCTTCTGGCTGATAACCTGGTGTCCCTAGTTAAAATAGAATTTTACTGGTTTTGAATAGGAAAGAGCTATGAAAAAATCACTAGGCAAAAAAAAAAAAAAGGCATAGATTTAGTTTCAGTCTTAACTCTCAAATATATGATCACTTTTAACTGAAGCATTCTTCACAAATTCAATAATACTCTTCTAAAGTTGGCTTAAATATAAGTTTAAAAGAGCCTCGCTTTCCTTGATTTCTCTTAATACAGCTGACATTGGAATATTTCAAAATGGACTTTACTAATTATGGGAAACAAAGCAGAGCTAATTATAGAAATATACAGAGTAGTCTGATCAGGTTTCAGAAACTCAAGTTTCTGTTACTATAATGTTCATGTCTCAAAGGGCTGACAGTACATAGCATTTTATCTGTCCTATTTTGTTCCTAGCTCTTTACCTTAAGGGAGCAGGAACTATATTATTTCACTCAGTAGGAGAATGCTCTACTCAGACATCTGGTTCCTCATTGGGAATGCCCTATATCCATTAAACTATTTTCCTAGTTCAAATATATAGACCTCCTATGGTTCTTCCTCTCTGTTCTAGTTTTCTAGAAGTGCAGATACACCTCGTGTGGGGACTGGGACATGGGCTTAGAATGCCCATGGGCTTTTCAGCTCATTTCAGTTGTAGGATGTTTTATCAATTAGATAAATGAGTCTTTCCCTTACATACAGTTTGCCCATTATGATTCAACTTACATAGAAACCATCTCTGAAAACAGTTGTAAGATTATTTTGTAATGTATAGTAATTATTTTATATTGCGATCCAGTTCCTGCCACAACTAACTACTTGAGAGATAAAGCAGAGTGCCCTGGTGGGAGCAAACAGAAGCACGAGCAGCCAGGAACCTCTGACAAAAAGGATTTATCTCTGTNAAGTCCAAGAAGGATCAAGCTCCTCCGAATTAAAACTAGCCAGATTGATCTAACTACATCAAGGCAAAGCCCCTGTTAGCTTCAGTGCAAGTAATTCTCTTAGAGGTAACTGTGGTTCTCTCCTCTGCCTGTCTACCTCATTGCTATCTTGATCCTAGTTAATCTCCCATCTTGTATCCTAGCCTCTTTGTTTGTAACTTTGCCTCTTGAGAATTTCTAAACCCTATTTTCTTTACTGTGACTCTCCTAAACTCTTGTTATCACTTTTCTATTGCTATATAACAGACCATCCAAAAGTTCAATGGTTTAAAATATAAAAAAGTGTTATTTCTCAATTGGGCTGTTCCCTCTTTTTGGTCTTTCTGTCTACATTTTCAAGTCATGGTGGTCTCCAAAAAAAAGATGGAAGGCAGAAGCTGCAAGGCAGCTTGACACTACTTCACATGATATAAGATCAACACACAAAAATCAGTTGTGTTCCTGTATGATAGTAATAAAAATGTTGAAATTATAAAATTATACCACTTACAGTAGCATCAAAAATTATGTGTTACTTAGGGATAAATCTTACAAGACATGAAAGATTTAAACATTGGAAAGTACAAAACACTTGAATGAAATTAAAGACTTAATGAAACAAATGATGTACCTTCTTCATGGGGTTAAAGACACAGTATTGTTACGATGTCATTTCTAAGAGTGGGATCGAGTCTTTCAGGAAAGAGGAAGAGGAGAAAAGATGCTTGTTGGGCATCCAGCCGTGGCTACTACACAAGTATAGTCTATAATTTGTTTAACCCTTACCTCATTGAAGGACACTTGACATTTCTGTTCTTTTTTTTTTTGAGGATTATAGCTGATCCTTTTGAAAGTCTGTTAAGATATACCATACATATCCACAAGCTCACTTACCGTAAATGTACGGCTTTGTGAGTATTCACAAGGCAAGCCCAGTCATGTACTCATCACCCAGCTCAAGTAATGCAACTTCATCCCTACCCCCAAGTGTAACCACCATTCTGGCTGTGAACAGCACAAATTTGTCGTGCCAGTTTTTGGATTCTATATAAATAGAATAATGTAGCATGTACTCTTGTGTAGGGCTTCTTTGCTTACCATTATGTGAGGTTTCTCTAGGTTGTGTTTGTTACAGATTATTCATTTTCATAGTCTAATAGTGTCGGGAGTATATCGTGGTTTATTCATTTTACTGTTGATTGGCATTTGGGTAGCTTTTAGTATTGGCCTTTCTGACTAGTGCTGTGATGCATATTTTATTAATAAATTTTATTGAGACGTAATTTATACAGCATAAAATATACCTATTTCAAGTGCATAATTCTGTCTACATAGATTTTTCTTTTGTGGGCATTTTATAAATGGGCTTTGTATATAGAAATAATGTATTTTGTTTTTGTGTTTGGCTTCTTTCACTTTGCATATTTTTGAAGTTAATCCAAGTTGTAGCATGTATCAATATTTTCATCCCTTTGTGTAGTACTTCTTTGTATGGAAATATTCCAATAGATTTATCCATTTTATCAGTTGATCTACTTTTTAGCTATTATGAATAATGATACTCTGAATATTTATGGCCAAGTTTTTGAATGGATGAATGCTTTTTTAAATTTTAGGTCGATATCTAGGAGTAGAATTTCTAGATTGTGACTAATGTATGTTTAAGAGCCTGGTAAAGAGTTTTCCATAGTGGTTATGACACCTATGTTCCCTAGTGATGGATGAGGATCTCTTTTACTCTACAACCTCACCAGTGTTTATTATTGTCATTTCACTATTCTGTCAAGCCAGCTGCTTTAGGATAGTGGGGCACATGGTAAGGCCAGAGTGAATTCTGTGAGCCATAGGTCCATCGCTGCATTTCATTTGCTGAGAAGGGAGTTCCTTGTTCAGAAGAAATGCTTTGTGGAAAACCATGACTGGGATAAGGCATTCTGTAAGTCCATAAATGGTATTTTTCATAGAAGCACTGTATGCAGGGAAGGCAAATCCATATCCAGATATTGATTCCATAAAGTACAAAACATTGCCACTTCCATGGTGGAGATGGTCCATTATAATGAACCTGCCATTAAGTAGCTGGATGATAACCCTGGGGAATGGTGCCATATCAGGGACTCAATGTTGGTCTCTGTTGCTAGCAGTGGCACTCAGCAGTGTCTATACCCATTGGCCTTGATGAGAGACTCTGGGTTTGGTTTCCAGCAGTCTCAGCTCTGCAACTATAGGAGATCAGGATTTCTTACAGGGCAGACCTAGAAACTTTCAGGTCGTTTATATGGTGCTTGAGCTAGGAATTTAAATACCTAAACACATTTCTATCTTTCTCAACTTTGTCCAGTATGATTAGAAGCAACTAGCCAATTTCTTGCTCATTTAGCTTGAAATATCCTAAGGTATTAACTACATAATAACCAGAACCTTGTCTGTTATTAGAGAAGTATTTGATCAGGAGTATCCATTGGTGATTTTTTGTTATAGACTTTAGTGTTCTCTTTACTACCGAAAATAGAGTCATGAGGGTCTTTAAATATAATTAAAGAAACAATTCCAGAAAACCCAGAACCAATTGAGAAAATTCATCCTTAAGATTCTGTCCTTCTGGGAAGTTTATAGCAATACAGGCTTGCCTCAAGAAGCAAGAAAAATCTCAAACAACCTAACCTTACACCTAAAGGAGTTAGAAAAAGAACACCAAACAAAACTCAAACCCAGTCAGTAGTAGGAAGGAAATAATAAAGATTAGAGCAGAAATAAGCAAAATGGAAACTTAAAGAAAAAAAAGATCAATGAAACGAGGAGCTAGTTCTTTGAAAAATCAACAAAATTGATAAACCTTTAGCCAGACTCATTAAAAAGAGAACTCAGAAGTGAAAGAGAAATAAAAGCCAACACCATGAAATACAAAGGATTGTAAGAGAATATTATGAAAAGTTGTGTGTCAAAAAATTGGATAACCTATAAGAAATGGATAAATTCCTAGAAACGTATAACCTCCTAAAACTGAATCAGGAAGAAATAGAAAATTTTAACAGACTGATTACAAGTCTGTTAATTGAATCAGTAATCAAGAAACTCTCAACAAATAAAAGTCTCGGACCAAATGACCTCACAGGTGAATTTTACCAAACATTTAAAGAAGAGTTAATACCTGTTCTTCTCAAATTATTCTAAAAACTAGAAAAGGAGGGAAAGCTCCAAATTCATTCTGTGAAGCCAGCATTACCCTGATACCAACACCAGATAAAGACCTCACAAAAAAAGAAGTACATGCCAGTGTGTATCTGATGAACCTGGATGCAGAAATCCTCATCAGAATGTTAGCAAACTAAGTCCAACAATACATTTAAGAAATGATTCATGATCAAGTGGAATTTTTTTCCTGGGACAGGAGGGTGGCCCAGGATTCACATATCAATCAGCATGATACGTCACATCAACAAGAGAAAGGATAAAAACCATATGATCATTTCAATAGATGCAGGAAAAGCATGTGACAAAGTACAGCATAGCATCTATTCATGAGAAAAACCTTCAGCAAAGTGAGTTTAGAGGGAACATATTTCAACAAAATAAAGGCCATACATGGAAAAGCGCACAGCTAATTCATACTTAGTTGTGAAAAACTGAGCACTTTTCCCCTAAGATCAGGAAAAAGACCAAGATGTCTACTCTTACAACTTTTATTCAATAAAATACTGGAAATCCTAGCCACAGCACTCAGACAAGGAAAAGAAATAAAAGGGATCTAAAATTGGTAAGGAAGAAGTAAAACTTTTCCCGTTTGCCAGTGACATGATACTATGTACAGAAAACTCTAGGGGCACATGGATGGCTCAGTTGGTCAAGTGGCCGGCTTTGGCTCAGGTCATGATCTCATGGTTCATGGGTTTGAGCCCTGTGTTGGGGTCTGTGCTGACAGCTCAGAGCCTGGAGCCTGCTTCTGATCCTGTGTCTCCCTCTCTCTCTGCCCCTCCCCTGCTCATGCTCTGTCTCTTTCTTCAAAAATGAATAAACATTTTTAAAAATTAAAAAAAAAAGACTCCACCAAAAAGCTACTAGAATTGATAAATGAATTCAGTAAGGATGCATGATACAAAATTAATACACAGAAATCCATTACTCCTTTATACACTAATAATGAAGTGGCAAGAAAGAAAAAAATAAGAAAGCAATCCTATTTACATTTGCACCAAAAATAATAAAATACCAGGAATAAACTTCACCAAGGAGGTAAAAGACCTATCTATACTCTAAAAACTATAAAACATTGATGAAAGAAATTGAAATGACGCAAATGGAAAGATATTTCATGCTCATGAATTGGGAGAACAAATATTGTTAAAATGTCCATATGACCCAAAGTAGTCTACGGATTTAATACAATCCCTATCAGAATACCAACAACGTGGGGTTTTTTGTTTGTTTGTTTTTGTTTTTTTGTTTTTTTACAAAACTAGGAGAAATAATCCTAAAATTTGTGGGGAGCCACAGAAGACTCTGAAAAGCCAAAGCAGTCTTGAAAAAGAACAAAACTGAAGGTATCACGGTTCCTGAATTCAAGCTGTATTATGTGGCTGTAATAATCAAAACACTATGGTGGTGCTAGCATAAAAATAGATACATATATCAATGAATCAATGAACAGAATAGAGAGCCCAGAAATAAACATATGATTTTCTGGTTAACTTGTCTTTGATAAAAGATGTAACAATATACCATGAGAAAAAGTCTCTTCAATAAATGAAGCTGGGAAAACTGAACAGCTACATGCAAAGAATGAAACTAACGCACTTTCTTATATCATACACAAAAATAAACTCAGAAAGAATTAAAGACCTAAATGTGAGGCCTGAAACCATAAAAATCCTAGAAGAGAACACGGACAGTAATTTCTCTGATATTGGCCATAGGAACTTTTTTCTAGATGTGTCTCCTGAGGCAAGGGAAACAAAAGCAAAAATAAACTCTTGGGACTACATCAAAATAAATGCTTCTGCACAGCAAAGAAAACAACAAAACAAAAAGATAAGCTCCTGGGGCACCTGGGTGGCTCAGTTGGTTTAAGCGTCCGACTTTGGCTCAGGTCATGATCTCGCAGTTCATGGGTTCAAGCCCCGCATCGGGCTTTGTGCCAACAGCCAGCTCAGAGCCTGGAGCCTGTTTCAGATTCTGTGTGTCTCTCTCTCTCTGACCCTCCCCTGCTCATGCTGTCTCTCTCTCTCTCTCTCAGAAATAAACTGAAATGTTAAAAAATATTTAAAAAGACAAGCTACTAATGGGAAAAGATATTTGCAAATGATGTAACCAGTAAAGAGTTGGTATCCAAAATATATTTTAAAACTTTTACAGCTCAACACCCCCAAAATATCCAATTTAAAAAAAGGCAGAAGACACGAACAGACATTTCTCCAAAGAAGACCATAGACACATGAAAAGATGTTCAAATCACTCATCACCAGGGAAATGCAAGTCAAAACCACAATAACACAAAAGTACAAACCACAGTGAGATAATCACTTAACACTGGTTAGAATGGCTAAAATAAAAAACACAAGAAACAAGTATTGGCAAGAATGTGGAGAAAAAAAACGCACGTGCACTGTTGGCGAGAATGCAAACCAGTGTTGCTTCTATGGAAAACAATATTGGAAGTTCCTCAAAAAATTAAAAATCACTACTGTGTGATATAGTAATTCCACTACTGGGTATTTACCCAAAGAATACAAAAATTCTAACTCTAAAGAATATATGAACCCCCATGTTTATCGCAGCAATAATAATTACAGTAGCCAGATTATGGAAGCAACTCAAGAGTCCATTGATAGATGAATGGAAGAAGTAAGGTGTGTGTGTGTGTGTGTGTGTGTGTGTGTGTGTGTGTGTGTGGTGGAATATTACTCAGCTATTAAAAAAATGAAATTTTGCCATTTGTACCAACACTGATAAACCTAGAAGGTATAAAGCTAAGTGAAGTGAGAGAAGCACAGCTATCCTGTGATTTCACTCACATGTGAAATTTAAGAAACAAACCAAATGAACAATGAAAAAAGACCAAAAAAAAAAAAAAAGGATTCTTAAATAGGAAAGACTGGTGGTCGGGCACCTGGGTGGCTTAGTCAGTTAAGCGTCTAACTTTGGCTTAGGTCATGATCTCCTGGTTCATGAGTTCAAGCCCCACATTCGAGTTTGGGCTCTATACTGACAGCTCAGAGCCTGGAACCTGCTTCAGACTCTGTGTCTCCCTCTCTCTCTGCCCCTCCCCCATTTGCACACTGTATCTCTCAAAAATAAATAAAAATGAAGCTTACTTTTAAAAATACATTAAAAAGAAAAATCTTTTTTTCTGGTTAACAGGGGAGGTGGGTGCGGGATGGGTAAAATAGGTTAAGGGATTAAGAGTACACTTACTGTGTACTGAGTAATGTATAGAGTAATGTATAGAATTGTTGAATCACTATATTGTATACCTGAAATTAATTATACTGGATGTGTTGTACTGGAATTAAAATTTTTTTAATGTATATGAAATTTTAAAAAAGAAAACCTCTTTCTGTAGAACCCCTTTCCATAGCAGAGTCTGGATTATTATGGCTCCATGAGTGAAGCAGAACTAGTTAGTATATATATGGAGAGAGATTTATTTTAAGGAATTAGCTTATGTGTGATTGTGGCTATCAAGTTGAAAATCCACAGGGCAAACCAGCAGATAAGAGGTGGTGTTGCAATCTTGAAGCCAAACTCCATGAAATCAGTCTTTGCTCTGAGGCCTTCAACTGATTGGATGAGGCTCACCCACATTATGGAGGGTAGTTTACTCAGAATCTATTGATTTATGTTAATCATATCTCAAAAGGACCTTCATTCACAGCAGCTTTTAGGCTGGTGTTTGATCAAACAACCAGGCACCATAGTAGGGGTGGGGAGAAGAGGATTTCCCACACAGCAACCAAGCAATTCTCAGACACCAGCAGGATATCCCAAGGATTCATCTCAATTCTGTTACTGTCTGTAAGGAAACAGGATCAGATTCCACAGGTTTAGGGCTCAGTCCTATAAGACTACTCCCCCACACCTCCATTCACATGCCAGTAGTAGGTCCAGGTTGTTACCTATTCTGAACTATAAATCACAAGTTCTCATGACCCCGTCTGTGTATTCAGTTAATTGGTTAGAGCAGCTCACAGAACTCAGAAATATTTTACTTACTAGATCACTGGTTTATTATAACTCAGAAACAGCTAGATGAAAGTGATATTTACGGCAAGGTGTGAGGGAACGGGTGAGAAACTTCTGTAACTGAACCAACATGAGTTCACTCCTTGGTAAGTCACAAACTGAAACTATACCACATAAATTGTTGCACAAAGGAAACTTTATTGGCAACAAATAAGGTGCTCACAGGGAATAACTTCCAAAGCAGTGACTCTCCAAAATGGGTTCATTTTATTTAGGGTTAGGATGAATATTTAGATTCAGAAGCCATGTCATATGTAGAGACAGGTGTAAGGTCACATATATGCTTTAAGGAAGCATGCCTGTACACATATATGTTATGTAAATGAGGCTTGTGCTCCTCCTTGGGTAGAGGTTTTAGTTTCATAATGAGGTAACACTAGTTGTTGGTTATTCTTGAGGTTACTCCATGGTCCAAGTGCACAGGCACAAATCTGTTACAAATGGGTGGTCTGGGCTGGCCTCAGGTCTTGTCAGGGCACTTACTATTGCTTGAGGGATAGTTTCGGTTTCCATTTGAGTTAGGAGATAAGCTAGAAAGAAGAGCTTAAGGAAAAAATCCAAGGCAGAAGTCAATGAGTACGAGCCATTGGGCAGGTCTTGGAGTCTAGTTGGTGACGCTTCCCTTTCCTCCCCGCTCAGCATGCCATTCTCCCCAGGTCTCCACGTGTTTACCACCCCAGAGGCTCTTTGAACCCTACCTTGAGCTTTTATAGAGCCTTCACAATAGCCTTGGTTGATTAAATCATTGGTCATTGATGTTCCATTTGATCTCCAGAGGTGGGGAGGGGAACTAAAAGTTCAACATTCTGGCAGCCAGCCCTATTCCTTAGGTGGGATCCAAAAATCACGTTATTAACATAACCAGAAACACTTTTTTTTTTAAATGTTTTTATTTATTTCTAGGAGAGAGAGAGAGAGTGAGCGGGGGGGGGGGGGGTGGGCNCTTGAACCCACGAACCGCGAGATCATGACCTAAGCGAAAGTCGGACGCTTAACCGACTAAGCCACCCAGGCGCCCCAACCAGAAACACTGTTAACACTTAGAAATTTTGAAGGGTTTGGGCAACTCTGAGTTAAGACCTTGTGGATGAAGACCTAATAAATATTTTTCTTATAGATCACATTACACTAGCCTAGTTGATAAATAAAATTAACATATAAATTACATTAAGTTACAATTCATGTCTTCAATGTATAGCAGATTTTATGTTCTTATTTAACTGTTGCTTTTGCTTTCTCTGTTTAATTTCTTTTTTCCCTTTTCTTAACCCTTTCTACTTTTGTTCTATTTTCTCTGCTTAATTTAACACCTTAAATGATTTAATTATTGCTATAATATTTTTAATTTTCCAAGAGCTCTTCTTTAGTGTATTACTATTCTTTAATGATGTACTCGCCTCCCATTAATATACAGATACATTTCTGTGTGTATGTATGTTTTTCTCTGTTCCCTGAATTGCCATTTCGTTCAAGTTGTTTTTCCCATTTGTTTAGTTAGCCTTCTGAGATTTTTGTCATGTTTTTGGTGTTCCCTAACTTTTGATTTTTAGAGTAAAGTACTAAAATGCTGATTGGGAAGTCGGTGTGCAGATTAGACTTCTTGTCCCCTGTAAAGAGATGATGTGGGCATAGTCTTTCTATGGGCAATTTCATTTTCATCAGAGAGGAATTCTCTATCTCTGGTTATAGGGGTGGGTGGGGGATCAGTGAGGACGGTCCTCAACATTTATTATTTCTGCTTCCATTTAATTATCCCTATTCTCGAATAATACTTCAACTCTGCCTTTACCTGGAATCGTTGATGCCAGAGCCTGTCTAGTTCAGCCTTTTCTAAATAGTAAACCTGCTCGAACGGAGGGCTGGTTGCTGGCAGCATAGGATAAAAGTGACTGCGTGTTGAAACTAACTTTTAAAACTTTACAACTGCTCTTTTCTCTTTTCAGGCCTACTCAGCATACCCTCTTTCAGAGGCACCTTGTGACTCTGATTCCTATTTCTTTCTGAAGTGGCTGTGTGTGTGTGTGTGTGTGTGTGTGTGTGTGTGTGTTTGTTCACTTGTGGCTTGTTTCCCAGCCTTCTAGTATAAGTTTAAACTGTTTGATGTAAAAAGTCTTTATCATTATCCTGGTTTGGGTCTTCTAAAATTTTGTTGAAATGAAATCACAGGACTGTTGTCTCCTTTTGTGTTCCTCTAACTTTGTGATTCTTAGTCATTTTCAGTTCTTCTGTCATTCTAGTGACATTTCAGAAGGAAGCAGACAAAAAAAAGTATATTCAATCTGCTGTTTAACTAGAAGTCCCCTGCACACTACTTAAAACCATAGTAAATTCTTTTTTTTTTTTTTTTTATTTTTTTTTTTTTTTTTTAAGTATTTTTTTTTTTTTTATTTCTAGGAGAGAGAGAGAGACAGCGTGAGCAGGGGAGGGTCAGAGAGAGAGGGAGTGACAGACTCTGAAACAGGCTCCAGGCTCTGAGCTGGCAGTCAGCACATAGCCCGACGCGGGGCTCGAACCCACGAACCGCGAGATCATGACCCAAGCGAAAGTCGGACGCTTAACCGACTAAGCCACCCAGGCGCCCCAAAACCATAGTAAATTCTAATAGTCCTTTTATTCTGTCTGATCTGTATGAATTACATTCATCCCACTAAATCTATTCCTGTTGTTTTGTTTCTTGAATTCTCGAATGTGAAGAGTGAAAGAGCGAACTCTATGTTGGAGATGATCTTAGGGATCATCTCTAACCCTTCATTTTATAGATGAGAAAATGGGAGACTCTCAGTTATGTCTTAAGCAAAAGATACAACACATTGCCCCAAATTAGTATCTTAAAAAGTAGTTTATTATTCCTTGTTCTTCAGTTGGCTGGATGCTTCTGCTGTTCTCCTGGGCTAGTCGGGCAGCTGAAAGGGCCTGATGAGGCAAGATGGCCACATCTGGCGTGTGTAGCAGTTGGTGCTGG
This sequence comes from Crocuta crocuta, assembly GCF_008692635.1. Taxonomy (NCBI): domain Eukaryota; kingdom Metazoa; phylum Chordata; class Mammalia; order Carnivora; family Hyaenidae; genus Crocuta; species Crocuta crocuta. The sequence goes on from NW_027536465.1 coordinate 1,206,668, forward strand.
CCAGGGGCCAGCAGCATGGTTTTCCTCCTCATGGTCTCCTGTCCTCGACTGGGCTAGCCCAGGTTCTTAATAATAAGGCAGTCTCTGGGCAGCTTTCCAAAAGGGCAAACTTCACTTGCAGAAATGTCTGTCAGGCCTCTGCTTGTGTCACATTTGCATCTTCTATGTCATCACCAGAACTCTCTATATTCAATTGTTTTGGACCTTTCTGTATCACTAAAATTCTTGTGCTGTGCCATAAGACCGAATGGTTAGAAAGTTGCTTGGTGGACATGGTATTAGAAAGAGATTCTATGAAAAGGAGAGTTAGATGATGCCAGCGTTTCTTAGCCTCAACTTACTTGATAGCTCATGCATGCTTTCTATAGGTGTAGCCAGAACGATGATGTTTGACCACTGCATTTGTTTTCTTTTGTTGTGTAACAAATTATGACAAGCTGAGAGCAACACCCATTTATCATCTCTCAGTTTCTCTGCATCAGGAGTCTGAACACAGCTATGTCCTCTACTGAGGGTCTCATAAGTCTTGAAATTAAAGAGGAAGTGACCAATAGTTGGTTATAAAAGTCTTGGTTAAATACTAATTGAACTCTGGAAATGGGTGAGATGTGCAGGTGTTTTCAGTGAGAAGAGAAGCAGTCCAGAAAACACCATCGTTTCAGGTAGGGCATGGAGAGCCCAGATGAGACTGAAAAGGATAAAAAAGTCCAAGAAGAAAAAATGGTAGAAGTGAAGGAAAGGCAGAGTTTTAATTTTTAGAAGGAGGTAGGTGGTTCAGTCAATTAAGGGTCTGACACTGATTTCGATCTCACGATCTTGAGAGCGAGCCCTTCTTCAGGCTCTGCACTGAGCATGGAGCCTGTTTGGAATTCTGTCTCTCCCTCTCTCTCTGCCCCTCCCCAACTTGTGAGATCTCTCTCTCTCTCTCTCTCTCTCTCTCTCTCTCTCAAATTAAAAAGTATTAAAAACTCATTTAAAACAAGGTAGCTAGAAAAGTAGTGGCAAATGCTACTGAAAGATTACCCATGATTAAAAACAAAGTATCCATTAGCTTTAGTTCAAGGAGTCTATGGAACAACTATATTCCATTACAGTTAGTTTTTCTTTGTAAGCCTTCTTTTAAAACCCTATTTTATTTTATACAGTTAAAGCTAATAACACTGAGGCATAAATAAGTTTTACCACATTCCCAGAGGAGTCCATGGCACACAGAGGGAAGTGCCCTTCTCAGCATTGGTGGCCTTGGTAGAAGCAGTTTTAAAGGAACAATAGCATCACAACCAAAGTGATATTATACAGAGATGTATATTATTTATTATACAAAGATGATGATGCATAATGCGAAGATAGAGAAAGTGCATGTAGAGGACAGAAGTGAGTTCAGGGTTTCTGCAGTGTAAGAGCATCATGGTTGAAGAACATAGTCTTCAAAATCAGACAACCTGAATTTGAAATCTGCTTTGCCCTGAATTTGCCATGTGACTTTGGGAAGTTTTCTTAACTTTTCCATGCCTCAGTTTCCCTGTCTGTAAAATTAAGAAAGTATGTAAAAAGTACTTAATGGAATATTTTGAGAATTCACTGCAAGATGATATATGTGAACTACTTAGAACAGTGGTAGTCACATGATAATATTCCTTATTATTGGTCTTTAATTAGATTAGCCCAAGTGCTAGATCCATTTTTAGGTGACTTTGTCTCTGTGCTGCATTTTCTTTGTGTATTGATTCGTAGTTTAATTATTAAACAGCAACCCTTTCATAGTGCGTGGACAATGCCTCCCTGTTAAAGCACCACCGTCGGCTCTCGTTCACTATATTGAGTACATATTAAAACCCTGAGGAAGATGACTACTTATGATGGATACAGGCGAGAGTAGGTTACAGAGAGAATGAATGTAGAATAAGAGCAGATGATAGGATTGAGCCATGACATTAAAGTATAAAGGACAGTTGGAGGAGGAGGAGAAGCTACCAAAAAAGAATGAGGACAGGAAAGTAGGAAAAAGGAGCAAGAGAGTGTGATACCGTGAAAGCCAACTGTCAAGAGATAAGACAGGAACTAAAAAATGTCAGTTAGGTTTACCTACATAGAAGACATTGGAAACCTCAACAGTAGCAGTTTCAGTAGAATAGCAGGGGCAAACACCAAATAATCCAAGATACCTCTTTCTTCCTTACCTCTGCATCTTACCCTGCTCAAGGTCTACTCATTTTGTGCCTGCCTTCCCCCCTCCTCCAGCTCACCTCAACCTATCAACCTTTTATCCATTAGCATTTTTATTTAAGGTCCTTATTAAAATTAGATACACAATTGCATCCCAGATGATCTCAAGTTGCAACTCTCAAACCACCCCTGTTATGAATCCATTGTGTGCCAGATTGATCTCCATTCAGGTCATGTAGCTCTTAACTCTAACCTTCAGAGATTCTCTGTTACCTGTCTAACTTCAGATTTATTCAGCCTGGATCCCAAACCTCTACAATGTAGATGAATTATATTTGCCCAGCTTTATTGCTCACAGTGTTCCTTAGGTGGACCAAATTGCTCCCTGTAATATTTCTGAGCCCCTATAACACTGAGCTTTTCTGTTTCTGCAGTACTGTTGTGCAGTTTCCTTTTCCTAAATTTACCCTCAGTGTCAGTGTCACACCCATACTATAGTATAACCTTTCTTACATGCTACAGATACTCTGCTATACTACATTTTACCATCAAAATATGAAAGAGTATTTAGGAGACAATGGATTGTAAGACTGAACAAAACAAAATTGTACTATGCTTAATTTTTTTAATAGCTTTACCATACGAAACTACTTCTGTAACAGAGAAACCAGTGAATAAGCCAAATGTTGGGAATAGCTAAAACAACGTATTTTATAAAAGTTGAAAATGACCATTTTATGTGGACCTTGCTAAATCTAGATCATAGCACTGTAATCAACCATGATAATGGCAATTGCCAATTGTAGGGTTCAACTTCATACTTTGTGTGTGGATTTCTAGTTGTCTCAACACCCTTCGTTGATGAGACTGCTCTTTCCCCATTAATAGTCTCAGCAAACTTGTTGAAAATCAGTTGACCTAGGTGTATGCGTTTATATTGAGACTCTCAAGTTAGTTCCATTGGTCATTCTGTCTGTCTTCTTGCCAGTGCCACACAGTGGCGCCTATGGATTACTACAGCTTTGTAATGAGTTGTAAGACTGGGAAGAACAAAGTAAGCCTTGTAACTGTGTTCTTTTTCAAGATTGTTTTGGATAATCAGGGTCCCTTACATTTTCATATGAATTTTAGGATCAGGTTTTCAATTTCTGGGGAAAAAAAAAAAGGCTGGGATTTTGAAAGTGATTGCATTTAATCTGTAGATCAGTTTGGGGATAATTAACATCTTAGCTGTATTTATATTTAAGTAATGTGTTGTATTTAATTGAATTGTAAATGGAATTGTTTTCTTATTTCCCTTTTTGGATTACTGATGGCTGGTATATTTAAAACAACTAATTTTTGTGTGTTGATGTTGTATTTCACAACTTGCCTAAATTTGTTATCTTTAGTAGTTGTTTTGCAGAATCTTCAGACTTTTCTTGAGAAATAGGTCATTTCATTCACAAATAGAGATACTTTTACTTCTTTCTTTGCAGTTTGGTGCCTTTCCCCCCACCATGCCTAATTGCTCTGGCTAGAACTGTCAGTACAGCTTTGAAAATAAATGGGGAAGGAGGGCATCCTTACCTTGTATTTCTCATAGGGAGAGCTTTCAGTCTTTTGCCATTGAGTATGATAGCTCTTTGGTTTTGATAAATGTCCTCTATCAGGTTGAAGTTTCAGTCTCTTTCTAGTTTTCTGTGTGTTCTTATCATTAAAGTGCTGAATTTTGTCAAATTCTTTTTCTACATTTTGAAATGATCATGTGAGGGTTTTTTCCTTCTTTCGCTTCAATGTGATATACTACACTAATTCATTTTTGTATATTGAACCACCCTCATAATCCTGGGATACATACCATTTGATCTAGTGTTAACATTGCTTCATAGTCTTAATGTGCTGCTGACTTTAGTTGGTTTGCAAGGGATATTGGCCTATAATTTTCTTATGGTCTCTTTGTCTTTGGTATCAGAGTAATGATGGCCTTACAGAATGAATTAAGAAGTGTTCCCTCCTTGACGGAGGAACAAGGGGGAGAAGAAGGGCGGAAATGGTGGGGGAAAGGGAGAGAGGCAAACCATGAGAGACTCTTGAATGCTGACAAAAACTGAGGACTGATGGATGTGGGGGGGAGGGGGGGATGGGAATGGAGGAGGACACTTGTGGGGATGAGCACTGAGTGTTATGTGGAAACTAATTTGACAATAAACTATTTGTAAAAAAAAAAAAAGTGTTCCCTCCTCGTTTATTTTTTTGGAATTGTTTGAGAAGGATTAGTGTTAATACTTCAAATGATGGGTTAATTCTTTCTCCAGTGAAACCATCTGCTCCTGGGCTTTCCCCCCTCATTGGGAAATTTTTGATTACTACTCTTTGTCTTCACTTGTGTGTTCAGATTTTCTGATCCTTCTTGAGTTAGTTTTAGTATGTGTGTATCTAGATGTTTATTGCATGTAGTTTAATTTGTATATAGTTGTTAATTGTGTTTTCATAACCATTTTTTTCTGTAAAATCAGTAATAATGTCCTCACTTTAATTTCCAATTTTAGTAATATGAGTCTTTTTTTTTCTCAGTTTAACTAAAAGTTTGTCCATTTCTTTGATCTTTTCAAAGAGCCAACTTTTAGTTCCATTGGTTTTTCTCTCTTGGCTTCTATTTTCCTATTTTTCTCTGCTCTAATCTTATTTCCTTCCTTCTGCTAGCTTTGGCTTCTTTTTTTCCCTTTTTCCTTTAAGGTGTAGTTAGATTATTGATTAGACGTGGGCTTTTTTTTTCTATTTTAATGTAGACATTTAGATCTATAAATTTCCCTCTATGCACTGCTTTTCCTACAGCCCATAAGTTACGCTATGTTGCATTTTCATTTTCACTTATCTTTAAGTATTTTCTTTTTTTTAATGTTTATTTATTTTTGAGAGAGAGAGAGAGAGACAGGCAGAATGCAAGCTCAGAAGGGGCAGAGAGAGAAGGGGACAGAATCAGAAGCAGGCTCCTGCGGGGCTTGAACTCACAAACTGCGAGATCATAACCTGAGCTGAAGTCGGACACTTAACCGACTGATCCACCCAGATGCCTCTTGTAGTATTTTCTAAATGCCTTTGTGATTTCTTCTTTAACCAGTTTGTTGTTTGAAGAGTGTGCTGTTTCCACATATGTCTGAATTTTCTAGTTTTCTTTCTGATACTGATTTCTAGTTTCATTCCATTGTGATCAGAGAACATTCTTTATATGATCTCAGTCTTAAAATTTCTTAAGACTTGTTTTGTGGCCTAACATATGGTCTACCCTGGAGAATCTTCTGTGTGCGCTTGAGAAGACTATGTATTCTGGTTTTGTGTTAAGTATTATTTATATATCTGTTAGGTCTAATTTTTTTTATAGTGTTGCTCAAGTCCTCTGTTTCCTAATTGAACTTCTGCCTACTTACTCTATCCATTACTGAAAGTAAGGTATTGAAGTCTCTATCTTATTTTAGTACTGGCTAGTTCTCCCTTTAATTCTGTCATTTTTTACTTCATATATTGGGTATGTATAGGTGTATAATTGTCATATCTTCCTGATTGACCCTTTATTAATACACAGTGTCTTTCTTTGTCTTGTAACAGTTTTTGACTTGAAGTCTAGTTTGTCTCCTATTAGTAGAGCCACTTGCTGTGGGTTGAATTGTTTCCCTCCAAGAAGATGTTGAGTACCTGTGAATGTAGTGTATTTGGAAATAAGATCTTTGCAGATAAATAGGTCTTTGGTGGTAATTTGTTATGGAAGCCCTAGAAAACAAATACAGAGTTTGATACTGGAAGTATGGGGTGTTGCTGTAACAAAATACCTTAAACTGTAGATGTGGTTTTGGTTAATGGGTAGTAGCTGGGGGGATTCTGAGGCAATTAATCAGAAAACCAGCCTGGATTGCTTTAAAGATGGTTGGGAGAAATATAGATGTTAAAGGCAAGAAGGCAAAGGAGGCCTTAGAAAAAAAAAATGATGAACATGTTAGTGGACAGTGAGAGAGGTGATCCTTGTTATAAAGTGGCAGATAACTTAGCTGAATTATGTTCTGTTGGGTAGAATGTAGAACTTCTAAGTGAGGAACTTGTATATTTAGCTGACAAGATTTCCAAGCAAAGTGTGGAAAGTACAGTCTGGTTTCTTCTTACTGCTCCATGCTAAAAAATGAGAGGAAAGAGATAAATTAAGGAATGAACTATTAAGCAAAAAGAAACCGGTACTTGGAATCTTTCTGTTGTGTGTCCATAACACAGGTTTTTAATTTTTGTTTTATACACTTGGCTTATAAGTCATGTAGACGAAAAATGAATTCTAAACCAAAAAACAATAATACTGCTTTATGTTTATTTATGTAACTATACTGTTTTTATTTTTTCATATGGTTGTGAGTTATTTCCTAGTGTCCTTTCATTTAAGCCTGGAGGGGACCCTATGTAGCATTTCTTGTAGGGCAGGTCTGCTAGCGACAAACTTCGCTTTTGTTTATATGAGAACATCTCCAGTTTGAAAGGATAGTTTGCCAGATATAGAATTCTTGCTTGACATTATCACTTTAAATGTGGTATCCCTCTGCCTTCTGGTCTCCATGGTTTCTTATGAGAAATAGGCTATTAGTGTTATTGAGCATTTCTTATACCTGATGAGTCACTTCTCTTAAACTGTTTTCAGGAATCTCTCTTTGTCTTTTGGCTTTTGACAGTTTGATTGTAATGTGCCTTGGTGTGGATCTCTTGAGTTGTTGACATTAAAAGTAAAACAGCCAGGGGATGCCTGGGTGACCCAGTTAGTTAAGCATCCGACTCTTGGTTTTTGGCTCAGGTCATGATTTCACAGTTCATGAGTTCAAGCGCTGCATCGGGCTCCACACTGACAATATAGAGCCTGCTTGGGATTCTCTCTCCCTGTCTCTCAAAATAAACTTTAAAAAAACCAAAAAACTAAAACAGCCAACTATTTTACCAGTAAAATGAGTTTATTCAGGAATAGCAGAGGATTTACAATTCTGGACAAGCAAGCAAAAATAAAAGTGATTGGCAAGTCCTTCAAACAAAGGAGAGGAGCTTTGGGACAGGTGTGGAGGTAGGGGTGGGGGTGCCATTATAAACACAGTGTCCAATGGAGTAAACTGGGAGTTTGAAATATAATAGCTTTTTGTTGGTTGAGTTGTGACTGTCTCATAGGCTGAGCTGTTGTCAGGCAAGGAAAAATCTTCCTCCTGCTCAGGTAGTAGACTAAGCTTCTTTCTGTTGGGAATGCATGGTATGTCTCTTTTGTCTCTTTCCCTTGGCTCTTTAAAGGGTTGCAATGAGTGGTATGGCCTGGGCCAGCAAGCTCCACTGTAAATATGTTTCCTTTATTCAGTTTCACAGAATTTGTCCTACTTGGAGTTCATGGAATGTCTGTTGTGTAGATTCACATCTTACTGATTTTGAGAAACTGTTGGCTTTTATTTCTTCAAATATTCTTTCTGCTCCATTCTCTGCTCTCTTTTTAGGACTCTCGTGTGCATGCTTAAGTCAGTATGCTTAATACTTTTCTTTCTGGTCTTTGAATTGGATACTCTTATTTGACCTCTCTTAAAGTCAAATAAGTCAAAGATTTATCTCTTTCCCCAGATCTGTTGAGTGAAATCCTCTAGTGAGTTTTTCATTTTAGTTGTTACACTTTTCGGCTAAAGAATTTGATTTTTTTTTTTTATAATTACTTCTTCTTTATCCACATGCTTTATTTGTTGAGACATTATTCTCCTGATTGTTGTTAGTTATTTGTCAATGGTTTAAACCCTTTAGCCTTTTGAGCATACGTTTTAAAACCATGTTCTTTATCTTGTTTCATCTGTAAAGGCTCTGTTTCCTTTAGCTTATGTTCAGTAAGTAATTTGATCAAGATTTCCTTAAATGTCTTGTTTGACTCGTCTTTCTTAGTGTTCATGTGGTAGCTGTAAAAGTTTGAGTATTTTCCAAAGTTTTTACAAAGTTGATTCTGGCAGGTGTGTGTGTGTACATGTGTGTGTTTCTGATGAGGTACATTTTTGCTGAAAGCACTCTGATAGTGCTTTTCTTTTTTTTTAAGACTAGAGTTTGGGGGAATGGGGTGGTATTCCACAAAATAGGCTATTAGGCTTTATATATAAGAACAGGCAATTCTCTAGTGGATAAGATGAACAGCATGAGAAGATGTGGCCATACAATCCTTCACACTGAAGAAAAAGCTCTACAGGAAGTGGAATGGGCTTAAAGTCCAAATTAGTGTCTTTGGGTTGAGTAAAAAGGAAGAATCTCCATATATATATGTAGACATATATGTAGATAGATAGATATGTATATATATATATNACTCAGCACAGAGCTCAACATAGGACTTGAACTCAACAGCTGTGAGATCATGACCTGAGCCAAGATCAAGAGTTAGACATTTAACCATCTATCTGGGTCTGCTTATCTAGCTTTGTGATTTTAAACAAGTTGTCTTTGACCTTCCAGTTACTTTATGGATAAAACTTATTGGATTGTAGATATTTGAAGATATTTTAAAATCTAATCCATTTTATTATTATTATTACTACTACTACTACTACATTATTTTGATACTTAAAATAGTTTGGATATGGGAAGAGTGAGAAAGGCAATAATGAGTGGGAAGGAAAATTGAAAGGAAATGCATATCCGATTTAAAAATTATATCAGGCTTTTAGGCGTTCCCACTGCTGTTCTCTACAATTTAAACTAATTTTACTCCATTTCCTCAGTATATTCTCATAAAATTTTCTTTTTTTTTAAAGTTTTTTTTTTTTTTTTTAATGTTTTATTTATTTCTAGGAGAGAGAGAGAGAAACAGCGTGAGCAGGGGAGGGTCAGAGAGAGAGGGAGTCACAGACTCTGAAACAGGCTCCTGGCTCTGAGCTGGCAGTCAACACAGAGCCCGACACGAGGCTTGAACCCACGAACCGCGAGATCATGACCCAAGCGAAAGTCGGACGCTTAACCGACTAAGCCACCCAGGCACCCCTCTCATAAAATTTTCAAAGAATATAACTAAAGCTGAAATAGCCTCCAGTCACCAACTCGTTACACAGTGGAGGAAATTATATTTTTCAAATCTTAAAAAACACATTATATATAGTTTTGTGTGCTTAATTTCTGTTTAACAATTTTTTACCAACGATTCCATGTTATTCTTTACAGATAACCTCTGTATAATATCCCATCTTAGTAATAAACCATAATTTATTTGAACATTTTCTTGTTCAGTACAGGTCAGCATCTTGAAGGGATGGGTTGTTTCCATTCTTTAGCTGTTACAGATATGCTACAGTGTATGTCCATGAGCCAGTTTATTTTCCTAGGTAGATACTTAGAGGTGGAATCACTGGACATATTTTTGTACCTTCTCTGGAAGTGACCTGTATTTATCAATTTCTTATATATCCTTCCAGAAGTATTATCATATATAAGATATATATCTTACATATATATGTATTTCTATATATAAAACAAGTGTATACGTATATAATATTACATGGATGTGGGGGGTTTTTTGCATAATAAAGGGTCAGGGAGGTATTTTCATGCAGTTGCTTTCCAACTGGGTATATCATAATTCATCTAAGCAAGCTCCTCCTGCTGTTAAGTTTTCCACTCTTACTACTAAAAACAGTGCTGTAATGACTGTCTCTATAGACAAGTCATTTCATAAATGTGATTGTAATTCTGTAAGATAAATTCCTAGCAGTTGAAGTTAACATGAAAGGATCTGCATTTATAATTATGATAGATCCTGCCAGAGTGTCCCTCATAGCGCTCTGCCAGTGTCCGCGCTGCCATCTGTGTCAGTGTCTCCGCAGCCCTGCCAATACGCTGTTCTCACACATTTGGATCATCGTCAGTATGACAGGAACAGGGATATCACACTAGTTGTTTTCATTTGAGTTCCTCCTGTTCTGAGAAGATTGACCTGTTTGTTTGTGTGAAAGCCGTGTTTTTACTGGCTTTTCTCTGTTGGGCTATTAGACTTCACTTCTAGTGGAATTTGCCATGCAGAAAATTGTTTTTATGTTTATGTAGTCATAGATATAAATGTTAAGACCTAAAATTTTGTGTTATTCTTAGAAAGCCCTTTTCTATTATAAAGAATAGTCAAAATAGTCAAAATGTGCTCACTTTTCATATGCTAACATAGTAATAAGCTGCACTAGGGATGAAAGCCAGTTTGTAATACTAAGCTTTTTACTTTTTTATTGCTCAGGAGGGAATGGCCATTGTGTGTGTGTACCTACCTGTGCGCAGCATCTCAGGAAAACTGAAACAGAGCAACACTGGAGCTGGACTTTGTCATGATAGGCCGTATAGATGATTTTTTAATGTTTATTTTTGTGTGAGAGAGCAAGTGCGCATGAAGGGCAGGGGCCAAGAGAGAGGGAGACAGAGAATCCCAAGCAGGCTCCACACTGTCAGTGCAGATCTCGATGGAGGACTCAAACTCATGAACTGTGAGATCATGACCTGAGCCGAAATCACGAGTCGGACACTTAACAAACTGAGCCAACCAGGTGCCCCATTGGCCCTATAGATTAATTCAAATTCATGGTTTGGGTCTAAGAATACTGAAAAGAGTCAAGGGATGGCATTTTCCTATGGAATTTCTCTTTAGCAATTTCTTCCAGCATTGTTTGGTTGTTAACACATATAGACTTGTGATTCTTTCTTTCCTGTTCTTCTGTAAGAAGTTCTGGCCATCTTTCTGGGACCACACACCTAATTTAGTTTCTTTAGCCTTGGATATAAAGGCTAGAATTGTGGGAGTTGAATTACTTTGGTATATTTTGCATACTTCTCTTAGCATTCCATTTTTTTGTAGGTAGGATATAACACTACTTTACAACATGAAATTTTTTTTTTTTAGAGTGATGACAATAAGGATTAAGTTTCCTCTCATCGTGTTTCTCTTATTTTAGAAAAAAATCTGAGGGGCTTTTCTCCTGAAAAAAAATTTAATTTACCTTCTTTTTTTTATTAACTGTATTTGGAATAGTAGATATCCTAAGATGGTTATTATTTAACACTAAGTAATGGTGTATGTTTTCATCTAGATCCTAAGGAAGAGAAGGAGGAAGAAGGCGATTCTGCTCTCCCTCAGGAAGTTTCCATTGCTGCAACTAGGCCTAGCCGGGGCTGGCGCAGTAGTAGCAGGACGTCAGTTTCTCGGCATCATGACACAGAGAACACCCGAAGCTCTAGGTCGAAGACTGGTTCATTGCAGCTCATCTGCAAGTCAGAACCAAATACAGATCAACTTGACTATGGTACTGTACAAGTAATGCGCGTGCTGATTTAATAACCAGTGCCCTATTGATTTTTTTTTTTTTTTTAATGTTTTATTTATTTCTAGGAGAGAGAGAGAGAGACAGCGTGAGCAGGGGAGGGTCAGAGAGAGAGGGAGTCACAGACTGAAACAGGCTCCAGGCTCCGAGCTGGCAGTCAGCACAGAGCCCAACGCGGGGCTCGAACCCACAAACCGCGAGATCATGACCTAAGCGAAAGTCGGAAAGTCAGACGCTTAACCGACTAAGCCACCCAGGCGCCCCAACCAGTGCCCTATTGATTTTAAATGTAATGTTGAACAACTTAACTTTCAAGGGTAGGTCTGGTAATACAGGGTTCCTTTTAGACAATTTGTACTCTCCTTTTGTATAGTTACTCCAAGACTAATTTGGCTTGAGACTCTTGGCTGCAGAGACAAAATACCGATATCCATAAAGTTTTGTTTTGCTTTCTTTCTCCAGATGGTGCAGAAGAACATCAGTCTCCAGGTGGCATTAGGTAAAATATTTCATATTTCATATTTAAACCCTTGGGGACATAGAGCACACACAGAAGGTGTTTCGTACTAGAAAGAATGTGGGACTGCTAAAAAAAAAAATTAACTTCGGTTTTGGTATTTACTGTAAGTGTCACTGGTTCTTAATTAGAGCTTTAACCATGTAATCTTACCTGGTTTGGAAAGCATGTCTTGAGTACTTTCTGTATTCTGGCTTATTCTGTGCTAGCCACTAATGGGAAATGTAGATGTTTTTTACTAGGATTTTTGAAATGTATATTCCATGGTAAGTCATGTGAATTTTTTTGGTTGATCTTTTTTGAAAGAGCATATCTTTAACTCTTAGTGCCGTTGAGCAGTTATCACTTTACCTTGATTTAATGAGGTAATGTGTTTTTAGTTCTAATTATTATTGTTAGGATAAAGCAGCTAGATTGCATCCAATTAGACCGTAAAGATGAACATTCTAGATAACTTACTGTGACTTTCTGGTATCTCTAAATAAATTAGCAAATAAAATCCAGTCAGATATAATCCTTATAACTAGAATTTCTCATTTTTATTTGCTTCTTTTTAGTAGTGATGAGGAAGAGGAGGAAGAAGAAGAGATGCTAATCAGTGAAGAGGAAATACCATTCAAGGATGACCCAAGAGACGAGACCTACAAACCCCACTTAGAAAGGCACGTCTCAGATTTTACTCCAGACATGTCGATGGAAAATAAGTTAGGAAAGCACTATTGCATGCTTTTATTTCACCTTGTTACTAAACTAATGGCTAGAGACTTAATTTAAAATGAGTAATTATGTACTTGTTTTGCAAATTTAACATGATCTTTTAATCCTTCATATAGTCCTCTCTTCTATTTATATAGAACTTTATTTTGATCATATCCAAATAATTGGATGTCTGCATGGTTATCTTAACAAGATATCAATTGCCTTCTCTTTATAACTATAGTGAATTTTGATTCTAGGGTATTGTTAGTCTAAGCAGCTCTAAGTATGTATCATTATCATGCATGTGAGAAACAGTTGACTGCAAATCACATTTCATGAGCTGAGAATCATAATTTTACAATAAATCAATGATATTCACAGTTTTTACCCCATTGTCACAGTTCCTTTTGAAAAGATCCTTTGCTGGATACCAGTGTTGAAATATATTTGTGTTTTCAGGGAAACCCCAAAACCACGGAGAAAATCAGGGAAGGTGAAAGAAGAGAAAGAGAAGAAAGAAATTAAAGTGGAAGTAGAGGTAGAGGTGAAAGAAGAAGAGAATGAAATTAGGGAGGATGAGGAACCTCCTAGGAAGTGAGTAGGCAATTACTACTAAAAATGGAAACCTAACAGATTTTGAAGCCACTGGTGGAAAAAAGGGTGGGAGTGGGAGGAGGGATATTGACAGGTACATATTGCTGCCTCACATAGCTGACAGTTTCATTCGAGAGACCCAAAAGCTTGAAAAGTTTAAATCTAATCCAAAGCAATGCTTAAAGATATCTAAATGAGTGGGTAAGATGATAGCTATTGGGATGTAAGATACGAGAATAGCAAGAAAAAGTATAGCAAATGTGGAGTCTCAAAAGAAGGGCAATTAATGCAAGTGATTTAAGAATCTTGACTTCTTGTCCAGCCATCATTGACTGTTGCAGAAATAAGATTTTTTTTTTTTTTTTTAAATGTTTAGGCTTTTTGGTTCTATCATNGAGAGGGAGACAGTATGAGCAGGGGAGGGTCAGAGAGAGAAGGAGACACAGAATCTAAAGCAGGCTCCAGGCTCTGAGCTGTCAGCACAGAGCCCGATGCGGGGCTCGAACCCACGAACCATAAGATCATGACCTGAGCTGAAGTCAGACGCTTAACTGACTGAGCCACCCAGGCGCCCCAATAGTGGACTCTTTCATTCTACTTTTTAAATTGATTAAATTTAGGTAATAGACTTTTTACGGAGACAGCTCTTCCAGTAGTACCTTAAGGTTTATCCAAATCTTCCATGATAATGTATAGTTTATGGAAAGTATGTATTTAACTTGTGCAGATTTATTTAAGTGAAATTACTTTAGAATGACATCTTTGTTTGGCTTGTCAGATATGTCTTTGGTTCTGTGTATTGTGGGTTATCCTTTGTTTCTGCCACCTTCTCTTTGGTCTTGAGTATATGTCTTAAGCCATCCTTTACTCCAGGCTTCAGTCTGGTATATGTGGACAGTTACTCTGTTCTTTATTTAATTATAGGAGAGGAAGAAGGCGAAAAGATGACAAAAGTCCACGATTACCCAAAAGGAGGTAAGTAGCTTAAACCCTTACTGTGTTCCTTATTCCTGATGGTAAGTACTTTACTCACATAATTACTCACAATTACCTTGCAGGAGTGGCTATTTAAAAATTTCTCAAAAAGAACTTTATTAATGTCCTTGACACAAAGTTACTGTGTTTTTATTTCCATTGCAGGGTCTTAAAAAAATCTTAATGTTTCTTTACCTGTTGGGGAGTTACTAGTTTTACTTTGTGCCATTTGTTTTAAAACTCTTTATCAAACATTTGGCCGTTTCTGGTTATTTCTAACATCAATTCTATGCAAGCTGTATACTAGTAAAGAGATTTTAATTCTTTGTGCTGTAAAATTGCTGTTCCACTGAGTTAAGTCACTGTTCAGAGTGCTTCTTTTCTGTTTGCTAACATATCTCCTACATACTGATCACAGAAAAAAGCCTCCAATCCAGTATGTCCGTTGTGAGATGGAAGGATGTGGAACCGTTCTTGCTCACCCTCGCTATTTGCAGGTCAGTAAGTTGTTACATAAGGCAGCCTTTCAGGTTAGTTTCTGTTACTAGTTCTCATATTTCATGAGATACTATAATTTATGAACTTGTACAGGCTTTATCATTGACGTACAGTGTCAAGAAAAATGTATAGAAGCGTCTGGGTGGCTCAGTTGGTTAAACATCTGACTTCAGGTCATGATCTCACAGTTTATGGGCTCAGGCCACACATGGAGCCCTCTGCCTTTAGCACAGAGTGCATTTCAGATCCTCTGTCCTTACCTACCCCCCCTGACATCCCCCAGCTCATGCATGCATTCTCTCTCTCTCTCTCAAAAATAAACATTAAAAAAAATGTCTAAAAACATAGTGCAAAAAAAACGGATTTCCTTGAAATACTCTAGTGTTTCCTATTGTGGTGTAAATACTTCCAATATAAGAGATGATTTTACCAACACACCAAAGACATAGATGAACGGACTTTATTTTAATGTGTATTTTTAAAAAAAAATTGCAACTCAAACCAGTGATTTCTTGAACACTGTTAAAATAAAATGTTAATTTTTAGGTTTGTTTGTTTTTAAGTAGATTTAAAAAATTTTTTGTTAATGTTTTTTATTTATTTCTGAGAGAGAGAGAAAGACAGCATGATCAGGGGAGGGTCAGAGAGGAAGACACAAAATCTGAAGCAGGCTCCAGGCTCTGAGCTAGCTGTCAGCACAGAGCCCAACGCGGGATCCGAACCCACAAACCGTGAGATCGTGATCTAACCCGAAGTCAGATGCCCGACCAACTGAGCCACCCAGGTGCCCCTAAGTAGATTTTTAAAATGGATTAACGATACAGCTTCTATTTAGGTCTAACAGAGAACATGAAAGTGAAATGTTTATTACTAAAACTTAAGAAATGCCTCTTTGGGGCCACCTGGGTAGTTTAGTTGGTTGAGTGTCCAACTCTCGATTTCGGTTCAGGTCATGATCTCACAGTTTGTGTGATCCAGTCCCGTGTCGGGCTCTGCGCTGACAGCGCCAGTGTGGAACCTGCTTGAGATTTCTCTCCCCCGCTCTCTCTGCCCCTCTCCTGCTTGTGCACGTGTGCGCTCTCGCTGTGTCAAAATAAATAAACTGGGAAAAAAGAGAGAGATGGCCTGTTTGATTTTTGGGTTAGCAGCAAATATAACGCGAGACTAAGGCCTCACTTTCTGATTCTGGTTCTATTATAACAGTGTTTGCTACCTTGTTATAGAAGTAGTAATGCTTATGCATTTACTGCATTAAGCATTATATAATACATGATCTCTGTATTCTCACAATAATACTATTTATTGTTATTGTTAAGGCGGTAATTGTGGTCTCAGTTTTACCAACTGTAACTTACAGTACTTAAGTACATTTTGTAAGGTCACACTGCTTGTTAATGATAGACCCAGATTGGAATCCAGATCTATCTCCATAGCCTGTTTTCTTAACTATTTTATTATACTGCTCCCTCCCCCCATCCATATGCAGAGTATTTGGTTTTTCTTTAGCACTTTTGACTTAGGAAAGGAACAAGCTTTCAGGAAGCCTTAATTTTTATCCCTCTTTATATTCTTACTGTTTTAGCACCACATTAAGTATCAGCATTTGCTGAAGAAGAAATACGTATGTCCTCATCCCTCCTGTGGGCGACTCTTCAGGCTCCAGAAGCAACTTCTACGACATGCCAAACATCATACAGGTACTTTTTTAAATAAAATGTTTCATCAAGTGTTAAGTGTGTTCTACTTTTAAGTATGTAGATTGGTAATGATACTTTTTTCTATTGTAAATCTTAAAGAGTCTACAGTCAAGTGTGAGAGAAAGCTATGAAAATAAAATGTAATAAAACAAATTTTATAAGAGATGAACAAGCTAGGGCTTTTTTACTTTTATCCTTTGACTTTTTAAAGAACTTGTATGATCAGGATAATTTTCTATTGAGTACATACTCTATATCATCTGTGGACTAGAAACTTTACATGTGTTATTATCATCATTCAACATCACCAGGTTTGCTTGTATTATCCTTGTTTTACAGCTGAGAAACCAGAGGCTTTGCACATTAAGTGACTTGGCCTTGGTGGCATCACTAGTTTTTAACAGAACCAGGATTCCTAATTCCGTTTCTGGTAGATACTTGTAATAGCTTTTAGTGACTAAAAATGAGTATGAAGAGAAAGCCTGGATGGTAAAGAGGCTTGCCTATGGTTTATGACAACTACTGGGTAGCTCCTGGCAATTCTGTTGCTGTTGAAATCGTGAAGCTAGCTGTTACATTCCCGTGAACTCTCCTATAGGAACTATTGACTCAAAAAGAGAAACCAAATGCCTTCGTAATACATACTCTAGAATGGATTCAAATTCTATTCATTTTTAGCCACTGACAGTCTCCATGCTGGTCAGTTAATGGGAACAAATTAGACTGGGTATTTGAATTATTTGAGTAGGTGCCAGACACTGGATTATTACTACTCTCAACAGTTGTGGAGGGTACAACTAGGAATTCTAGTTGTCTCTTACCCAGGGTTGTACTGATAATATGTACCCTTTCCATCTTAAGTGGCTTAACTTCTCACCTTTCTCATCTGAAAAATAGGGATAATAATGTCACAGATATCATGGAATTATTATAAGGATGAAATAAGATCACATATAAAGTGCTGTTTCCTGCACAGGGCCTGGCACACAGACTTTTCAGAGCCCCAGGATTTGAGCTCAGGTGTGACTCTCTGCAAAGTCTGCAGGCTTCCCTTTATACTGTGCTGTGCTGCTCCAGGGAGAGTACAGTGTGCACTCTGTTCCTTGCTACATGCTACCATATCTCTACTCCTTCTCCCTGTTAATGTGGTTTTATTCTCTACAAAAGTAGTTTCTGACCACCAGTTTAGGGTATTTTAGCTATAAGTATCACGCCTACTATGACAAACTAACGGCTCTAGAAATTCAGTCCGTTCCAATTATTTGTATTTGTCTAATACAATTTTGTGATGTCATTGCAGTTTTTCTTTTTCCAAATTAGTATGTACAGACTTTCTTTGAAAACGTAATTTATTTGGGGGCACCTGGGTGGCTCAGTCGGTTAAGTGCTGACTCTTAATTTCACTTCAGGTCATGATCTTTCAGTTTTATGGATTGAGCCGTATGTTGGACTTGCGCTGATGGTGTGGAGCCTGCTTGGAATTCTCTCTCCCTCTCTCTCTGCCCCTCCCCACTCTTGCATTTTCTCCCTCTCTCTCAAAATAAACATTTTTTTAAAATGGAATTTATTCAAGCAAGTGGATGCCCCACCCAGGTTTGCCATGCTACAATGAAGCTGGAAAGGTAGACAAGACCTGGGAGACAAACTTAAGAGTTGTCTCTGGGATAAAAGTGCATTTTTAGACCTTGCCTATTCATCATGTAGAAGATACCCCAAAAGGGACTGGTGTCACTTGAGCCAGGGTTACAAAATCTCAGACCCTGCCTCAGATCCACTCAACTAGCATCTGCATTTACTAACATCCCCATATGATTCCCAAGAATATTCAAGCTTGAGAAGAATTTGGCTCTTTCCCACACTTGGCTTTTAGAACTATTTGGGATGGAGTATAGAATTAAATTGGATATTGTTTGCCTTTTAACTTATTCTCGTGTTTTCACTGTGACTATTGGTAGCAGTTTTAAGAAAAAGGCATAGAAAACGTGATCATTTATTCAAGTGATATAGAGTATCTCCTTGTCCACTTCTCTCCAAAACCAAGAGATAAAGAAATAATTAAGTGCAATGCTTCTTTGACCCATAGATTCTACACCATGTTACCAAATTCATCAAAAATCCTGTGAAATTTGGGGGGATTGTGAAATGACAGAGGCAGGGGTTGAATGGTGCAGAAGATGTGGGGTAGGAGAATAAGGTAAAGAATACAGGTACTGTTTTCACGTATTTGGTAACAGCAACTTGAACCTTTTTGAGAAACTTAAATTGTTTATCTTGGCTAACATTTTTTAAACCAGAAACAGAAGAAATGATTACCACTTTAATTGTGGATCACTTTTCTTCTAGGAGATGCCAAATTCTGTTGTTATTGTTGATTTTGGTGTTTGAGTGCCAAATTCTTCATATGTAAGCGTTCAGCTTCCACAATCTGAAAAAAAAAATGTTTTAAAGAATAAAATCCAGGGTAAATGTAGTTGTTTACTTACTAAGCAATTTATTCAAGATCTGGATTACCGGTAAGATTGAGATTAGGGTTCTGATTCTCATGTTTCCGTTAGGTTGTTTTTGTTTTGCTTTGTTGAGTTTCTTAAAACAAGTCCTGGGGCACCTGGGTGGTCCAGTTGGTTAAGCCTCTGACTTCGGCTCGGGTCATAATCTCACAGTTTGTGAGTTCGAGCCCTGCATCTAGCTCTGTGCTGACACCTCAAAGCCTGGAGCATTCTTTGGATTCTGTCTCCCTCTCTCTTTCTGCTCCTCCTCCGCTCATAGCCTGTCTCTCTCAAAAATAAACATTTTAAAAAATTGGTATATATCTTTGTAAAACTTTGTTTATCCAAAGTGTATTTTATACATTGAAAACAATATTGCTTTTACTATAAATGACCTCACTGATCATCTGCTTACTTATTGTAAACTGGGAAAAAAAATACTTAGAGGGATTCTAAATGGTATACTAACCACATTATTTTTCTTCTTAGATCAAAGGGATTATATCTGTGAATATTGTGCCAGGGCCTTCAAGAGCTCTCACAATCTGGCAGTGCACCGGATGATTCACACTGGCGAGAAGCCGTTACAGTGAGTGTTTATTTACTGGTGAACATCTGGGTGAGAAGCGCATATATGCCCTGCTCGTGGGTTAGCCCCTGTACAAACATTTCAGTTGCAACTGCTGTTTGCTTTTACCAAATCAGAGTGAGTATTGATTGGGGATGCAAGTTACTTAGTGAACTTATCCTTGTTTCCTTTGGTTTTTAAACAAAAGAAAAGAACAGATTAGTTTTCCATCTAGTTAACCTAATTTTTCACAGGTATATGTTAGTGACTGTTGCTTATATATGTGACCCCTAAGTTCTTGCCCTGACCATGAGTAAGAGCCCTCCTCATTTCTCTGTTTGATCAGCTATTTCCTCTTCTGCTCTCATAGATGCGAGATCTGTGGATTTACTTGTCGGCAAAAGGCATCCCTTAATTGGCACATGAAGAAGCATGATGCAGATTCCTTCTACCAGTTCTCTTGCAATATCTGCGGCAAAAAATTTGAGAAGAAGGACAGCGTAGTGGCACACAAAGCAAAAAGCCACCCCGAGGTGCTGATTGCCGAAGCCCTGGCTGCCAATGCGGGCGCCCTCATCACCAGCACAGACATCTTGGGCACTAACCCTGAGTCCCTGACACAACCTGCAGATGGGCAGGGTCTTCCTCTCCTTCCTGAGCCGTTGGGAAACTCCACCTCTGGAGAGTGCCTCCTGCTAGAAGCCGAAGGGATGTCCAAGTCATACTGTAGTGGGACAGAGCGGGTGAGCCTGATGGCTGATGGCAAGATCTTTGTGGGAAGTGGCAGCAGTGGGGGCACTGAAGGGCTGGTCATGAACTCGGATATACTCGGTGCTACCACAGAGGTTCTGATTGAAGATTCAGACTCTACTGGACCTTAGTGGAAGGGAAGGCTTTGGGCACTGGGACAGCTCAGACTTTGTATTTAAAAGATAAAAAGGACAAAAAAAAAAATTTAAAGCATTTAAAATCTAGTAAAATAACTGAAGGGCCTGCTCTTTCCATTGTGGATCACAGCACACACACCTACACCCACCCTCTTCTCCCTCTATTGTCCCCTTTATGAAATTGATGTTGCCTTTACCAAAAAGGTAGGCAAAAAAGAAGCTCTTAAAGTGAGGGTTCTCCTCCCCCTCCGTTCCAGCCAGGCAGACTTTGTGCTTACCGGCAGATCCCTTCTTAAACCTGTAACTCTGATGTGCTCTGGATCAGCTTTTAACTCTTGATAGTATCTTACTGTCCTCTAAGCCCCTTCTCCTTCACTGCTGCCCTATGGTTCTGGCTTCTACCCGCTGCGGCACACTTACCCCCAAAGCATCATACAGTTCTAATCTCTGGAGGCTGGCAGCTTGACTTGGCACTTTAGGCTCCCTGGCAGGGTGAGCTGTTAAAACAGCACCCCTCTCTCACTCACCCCCCTTCTCCTCCATTCCCTGCTGGGTTTCGGAAAGGAAGGATTCATGGGGACCACCTCCCTCCTCTGTGACCCCAGCACTTCAGTCCCCTCCCAACACCTCCATCTGGTTCTCAGTGGTGCTCACTAGCTTGGAAGCAGGCTCCCAACAGGGAGGGGGTGCTGCCCTCTACATGGTTTCTCAGACCATAAGACAAGGCTCTGTATCAGTAAGAAAAGTCCCAGACTAATGGCAGAAATTTGCACTTTGAAACGTGTGTTTTTGTGTTGTGGAACCCGAGATTCCTTATTTATTAATGGAAAGACTGATTTTTTTTTCTCTCTTTTTTTTTTTTGATCTTCGTTGCTATATTTTGTGGGGCTGGGAGAGATTAGATTATTCTGACATGGGATCCTTTCCATAAGAGGTACTTTTTTGAAGGCAAGATATAGGGTTGAAGAAGCACAGCCAGCCTCTAAAATCATAGCTCTCCAGTGGCCTTTAAAGAAAGCTGGTCCTCAGCACTAACAAAATCACTACAGTAGTATACAGTAGTCTAGTGCTTTTTCAGAAGCCTATTTAGGGAAGGTTGTTAGATTTTCAGTATTTAGTGCTCTTTGAATTTTTAGAGCATTGAGATTTAGGAATTTTGAGGGGATGAGGATTGTTCAGGGTCTGAATTACAGATAAAAGATTTTCTTTTTTGAATTTATTTTCTTTTTTGTCCCCTTAATTTCTTTCCACACACCTATTGGCCCAATTCTGACCCCTTACTTTGTTTTGGTTTCTGCTTTACTTTATCATTGGTTCATTCCAGCTCCCAGTTAGTGAAGGACACTGCCATTAGTGAAGAGATATAGGACTCGCAGTTTTAAGTCAAAGAAAATTGTTCTGTTTTGTTTCCCTTCGAAGAACACTTCAGAAGAGGAAAGGCTTCCATAGACAAAGTTAATAATCTGTATAGTGATAACTTTGATTTTTACCTAAAACTCTGGGAATTACCATTTCCATGGAGATAGGGGTTTTCTTGGGGTAGATTGCTTATTACTGTCCAAAGGAGAGGAAGGTTGTGTTTTTGTACAAGTTTATAATTCCCAGAAGACTAAAAACCTATTTGGGCTCATTTTTAGAGAATTAGAAGGGCAGTTTCTAGCTTCTGTGTACCTCACAAGCTGGAATTAAAGGCTTGCCCTATTCATTGTTTGTCAGAAATGTGTGATGGCTGTTGGAAAGAATGAAGTTTTGCTGGGAGCAAAATAAGGAACAGCTTGTATTTCACAAACACTAAAACTACAAAGTTTATCAATTTTCTCTTTGATTTATTTTTTTTCCCAAAAAGAGGGGTAACAAAATGTCATATCTGAAAGAGGCTTACTTTACACCCACTAGTGTCAGTGGTTTGGATGCCAGGGAATAGGGAGTCAGACACCTACAGTGAATAGACTTAAAGGCACCATTGTTTCTTTTCAGAGTGTTGCAGATTTGCCATCCCTCCAGTGTGGGGGTTGAAAATGGAATAAGGATAGAAGGGATGTAGAATATGCTTTCCTGCCCACAGTAAGGATTTGGAATTGACTCTGGTATGTTGACTACATTTGAAAATATTATCAGATTGATTGGGTGGGTTTACAACGAAGTTGTTCCACTCCCATTATAAGTCCTTTTTATACTGTTTCACTGGCTTGCATCTGTACTCCACACTTAACTTCTGTCATCATCACATTTATCTTCTCTGTCCCTGTAAGTTGTGCTTGCAGTGGTCAGTCATCAGATATTTTAACCACCTACACAAAAGCAAATTGCATTAAAAAACTTGATGAGAGAAAGGGAAAATATGTTCTTCCCTGTATCACACTCCTCCCCATCAAAAGCAACAAGTTAGTTCTAATAATTAGGAACTTTCTGTTTCTCCTTTTGTTTCTTGACCTCTTTATAGGTACCATTTGCCTACAGTTTGCTTCAATAAATTATTATTATCAGTTTGCAATCAATTTTAAAATATTCCCCAGGGACTTAATCGTTTTTCCTTTTGAGAAAGGGATGCTAGCACCGTAAAAAGTGGTACAAGTAAGCTGTCTTCTACTAGTCCCTCTTCCCTTTCCCTGTCTGCTTCTCACACTGTGTACTTCTGTGTCCTTCCAAGGAGCTCTCCTAACCTTAAAATTCTACATTGCCTACTCTTAGTCAAATTGTGTTATCTTTTTAATAACTCTTCCCACTGCATATTCTCCATCTTGAATTGGCAATTCTAAGGTCTGAAAATGTGACTCAGATACACGTATTATTTCTGGGAGATGTGCCTCCCCCTAATCTCTGGTTGCCTAGGGTTATTCTGCATAATCGAGACTTACTGTGCTTCAGAGAGTTTGGATAAACACTGGCCAGGATTACTGGGAGTTAAAAAAAAAAAAGAATTCAGGTATGGAAAAGCATCTACATAGAGCACTTGAACCTCCTTTGTACCTGTTGGAAAATATCTAAAGAGTGTACTAAAGCCAGCTAAGGTTATTAAGTCTGGTTGTTTGAAGTACCGTTTTTCCCTCCTTCTTTTTCCCACTTTCCAATGTACTCAAGAAATTTGAAAAATTGTAATGAATCAGTTTAAAATATTCTATTTCCTACAAGCCTTTTTTGCCTGTTGTAATGTGCAGGACCCTTCTCCTTTGATGGGAGAGACAGGTAGTCACCTGAATTAGGTTGAAAAGGTTATGTAAAAAGAAATTATAATAAAAGGGATACTCTGCTTTTCAAATCCTTGTTTTCTCTTAATCTAGGTAAGGCATATCCAAAATAAATATGTAAAGAAGAACAATAAAAGTTGTCTTCATGGAAGCAACTTGTCTTCCTTGATTGTACTGAATTGCAGTTACCTGAAGGGTGAAAACCATTGCTGCCGTTCAGTGAGAGCCCAGTGTGCTCAGAGCAGGTTTTATGTGGCAGATGCTGCCGTTTGCTCTCATTGGGAGTCAGACAGTTAGTGCCTGACTCACTGTAGCTCTTGATTTCTAATGCTGATTTGTCATAGGATTCTATGATCATCTGGCAAACTTGGAAATCCCTCCTATGTTTTGACAGACTTCTAGAAAAGGTGGCCCTATTAATCGAGTGGAGAGAATGTTAAGAATGCTGTAAAGTTTATGTTAGTCTGATAAATGACAAAACCTTGGTACCAAGTAATATCAGTGCTTTTTCACAAAACTCCATGTGCATAGCAAGTGCTAACTTAAAAAGAAGACCTGGAATCCTCTTACATTCTTAAAAGGCCTACTGCGACAGCACCCACTTCTCCCTTTTCTCCTTTCTTACTCTTGCGTATTGTTTACCTATGGAAGTTTGCGTCTGAGAAGGTGTGGGTTTCAGTGTAGAGACAGTGTCTTCCAAGAGACAGTGGGAGCTGATTGATTGACTTCGAGGATGACACTTGGAGCTCTTGGGTCAGTAAGCATCTAACCTACTGAGTTAAATGCAATAGAAGAACAACTCTAACTCTGCACATGCTATTAAACTCTTTTGCCCTCATTTCAAAGCCCAGCTCATTCTCTTATCTTGTTAAGAAGCAAGGTGGTGTGACTGGGCTAACGAAGAAAAAGAAAAGCATGTTGTCACTTGAGACTGCCTTAGAAATGTTACCCAGTCGGGCTTGGGTGTTTCCTGTCCTTTGGAAAAGAACAGGCCTAAACAGTACTTTCCTCATCCTGTAGCTCTGAGGAAGGCACCCTGATTGAGGTTAGAGATGCTTACTTTGCTGATTTTTAATTGAGTGTAAATTAAACTAACTTTAAATACATAATGAAGCTATAGAAATGGAAAGATGCTGTATTTTTAAGGGACCTGTTTTACATAAACTTTGTTTCCTAAGTAAATGTCAGAAACCTAAAGAATAAACTGAAAAATCAATGGGAGAAACAGCTGTAAAATCAGAGACCTATATTTAACTTTTGTGCCTGTTTCCTGGATTTTGTGCATATTATTTAGTTTCTTTAAGCCTCAATTTCTTATGTAAAATGGGGAAAATAATATTTATCTCATAGAATTATTCCACACGTCAAATAAAGGCTTTAAAGCCTTGAGCACAGTGTCTAGTCCAGAGTAGTTGCTTAATCAATGGCTGCTGTATTGATAATAATAACTTAATATTCTTGAGCACTTTACCAGGCCAAAAAAAAGAAAGAAAGAAAGAAGAGGACATGGGGAATACAAAGGAGGGTGATAATAAAATGAACTGATAAGTATATAAAACAGATCCCATTAGGCAGGGGTGTCATGAGGATTAGTGTGATAGGGACCTTGTTGCTAAGTGCAAAAGCAAAACAATGACATAAAAACAAGTAGACTAGGCACTGAGTGGAGGAGAGAGATGGAGGCAGACACTGCAGGAAAAAAAGCTGATTAAAAAGGGGCCTTTGATTCCACAGGCACAAAAATCCACAGCCAGGAATTTGCTGCCACCTCTGAGTCAGGCAGGGGGGTGGGGGTGGGGTGCACAATCCCATTAGTACAGAATGCCCAGTGGATTTAGTCTGAGAGTCACATTTCTTATTTGGACCAGTGTAGACAGAAGCAAACCCAGCTCACTTGTTTCCTGGGACATTTGAGTTAGGGAATGGCTTTCGCAGAGCACTCCTCGCTGACCCCTCACCGCCGGGACCTCTGTAGCCGCTCTATCTGGCTAGCAAGGAAGATTCGTTCAGACCTGACTGCTCTTATGGAATCTTATGTAAGTTGCCTATTTTGCTGTTGTCTGTTTTCGCTTCATCTCCTCTGATGCAGCCCGTTTCCACCATGTTCCATCCCCCATTACCAATCGTGAAGGCCCTCCTCATAGAGTCATTCATAGATGGGGCCTATCATTTGACATGGTTCCTTCATGCTTCCTTCCCTTAAGGAAACTCTTGTGATCGTATTTTCTTCTCTAGGCTATTTAGGAGACCTGTTCTTTGAATAAGAAAATATACATGGGGTTCTGGGCAGGATTGACTGTATGTCTTGGAGGCTGTTCCTAATTTGATTGCTTACAGTCTGAATTCTACCACAATAGATTAACGGTGGGTTCTTCATACACATTGTTCTGAATTTTTGTGCTGTGTAAATGAAAGAGTGAGGTGTATAGGATAGAGAGAAGAGCAGTACAAATCCAAAGAATTTCTCCTATACAGAATCAGTCACCCACTTTTTATAATATATACCAAGTGTCCCTCTGCCTAAATAGAATGGTCACCTACACTGCCAAAAGGATCCCCCAGAAGATTCACTGGGGTCTTAGGGAAGTGTCAAGGGAACTTAGGGAGTTAACCATGGAGTTCCAGACTGGTTTTTTGATAGAGGGAGATCCCTGTCCTTGTCTACCTGAGGCCTGTAGGGATACTGAAGGCCCTGTGAGAGTTCTGAATATAGGTTCTTACAGCCTCACCAGTTAGAAATCAGACTCTGAAATATCACAAGTCTGTTTTGGTTTTTTTTTTTTTTTAACTAGTATCCATTGAATTCTCTAAAGGATTGTCCTCACCATTGAAAGTGGACAATGGAGGAGAGAGGGGGTTAGAAAAATTCTGCACTGGGTTAGTTCTAGGGCTTCATAGATGTACCCAGTTTTTTTTAAATCTCCAATATGATTTAAAATACTCCAGTTTCTCAAAGGCAGTTTGAATTGGGAAGGAAACATTCTAGACCCGTGGTTTTCAACCCTTAGAACCCAATGAAAGCTGCAGATTCTCCCACAAAAAGTGAACAGGTAGTCAAAACACTATGTATAATTTCAGAAACAATAGTGTCTTCCTAAAGTTCCATCATTGGGTCTCAAATGAAGAGTTCCTTTTGTAGATTTGTTATTTTCTTTACAGTTTAGATCCTTGACCAGGAAGGTGAATAAGGTTTTACATGAGATTTAGGGATTAAATAAGGACTTTGGGATGATTACAGAAGATGTGATGTTTTTATGTATCCTTGGCCAGATGAAGCATCAGGGCCTGAACGAGAACATAAACCTGGACTCTGTGGACGGTGTGCCAGTAGCAAGCACTGATCGATGGAGTGAGCTGACTGAGGCAGAGCGACTCCAAGACAACCTCCAAGCTTACCGTGCCTTCCATGTTATGTTGGCCAGGCTTTTAGAAGACCAGCAGGTGCATTTTACTCCAGCTGAAAGGGACTTCCATCAAGCAATACATACCCTTCTTCTCCAAGTTGCTGCCTTTGCTTACCAACTGGAGGAATTAATGATGCTCCTGGAACACAAGATCCCCCCCAGTGAGGCTGTTGGGATGCCTATCGTTGTTGGAGATGGTGGTCTCTTTGAGAAGAAGCTGTGGGGCCTGAAGGTGTTGCGAGAGCTTTCACAGTGGACAGTTCGGTCCATTCGTGACCTTCGAGTCATTTCTTCTCATCAGACTGGGGTTCCGGTACACGGGAGCCATTATATTGCTAATGACCAGAAAACATAGCAGCTTTCCCTCTCTCTCCCCCTTCCTTTTCTAGTGGAATATACACAGTTCCTGGGGCCTCACTTTCCCATCCTTAAGTTTTGAAAGGTTGAAGTTTTCTAACCTTTAAGACCACAGGCATTTTCATCAAGTAGGGTTGGAGACGTGGACAAATGGGCATAAGGTTTATTCTGGGATGTGTGTGTGTGTGTGTGTGTGTGTTGGGGCCATAAGGGAGTGCGGGTAAGGACAACATTCTTCCACTTTAGTGCTCTAACCTTTTCTACTCACTAAGTTAACCTTATAAGTATTTAACAGTCTCACAGGATAAATGTGTTTAACTTTAGTCCTAGATGACTTTTCTGAGAAGACAAATAGTGAATGAAAAATCATGGACTCTACTAGCCAATTCAAACTCATGGATAATAAAAATAGTAACTAACATGTGTGGAGTATGTACTATATGGTAGCAGTACGCCAGGGGCTCTGTGTGTATTATAATTTTCACAACAACTCTGTTAAGGGAGGTACTGTTATTCCCACTTGGCAGATGAGAAAACAAGGCCACAGAAATTATAACTTGTTCAAGATTATCCACCCAGCAAATGGCACACTTAAATTTGAACTCAGATCTTTCTCATTCCAAAGCCTATGTGCCCCTCACTTTAAAGGCCTAATTCTGAACCTTGATCACTGCACCTCTGTGTCATAGAGGGTTGGAAAATTGACCCATATAGTCTATCCCCAGCACTGGAAAAACAATCCCCATTATATGTCCTGATAGGTTAGTGGAACAAAATTGGCATTAAGGGTGGTATTTAAAGTTGCTCATGCTTAGCTAAGAAGAGAGCAGTGGAGATGTTAAGATCTGTTTGAGGAAAAGACTAGGCCCACCGTACTTCTGAAATGAGGATGCTCCAGGCTGATTTAAAGTGTCCCCAAATGTTTTTGACTTTTGGATTGGGCACAGCCCGTACTAGGTTACCTCACATTTCTAGTCATCAGCAGTGTAGCGACACAGACACCGTAAGCCAAGCATTCATGGACAATGTCTGTCTGGAATACTACTCAGGTTAAAATGTCACAAAACTCCTTTACCACACATTCTCTGGACTTAGTCATGAGGAGAGGGTAAGGCCCACTCTCTTCCCAGCGGGAAGGCCAGCGGTTCTGAAGCAATATAGAGCCAAGCCTCCATGCTCCACAACAAAGGGGCAGGACTTTGTGTTCAGTGTTCCTGAGAGAAACACCGTATGAAAGACACCAACTGGTAAATGTGGGCATTAATGGAAAAGGTCATTTGCGGTCAGGCCTGTGAACCAGTGCTGCAGCGTAAGCCCAGAAGCTCTCAGGTGTGACGCTCTTTTATGCTACCAGTCAAACTCTCCCTCTTGGATGGGGGACCCAAATCAATTTAGTTTGCTTGAGGGTCCTGTGCTCTTAAGTGAACCATGAGTCAGAGAGGGCCAGACACATAGGTTGCATGAGATTGGGATGGGGTGACTTATCTTTCATCTTTTTCCCACAAGAGTGCATGTCCAAACCTCCATGAGGTTAGAGAGGGGGTCAAACGCTGGGAGAGGCACTATGACAATATGGGGGAAGGGAGGCTGTTGTGCAGCGTACGTCTGTGGAAATGACCCTGTATGTGTAGAAGGCATCAGTGCTGGTTGGAATTGTGAGGCACGAGTTTAGGGTTAGGGAGTTCTAGGGAGGAGCTCAGTGAGGACCAACAATCACTTTCTGGTGGAGGGAGGAGTTCAGTTGTGTCTCAGAGGTTGGCTGGGTACCAAATAAAGAGCAATCATGAGAAAGGGAAGGGTTAGCTGTTAGAAAAAAGTGAGGCAGCAATAAACATTTGGGTCCAGCTCCCATTCAAGGCTTATTGTCTGGTTTTAGGTCATTTGTAATTTTGGTATATAGGTAGGTACTTCCTCAGTGAATGCAGAGAGGCTTATTTCATTCAAGCTTTCTCCTATTTAAACTTTTTCATCTGCCTAAGAGCAGTATTTCTAATGGATAAAATACCTGTTTATTAATGTGAAGCTCTTAGATTTATCTGTGAAGTATTTTAGGCTCTTTCTGTTTCATGGATAAAGATGTGACTACAATTTCTTAATGGGGAGTAATTGAACACAGTCTTGCTGAATCTGAAAGAAGGGACTCCTCTCCAAGTGTTTCGTGTTTATATTCAGCAGATGAGGCAGAGCCGATGTCAGCAGAAGTTTGAAAAAGCAGTGGAGCATGACTTAAGCTCTGCTGAGTTACGTATGAAGGAATATTTACCTGTCAGAGGCACATTCGAAGTTGCAGAGGGTCCCGAGAAAGTACAAGTACTATTGAATGGGAGGAAAATAGGAAGCCGTGTGAGTCTCAATTAGGTCACAAGCATCAAGTCCCCCTGAGTGTACGCCCAGCATTGTGCTAAGAGTTCTGTATCAGTTTCTTCAAAAAATTTGCAGTATGCCTCAAAAGAAGTAAGGGGGAAATTGTTAGAAAAATGTAGATAGAAGAAAGGAGAAATGAGCACTCGGCTCTAATAACAAAGTCGCAAACGTGCGTGGATCTGAATGTGTCAACTGTGCATCATGCCTGTCTGATGTTCTAGGCCCCTGTTCTAGGGGTGTGTCTTAAAATACAGGTGGGAATAATGGCAACACTGAAGGATGGTCTTTTTAAGGGTCCGGAACTCAAAAGATTTTTGGCCTTTAGATGTTAGTTCCCTTGTTTCTTAGGTCTATATATGGATAAGATCTCTGGGGAATCATATTTTTATATACATATAAACTATAGTTATATAATATGTAACTATAAAAGTTATATAAAATGTGTAATATGTGACTATAGTTATATATACACATAAAGGCGTTTGTGTGTGTGTGTGTGTGTGTGTGTGTTTTAAAGGCATTTAAAATTTAGTTCCTAACCGCTAACTCATATTTTTGTAAAGACGATTCCTTCTGTCCCACAGCCTCTAGAAAAGTCCTTTGTCGGGAGAGAGATTCTGTTTTCCTGAATCTGTAAGGAGTTGCAGGTGTGAGAATTGATGAACTTTGCATTGGTTTAAGAAGGTGACTTGGGGGGAAAAAACCTTGCAAATTGGTACAAACTCACAGGCCAAATGTCAAATAAAATTAGCTTTGAAATAATCAGGTTTGTGAGAAGTGAAGGTTTTAATAAAGTCATAGCCTTGGTATTGCTGTTATTTCAGGCTCATGTGGATTAAAGCCCAACAGATGACTCATTCTTGTGACCACTGGTCAAACAGGCAGAAAGACAAGTGAATATTTCAAGGAGACCTACATAGCTCCTAAGTGGTTTGGAAAGAATTATGAATCCTCAGCTCCTCATGAGGTGGCTGAACACCTACTATCTTAATACTAAGGAGTAAAACAGAAATGCAGAAAGCAAAGGGGCTTCCACCAGGGCGATAAAGTGATTGGTGAAGAGGAAAAGGGGGGTGGGGGAGTCAAATTTGGGTATCATTTCCGTTGATTTAAGAGCGTTAGTTACTAGGCAGTGCTTAGGCCAGGACATTTAAAAAGAATGGGGTGGCCTCCTGCCTCAGCCCACCCAGGAACAAACCCTCTGAATGAGGGCACACTGAAAAATGAAAGTGGTAAAAATTTCCTCTTTCCACTCAGAAGCTTCCATAGAGCCCTGAGGTCTACAGATAAACACAGTAAAAATACAATTTGACCTTTTGATGAGATGTGTGCGGGGTATGTGGTAACATCCGTGTGCATGTGATTCTTCTATTACTTGGGCCCGTCTCTTTTTGGCAGATAGAAAATAAAAGATGCAAGAGCGACTAACAATAAAGATCTCGCCTCAGCAGGACCATGAGCTGCTGCTTTTATTTCTGTATCTTTGGATGAGCAAGAGGAATTTCAAGTGATTTCAACATTGGATGAAATTTAATCCTCCCAGCAAGGGCCAGGCTCCGTCGAGCGTGCCGGGTAAATCTCCATGATGCCAGGCCACCGGGAAAAACTCCCACAGCCAGTCAGCCTAGAAAAGGCGGGCGGCCCCACACCTATCAGCTAGCCTGCAGACGAGGAGGATTTCCTTTCCTATGGCTTAATTTCAAGTATCTGAACCCCATCAAGCCCTGACTGGCCCATTTCTAGTCCAGTTTGAAGGTAGAAACTTAAGCTGGGAAAAATCGCACGGGAAAATAGGAACCTTACTAAGAGATGCCGTATTTTTATCTACATTTTCAAGGCAATATGAATACTGCATTTACTCATGTCAGGCAGTTAATCCTCTGAGATACCATCTCACAAATGAGGGAAATGAGAATGAGCATTAACTTGCCCAAGTCCCTCCCCTAGTACCTGACAGGTGTGGAGCTTGCTTTCTGGCTCCAAGACTCACTCGCCTATACCCCACTGCCATACACTGCCTAATGATCGAGGCTGTTTTATGTTGAAATCACCCTCCATCTCTGTAATTCAGATAAAGCCAGTACAAACTTGTGCCAAACCTGGCTCCGTGACAAACCCTGTTAAGTTTCCAAACTCAGATAAATCACCTTTTCGGAGCTTTCTCATTAATGAAATGGAAATGACAACTAACGTTACAGGTTGATAACTGGTTTAGATAAATGAGTATCTGAAAGGGGCGCCTGGGTGGCTTAGTCGGTTGAGCGGCCGACTTTCGCTTAGGTCATGATCTCGCAGTTAGTGGGTTCGAGCCCCGCATCGGGCTCTGTGCTGACNATTTCATGTCTCAGATAGCTTGGGTTCATGTAAGACCTTCAGCTGAGGAGAGAGCTCTGTTAAGTATCTCAGAGAAATCCCAGTTGCTCCCCAGGGTCCCATCTGATCACAGCCTAGACACCCCCCTGTTGTGCCTGTGAACCTTTGGCCAGTAGAGACTAACCCAGTCTCACAGGTAACTTGCCAGGAATCCCGCACCTCCCTGAGAGTGGAGACTGGCTGTTCTCCCCACCCACAAGGTGGCTTTCGCAGGGGCGGGGGGAAGAGGGGTGGAATCAGGCAGTCTCCGGAGCAGCCTGGCAGACACTGTCCAGGATGTGTTAAAGCACGCATTTAGACGGAGTCACCTGCCACATGCCAGCACCTCCTCTTAACACGGAACAGAACTCAAAACTTCTCCACCAAACAGCACCGCAGGGCCAGAGAGGTTCAGTTATGTGCCGCAGTGTCCCAGCTAGAAACCAGAAGAATCAGAACAACTAAGCCTAGGGAATCCCCCACTGTCCCTTCATGCTCCTCCATTAGACCAGCCTCATCTTAGGAGACATCTGGGGTCTCTTCATCCTTCTCACTCTCTTGCATCCAGCACTCTGGCAACCCTTCCTCTCACAAGCCTTCGGAAACTCTGGGAACAGCAACTCCTAGGCCAGACTTCTCTTGTGATCCCAGCCATCACCCCTACCATTTGGTCATCCTATATGCCATCCCTCCCCTGACCAGGGAAAGCAGGACCCAGTCTGAGGTAAGGTTAAATATGTTATTCCTTCCAGGATAAGCATCATCCAAATAAGGGGCCCAGGGAGGCTTTTTTCAAAATAAATTCCTGGAGCACCTGGGCGGCTCAATCAGTTAAGCGTTTGACTCTTGGTTTCGGCTCAGGTCATGATCTCATGGTTTGTATGGTTTGTGAGTCTGAGCCCTGCATCAGGCTCTGTGCTGACAGCTCAGAGTCTAGAGCCTGCTTCAGACTCTCTGTCCCTCTCTTCTGACCCCTCCCCTTCTTGCTCTCTCTCTCTCATATATATAAAACTTTTTTTTAAAGGTGTTTTAGATAAATAAATTTCTGAGGCAGGTGAGGTACCTTTAGGTCACACCAACCTGATGCCACACCACTAGGTAAAGGTTTAAGACTACCTTCTCTCCTCTTGCTTAATTATCCCTGGCTCTTATCCCCAAAGTTTGGGGTGGGGAGAGAGTTGGAAGGAAGTTACACAGACAACTCAGTAGGTTACTAAAATATTACCAACCTGGTTCAAAGCTCCAAAGCTCAGTCTTCCAGCAGTTTCCTGTCCCCCTCCCACCAAATGCAACAATAATACATATTGAGGCCTACTTCAGACCAGTAATAAGGATACAGAAAGGAATGTGGTGGTAGTAACAAACATTTATTCAGTATTTATTTACTCTGTGCTGGTCATCATTCTAATTGCTTTACAGGCATTGACTCATTTATTCCTCAGAAAAACTCTATGAGCTAGGTACTGACGAACTTCAGGGCAGGCCACCCCAAAATGGGCTGCTTTGGCATATAGGTTATTTTAAAGTTACTTAAACAGCGTGTGCCGACCCTCTTTTGTCTCCAGAAAGCAGAAAATAAATCTCCTGGAAAAGGACCCTCCCTGTACCAGGAGAGAGACATGCTCCTCACCAGAGAGGGAATTGAGGGCTGAGAAGACTCTATACACAAACCATGTTACTTCTTCGCTAACTTAGTACCTCAAGTCCAAACCCCCTGATCTAGTCAATTCTTCACAAATGTGTCTAAAAGGTAGGTATAAAAGCTGCCTGCTCTGGTCACTTCTCTGAGTCTCATATTTTTATATGAGTATGTATGAAATTAACTTTGTCTTTCTCCCGTGAATCCGTCTTAGGTCAATATTTAATAATTTAATTATTAGACCAGACAACAAATCTAGAGGGAAGAAGTTCTCTTCCCTTAAAGTACAAAGATTTTTCTTTTACTACTGAAGAAACAGAGGCACAGACAGCAGATCTTTCCCTGTCTTGCAAGCACTCATGGTGTTCTAAGAAAGACAGCAGGTATACAGCCAATGGGGACAGAAGTCAGGGTGTGGTTAGTAGCACCCCAAGTATAAAAGAAGAGCCGTAGGAGCCCCAAGGAAGGGAGGAATGGAGAGAACTTCTCAAAAAAAAAAAAAAAGTGGTTTGGGAGCCAGACTTTGAAAAAATGACTAGGATTTTGGCCTCAGGAAAAAGAAAGGAGAAGCGGGCAAGAACATTCCGGGGAGAAGGAGCAGCACTTGTCAAGGCTTGGCTGCTGGAAGGTATGTGGCATGGTTGGGAATGTTCACCAGGACTGAGCTCGGGGTTCTCCGAGAACCACAGTAGGAGATGAGACCAGAGGAGTGAGGTGCTGACGCCTTTAGGAAAGACTATCTGGAAGATTCTTCAAGAGGGATGGTGCTAGCATCTACCCTTTGTTTTAGAAAAACAATTCAGAGGGCTCTGTGAGAGCTGTCCTGGATGTGGATGTGGTAGTGGCCTGGGGCAGAGGAATCCATTAAGAAGATGCTATTGTTCTCGGGGCAAGATATTGAAGAGCCAAAAATTAAGTCCTCCATTAAGAGAAACCTCGGGCTGCACGTAGCCCCAGTCGCAGTCCCAGGAAAAGCCTCAGACTGTTCAAGGCTAAAGCCATCCTCAGACTGCCCTCAGTTCAGCTAATCAAAAAGTAAAAAGAAACATTCCTATGGTCTGAGTCAAGGCTGGGAACTGCAGATACAAACTAGCCAATTTCTCACCGCTTGCCTGAACCCCACGTGGGCCCTTTGAACTCACCTCATAATAGGTCATTTTCAAAGGATTCTCAGAAGTCATGATTGGGTCCCACCAAAAGTACTGAACACCTCACAGATACTGAATGGTCAAAGCTGTAATTGTAATTGGTGCTTATGTGATGATGCTACATGAACTGTAACACCCCCATCCCTTACTCCTTAAAAACCCTATTCGCTATTGTTCTTCGCTTCACCTTGCTGCCATGACACGGGTAGGCTGCTGAGCCCCTGCTCGAGCTTGTAATAAAGACCCTTTTGTATTTACATTGGTGCCGGCTCCTTGGAGGTCTCTGGGACTCGCGATTCGGGCACAACAATATGTTTTTGGTTATTTGTGGAAATGTTAAAGGCACCGGGGTACAGAGGTTAACACAACATAACCCCTGATCTTTTAAAATTTGCTTTCTGGTTGAGGAAGATAGACAACCGCTAACAATAGAATTTAGAGAGGGATGTGTGTTATGCCCAGATCGCGATCTCCCCAAAATCCCAAGACCACCAGGGAGTCCGAGTCACGTATGCAAAGGCAACGGGCTTTATTACGGGCTTATCGGGCTCCCAGACCTCACCAACGCAATGAATCCATGCTGAGAGCCCGGAACAAAGGAGGAGTAGGGCTTTTATTAATTCTAGGGCAGGAAAGGGGTGATGGACAGGGACTACGACGTGATAGGACAAGGTGACGGCAGAGGTTGTTCCGGCGCAGAGGGACTGGGGAGTTTAGAGCAAGGTGGGCCAGAATAGTGGCCGGAACGTCCGGTACCTCCCAACCTCCAGTGATTGGTTCGGACACAGGGAAGGGCGGTGGCTCAAGCCTGCTGAGTCAGGCCTCAGAGACTTGGGTCTTCTCATCTTTGCGGCCTTCTGAAGCCTGTCATGGCGCTGGTTTGGTTCTTCAGTGAATTATATAGGAAATCAAAAAGTGATACAAGATTAGAGGAGGCCATGACAGAATTTCCCAAGGAGTTAATTTTCCTGAAATCTGAATGATGAGACGCGACCACCAAGCGACCTGAGAGGAAGTACCTGGGTCACAGAGAACCAACGAGTACAAAGCCCGAAGGCAGGAATGAGCTTCCCATTTTCTTGGAACTGAAAGGAAGCCAACGCGCTGAAACCAGGAGGGCAAGGGAGCAATGTCAGTGCTCAGGCCCTCAGCCAAAGACCGGGAGGAGCACACCTGTGGTTACATGAGTGGCTTTATTACCTGTTGCAGTGAGGAAGAATGGACACCATGGGAAGCTAGGGGGTGTCTCAGTAAGACAGTGTTAGCACTTACTGTAGGATTTAGGCTTCGGCTGTGTGATTCAAGGGAGGGCCTGAGAAAGCAGAGAGAGGCTCCAGCTTGGATGCTGTCAGGAAGTGAGGGCAATTCGATGACTGGGTATTTTGTGGGTGACACAGGGACCTTGATTTCGTCTGTGATTAGACAAAAGTAGGAAGTGGCTTTGTTCTGTTTCCCTTATCACCATCTCAGGGAGCTTGGTGTGAGGCTATTCTTCTATGAGGTGGTTTTGATCAGTGAGGCTCACTGGCTCTGAGCCCCAGACCAGCTTGTGATACACTGCAAACCAGCTGTGGATGTCAGATCAATGCTGCACATCAGGGGCTACATGTTTTCTCTCTCACTACCAGCGAGAGTAAGTGTGGAAATGAATCTGGAATACAGCAGGTGTGCAACCAACTCAGAGAAGTCAGTGTGTGGTTACTATTTCCACATAGATAACAAAGAGCATCTCCTGGATAAAAATGACCCAATCACAGAATCACCCTTGCTTTCTGACAGCACCCAATTCAGAGCAAAACTACACTTTATCCTTTCCCAAACTAACTAACTCAAGTCCAAAGCCTATAACAAATCCCTGCTAACACTCCCTTATTGAGGTGCTCCAAAGTCCCCCATGATGTGCTGTCTCCCTCACGGCAACAAGCCAGTAAACCCAACTTTGACTACAGGTATTGTCCTAGGCGTCTTTGGCTAAAGGGTATTGACACTGCAAAGAGAAACCACTGGAAATTTTTAAGCAGAAAAGTGACATAGTAGGATTTACATTTTTAAAATGAGCCCTCAAGTGTCCCTGTGAGTAGGGGGGTTTAAGCAGGCAAGAGTGGAGGCAAAAAAAAAAAAGAAAAGAAAAGAAAAGAAAAAGAAAAAAAGAAAAGAAAATTCCACAGATGATGGAGAACCCGAATTAAAAGTGACAGTGGATGGACACCAGTCAGAATCACTAAAATTACCAACTCAGGCAACAACTGATGTTCGTGAGGATGCGGAGAAAAAGGATCTCTTTTACACTGTTGGTGGGAATACAAACTGGTGCAGCCACTGTGGAAAGCAGTGTGGAGGTTCCTCAAAAAGTTAAAAATAGAACTACCCTATGACCAACAATTGCACTGCTAGGTATTTACCCAAAGGATACAGGTGTGCTGTTTCAAAGGGGCACATGAACCCCAATGTTTATAGCTGCATATTGACAATAGCCAGAGTATGGAAAGAGCCCAAATATCCATCGACAGATGGATGGATAAAGAAGATGTGTGTATACACACACACACACACACACACACACAATGGAGTATTACTCGGCAATCAAAAAGAATGAAATCTTACCATTTGCAACTATGTGGTTGGAACTGGAGGGATTTATGCTAAGCAAAACAAGTCAGTCAGTTAGAGAAAGACAAATATATGAATTCATTCATATGAGGAATTTAAGATACTAAACAGATGAACATAAAGGAAGGAAAGCAAAAATAATATAAAAACAAGGAGGGGAACAAAACATAAGAGACCCTTAAATACAGAGAATAAACTGAAGGTTGCTGGAGGGGTTGTGGAGGGGTGATGGGCTAAATGGGCCAGGGGCAATTAAGGATGACACTTGTTGGGATGAGCACTGGGTGTTTCACATAGGTGATGAATCACTGGAATCTACTCCTAAAATCATTGTTGCACTAGATGCTAACTAACTTGGGTGTAAATTTTAAAAAATATAAATAAATGTAAAAAAAGTGACAGTGGATGGAGAAAAGGGGACAAGTCTTATGACCATGGCAGAGGAGTTAGCATTGGAAGCTGGAGAGAAGGATTCTGAGCTTTAGGAAGAGGAAAGAAGCAAAGAATATCCCCTGCCAACTAAGAGGAGAGTGAAGAGGTAAGAAACATGGATACGGGAACGGGTATTGGAGGTACCATAGGAGAACACAAGGCCGGTTTTTAAATATGTTGAATTGAATGTGGAGAATAGCAATCGTGGAAGAAGGAGTGGGGAGGGGAGTACCTGGGAATGAAGCTGGAGGGAAGGTGAGGACTCAACCAGCCTTGAATGTGTTAAGGAATTTAGATTCATCCCAAAGGCAATGAGGAACCATTCAAGGTTTTATATCAGTAATCCTCAAAGTCAGCATAACAAAAGACCCAAGGCCAGAAGGAAGGAAAGATAAGGACAGCCACCCGGGAACAGTGCAGTTCTTCTGCCTTAGTTCTATAGGGAACTCGAGGGGTCCCCTTCTCCAAATCCAAATGCAGGGCCCCCTGTGATTCTGAAGGTCACGAGAGCTTTTGTCGTCCCGAGACATATGAGGAAGTCACCCCACTCTCCACCTCCCAACTTGGGCAAATTTGCATCTCCCAAAAAGGTTTTCATTAGAACCAGGTTGGAATTAATATTGAATTTAGCGGGGGGGGGGAGGAGTATAGAAAGAACCAAAAAGAACCAAAATTTGGTTTTAAGCTTTCTTAAAGTCAAAATAATGACAGAGATTTCTTGGGGCTCCTGGATGGTTCAGTTGGTTGGGCAGCTGACTTTGGCTCAGGTCATGATCTCATGGTTCGTGGGTTCGAGGCCCGTGTCCGGCTCTGTGCTGACAGCTCAGAGCCTGGTGCCTGTTTGAGATTCTGTGTCTCCCTCTCTGACCCTCCCCTGCTCACGCTGTCTCTCTCAGAAAAAAAAAAAAAAAAGGACAGAGTCTTCTTTATTTTTTACATGCCCTGAAGTGTCCTTAAGATAGCAACAAGCCAGCTGTCCAAAAGAAGCCTGCTCCAGGAGAAGACATTGTATAGTGTCCAAGGAACGACTTCCTGACAGTCGCCCAGTGGTCTCCATTGTGTCACGAGCTGGGATGGGACTGTGGCAGTCTCTCCACCATTACCCAGAGTCCTAGAAAGGCCTTGGATGCCAAATGGTTGCACCATGTTACCACCTCCCCTTCACCTGTTCCTTTTATTTTTATTTTTTGCCTACTTGCCTCGGATATTTTGAGACAGTGAAAACGTGAGTTTTATTTGTGTTTGATCCTATGCCCATTATTATTCAAGCACTTACAATGCGCAAAAGGGGGCTTACAAGTGCTTTATTAATGAAATAATACATTTAAGAATCTAAGAGGAACAGGTAACTTAGAAGGATTTGATAGGTGTCTCTTATCACTTGGGGCCTCACAGGACGACTTCTGGTTTTCTTTCATCCAGCAAATTTGTAGAGTACCTACTTGGCTGTCCTGCCCGATATTGAGCTCTGGAAGTAACCACAGTGAGCACACTCTCCTTCCCCCCATCCAAAGAGCTCATAGTCAGTTTGGATAAAGAATTCAGGCGAAGTGACAATACAGAAATGTACTGTCAGGGGAGGTGACATTTGAATCCAGTCTTGATGGATGAGTAAGACTTCATCAGGCAAAGACACAGCCAGGAATTAACATGAGGTGGGAATCAACGTGCATAGCAGTGGGTGTGTGACATGAGGAGAGGCTAGCTGGACATCAGGGTGACAAGGAAGGTTGGTCAGAGCCTAATGGCAAAGCATCACCTATAAAAGTGGAGTGACATATATTTAGGTAAACATGTCCTGTGTCATTATTTAATAGCACCTCCTTCGGGCTTCAACAAGAATCCAGATTTGGATGATAAATTCTGTGGTCACCCACTTATAGGGCGCTCTATTCTGCCCCCCTTCTTTTATATCTTGGGGGAAAACCTTTCCTTATGCCCTGGTCCCACCTCACACCTCATGGAGGAGAAGCTCAGTTTGGGAGCTCTGTGCAGGGTGGGGGATCCCTATTCCAGGAAATGGACTGAGAAAACCAGAAAGGAGCAGAATCGTCCCAGGCCAGCAGAACTGAACACGTGTGAAAATGTGCCTGGCTGAGACCACGAGTCCTGTCCCATCCCGGAAGTCTTGCCAGCCCCCTCCCACTTACCCATGATGTTTTGTGGGAAGCTCTATGACATTTCCACAATGAGACATTTCAGTTGTGCGGTGTCTGTTTCACTCAGCTGTGAGCTCTGATGATATTGTGTATCCACCTCACCCCTGCTCACCTCTGCACATCACCATCGGAATTATCTGCATGTTGTGACAGCTCGGGGTGACATGCCAGGATGACTGTACTAAGGGATTTCCTTGCATTATCTTGTTTAGTCCTTGTAACAATTTATAGCAGTCTCATGATTATCCCCATTTTATAGATAGGAGAGGTGAGACAATTTGCCCATGGTCACAAGCAGGAGCAGTGGGATTTGAACTCAGGGCTGTCTGATTTGGTTCTGGGGCCCCACTTTTAAAGTGGTGGCAGGGGTGCCTGGGTGGTTCAGTCGGTTAAGCGGCCGACTTCCGCTCAGGTCATGATCTCATGGTTAGTGAGCTCGAGCCCCGCGTTGTGCTCTGTGCTGACAGCTCAGAACCTGGAGCCTGCTTCAGATTCTGTGTCTCCTTCTCTCTCTGCCTTTCCCTTGCTCACTCTCTGTGTCTCTGTCTCTCAAAGATAAATAAACATTAAAAAAATTTTAAACAAATAAAGTGGTGGCAAATCAGACCCCATAGTGTTAGTGCTATAGATGTATGTATGTAGTTATGTATGTACGTATGTATGTATTTATGTTTATTTTGAGAGCTAGCATGTGCTGAAATATGCATATGAGTTGGGGAGGGGCGGAGAGAGGGAGAGAGAGAGAATCTCAAGCAGGTACCTTGCTTCAGCACAGAGCCCAATGGAGGACTCAAACTCACGAACCATGAGACCATGACCTGAGCAGAAATCAAGAGTCAGACACTTAACTGAATGAGCCACCCAGGCGCCCCAGTGTCATAAATTTAAATTTAGAAAACCTGGGCTATTCCAAAATGCTTTGTATCCAGTATCTCATTTAGATTTCTCAAGTCACGCAGAAATTAAACGTGCTAACTCCATTTTATAGAGGACCAAAGTGAGGCACAAAGGAGTTATAGGAGCTGATATTTGACCCAGACCAAGCCAGTAGCTTTCTTTACTGCTATACTCAGCTGTGGTTTCCTATAACTTAGTTAACTTCTCTGAGCCTCAGTTTCCTCTCTGGAAAAATAGGGATATTCCCAGTGCTTAACTAAAATCATTTTTCAAGGGTTAAATGAAATAACCTTTGCAAAGGGCAGTCTAAATACTCAGGAGGTACAGCGCATTAGCATTTGAGGTATTGGAGTCAAAGGACTTTGGGCAAGTCACTTAACCTCTCGGAGTCCCAGTCTCCTCATATGAGAATTACTTACAGACCTTAGGATTTGTGAAGATAAAGTGAGATGCTATTAGAATGGTACTTTTCACATAGAGCCAGTCTCTATAAATGGTAGTGATCACAAGTCCAGAGAA
The DNA here is from genome assembly GCF_008692635.1 of Crocuta crocuta. Taxonomy (NCBI): domain Eukaryota; kingdom Metazoa; phylum Chordata; class Mammalia; order Carnivora; family Hyaenidae; genus Crocuta; species Crocuta crocuta. The sequence continues at coordinate 1,248,132 of NW_027536465.1, forward strand.
GGCACAGGACAGGCAACAGTAATTCTGTCCTTAATTGCCACCTCCAATGTGCACATGCCAGCAGAAGAGGATGATCTCAGACGCCCCAATGTTATTTAGATTTCAGTTGCTGCTTCCTCTTAGGATCTGGAGTCTGCACCAATACTATCTCATCAGTATCCGGTTATCTTTACATTTGTAGCTTGAGCAGTTGAAATACCAAGAAGTAAAATGACTCTCTTAGGGTTATTCAAGTTAGGAAAGTGGGGTCTTGCCCACCTGGTGAGCCCACGCTTCCTGACTACCAGTACGAGAGTCTCCCCATGTGCCTTCAGAATCGGCTCTAAAAATTCACATCCCCAGGGGCCATTTGAACTAGATTTCCGCATGCCCTGTGGTTCTAAGGTTGAGGGTTTAATGGGACACCCTTAGTTCGTTCTTGTGACAACCAGAGACTCATTGCAATGAGGCCTGTGTCCCAAGAACATTATAAAACTGAGCTGCGTCCCTAAGAGATTGGTCTCTTGGGTTAGAGAACAGCAATTTTCTCTGGCATACCGGAGCTAAATAGGACCTCTGAAGGGAAGGCTGTCCCATAGGCGTGGTTGGGAGTGAGGTAGATTTGGGGGACACGTGTGAGTTTTCCAAAGCTAAGCTCCATGGAACATCCATCAAAAACAGAGGCTTTCAACTGTTTTGACTGTGATCACAGTTTGAGATGTCTTTTACATTGTGACCCCCTATACTGAATGCATAGTTGTTGTTTTTTTCCTAATTTTTGTTAACGTTTATTCATTTTTGAGAGATAGAGACAGAGCATGAGCGGGGCGAGGGGTGGGAGACACAGAAGAGAGAGGGAGACACAGAACCCAAAGCAGGCTCTAGGCTCAGCACAGAGCTCGATGTGAGGCTCAGACTCACGAACTGTGAGATCATGACCTGAGCCAAAGTTGGACATTTAACCAACTGAGCCACATATTTTAATTTAAATCCTTTAAAAATGTCATTTTTTGTGTGTGAGTCAAAAATGATTGGATACAGGCGCTTTTCAACTTAATATACAACTAAAACAAAATTTCCCAAAAGCAATTCCTGTATTTATTTCATGGAATGCACTGTATTTTTTATTCTATTTCATTATAAAAAATGCTGATCATAACCTAATTCATATCATGATCCACAAATAGGTCAGGCCCTATTTGGAAAACAAAACAAACAAACAAACAAACACCTCTTACCCCAGCATGAGAGAGAAGTTTTTGGGTCCTTGGGTACAAGACCATGATTCTGAGAAAACAGACTGAATTTTGTAACAATTAGGGAAAAAAATTCCAACCTCAGTTATATTGTCTGTCCTGGGGTCAATGCCAATTCTACCTTCCTTGTTGATTCTTCCTACCAAAGACCACGAGGAATACACCTGTTTTTGAACAAAGTTGGGCTTATTGGCTCCTTGCAAAAGAGAGGCAGGGGCAATGTGTGAACCTGCGGGGGGTGGGGGTGGGGGGGAGAAGGGTGGGGCTTCTCAGCAGGAGGGTATCAGGGCAAGGGATTGACAGGTCTTGAGTGTATGTTAGGTGATTTGGAGGAGGGTCTGAGGAAGCATGGTTTAGCTCTACACTGGTACCTTCGGAAAGTGCAGCCAATTCTATGTTTGGGTAACTTTTTATCCAGGTGGTAGAAGGAAGAGAAGGGGCTAAAGCCTTAGGTAGTAAAGAGTCAGCAGGACTGTTTGGTTATCTTTAAGTCTGGACAGAATTCTTGTCATCATCTATGTATTGAGACTGGGCTGGGCTCCGCAGTCACCCCATAGGTCCTCTGTTCCTCTGTCAGGATGCCTCCCCACAGTCTCCTGGAGCGCCCCCCCGCCCCCCAACCTTTCTTGCAGCAACTGGAGCCATCGCTTCTGCCCAGAGCAAGAGCCACCACAGCCACAGTGGTGCCCACCCGGGAGCCAGCCGGGCTCAAGAGCTTGGCAGGCAGGGATGGCAATTCGATGCTGGCCTGTGACTGGTTTTGCAGCCTCACCCGATTGCTGACCACTGGACTCAACCAGGACAGAGTGTCTGTGGGTGCTGCCGCTGTCATGCGGTGAGGGGGGAGGGCTGGGAAGAAACGGGGGGATCCGGACAGCTGTCCGCTGCTGGCCCCAGAGAGGCCCAGTCCCGAGGCAGTGGAGGCTTTGACAGTCATCGCTGAGGGAACCCCCGTGTTGGCCGTCCCCTGCGAGGCACTTCATGCGTGGCCCGTGGGGCTGTCCTGGTAGGGCTCTGCTCCCTCACAAGGCCCACTCGGCAGCGGAAGACACCCCCAAGGGGGACGGCCTGGGGTGCGCCTAGCTCTGAGCCGCCGCTGACCACCTTGAGGTCACTGAAGAGCGCCCGCGGGTGGAAGTAGCAGGTGCAGGCGGGCGCCCCGGTGAGCGGGTTTGGCCTGCACACTGGAGACGCCTCCGAAGAGGACGCCGGAAGCAGCGGGGGCCTGCGAGGCGCACGGTGGGGCGGCCAGGCCCCCCACGCCGTGGGGCTGGCGCCGAGGCACACGGCCCCGCAGCCTGGGAAGAAGAGCCGGCACTCGGGGCGCGGCGGGCCTGNGCGGCCTCGCCGGCCTCCTGCGCTCGCAGGGCCAGCAGGTGCTGCGGGGCAGCGGGCTGGACGCCGGGGGCGGGGCTCGGGGCCCTCCGCGAGCAGGTGCGCCACACGCCGCTGGCTGTGACCCGCTGGGACTTTTAGCTCTACCTCTC
>NW_027536465.1:1251028-1261057 GCF_008692635.1 Crocuta crocuta
CACCCCCCTCCACCCCCACAGCCCCCCTGGCACCCCCAAGGCCAGGGCCTGCTTGCGGCCCTGTGCCCCAGGCCGCCACGCCCAGCCCGGCTGGGCACGGCCAGCCGGACGCCAGGCAGGGGCGGAGGCTGGAGAGCTTCACCTTGGCAGCCTGCTGCCCTTCGGCAACCACATGGAGCTGAAATACATGGACAGTGACTCAGCAAGACTTGGCCCCCCTCCCCTCTCAGGCTGCCCCCCTTGATGTTTCAGAGGAAAGCATGACCCCGATCAGAAGCAGCAAGGGGAGTGGAACTCGGGGGATTCCAGCCTTTGCGCTGGGCCAGGGCCAGGTGGACCAGGCTGGTGGAGAGCCGGCTGCCTGGGGGCCCTCCTGGTCTAGGTTTGTGTAGAAAATCAAATCTATTGAGCACCCAGCATTTAAGGCTCTCACAGGCTTCTGGCCATGGGGGGCAGGTAGGGTCCTGCTACTGCTACTACACTGAATGAGGGAGTGGCTTATGGGGAAAGCCTGGAAAACGGGGTCTTTTGCCCATTGATCAGGCAGCTTGTGTGTGAGGCACTGTGACTGGGAGGTCACATTTACTGCGGGCTAATTTCCGTGTGTGGGCCTTCGGCAGATATTCCAGAAAGGAGCACCTTTCTGGCTGGGGCGGGCTCTCAGTAGCAATAAGAAGTGAGAGGGGGCTGTGTCATTGCTCCAGAGCTCTGGTATATGGGCAGGGCTGAGCTTCCAAAGGGGGTTCTAAATAGTCCGGGGTCCAAGAACTTTCCTCCTCTTTTTCCAACTTGGAGGTCTCCACCGCCTCTTCCTGAGATCCCCAGCTCCTCTAAATGTGACTGTGGCCGAGGGGCTGTATAATCCTAGTTTAACCTCTCACCAGTTGCCTTTTACATTTTAAGAATCTGAGGCCCAGAGGAGTCAGGTAAAGTACCAGGGTCACAGTTCGGCCCATGGTGGAGCCAGCATTTGAATCTAGGTTCATCGAATGCCAAAGCACAGTTTGTGTCCACTGATCTGTGCCTGTCTTCCTCTTCAAGGTCAGGGTCTGGATTTGGGGATCGCTTAAGCCGGTGGTAGCACTTCTGGTTAGACCTGGTTTCCGCAGTGTACTTGGAGAAAATCATTCCCCTCCCCCATCATGTGTGGACGAGGGGGCACCAGTCAGAGGAATGGCTGCTGGCCTTGACTTCCCAATATGAGTTGGAATCTGGGCCCTCGCAATTTCATCAGCCGAGCCCTCCCACATTGTGGCTTTCTTCCCAGAATCCCACTTCTCTCATTTGTTATATGTTGAGAACAATACAAACCTCTTCAGGCCTGAGCTGTTAGTGTAAAAGGCCCAGCAGAGCGCCTGGCACAAAATAAGGTGTCCATTTAGTAAAGTGGGTTAAGTGACTTGTTCAAGGTTTGGATTTGCACCCAGGTTGGTCTGACTCCAAAGCCTAGTGCTCTTTCTACCTACATGTGGTTCCTTCCAATCTCTCTTTTGGCATTCTGTTCTTAAAATGTGTAATTGATTTGTCATACGGTAACTTGGGATGGATTATTTGCTAGAGAGAAGACTGTTCTCTTGGGGAGATAGTAAAGCCTTGTTCCCTGTTGGTGTTATCTTCTATGACAGGGACAAGTAATCATGTAGCTTTCCTCATCCCGCTCAGTCCCTGGGGCTTGTGACTTAAGAACAAACACCTCATATCATTGTAAAGTTCAAAGTCTGGAAATTCATCATGTTTGGTGATAGCTCTTTCCCAGGACCTGGGGCAGGTTTGGGCATTTTACAGCAGTGGACACAAAGAAGGCAAATAGGCTTTGGCCAAGGGGTAGCTGAGCATTTGCTGACGGGGGTCAGATGCAAGCAGAAGGAGGGCAAGGAAAACCTTGCAGATGTTTTGTTACCAGCCCCGGGCAGCATGTGCTGAAGCCCGGGGATCGAGGGGTCAAATGGTGCCCAGCACTCACATCCCCTAATTGTTTAGAGGCAGCGTACAGAACAGATAGGCAGGGCAGCCTTGAGTTAGATGCCAAGGCCCTGTGACCTCGGATAAGAAGTGTGACTTCCTGCAAAACAGGAACAAATAGGACATTTTTTTGCAATTAACTTCAAAAAGTACAACAAATGGCTGTGCCTGGGTGGCTCAGTCAGTTAAGTGTCCGACTTCGGCTCAGGTCATGATCTCCCAGTTCACAGGTTTGAGCCCTGCGTCAGGCTCTGTGCTGACAGCTTGGAGCCTGGAGCCTGCTTCAGTTTCTGTGTCTCCCCCCCCCGTCTCTTTCTGCCCCTCCTCTGCTTGCTCTCACACACACTCTCTCTCTCTCAAAAATAAACATTTAAAAAGTTACAATAAACCTTGTTATGAAAAATTAAAAATAAAGGGGCGCCTGGGTGGCTTAGTCGGTTGAGCGTCCGANGAAAAATTAAAAAGAAAGAGATTAAAGTGAAAAAGACCTTCTTCAGCCAGTTCTCCTCCCCAAGAGATTCCCACTGTGAACTGGTGGGTGTATCTCCTTTCACACATGTTTTCATGTGTGCACCAGGCACATTTACACACATAGTTTTCCTTTACAAAAATGGTACAAGCCATAACACTTTCACTTTACCTATGGAGAAATGATTCCCAGAGAAGGTGATGTGCACTAGGTCACACAAAAGGTAGATTGAAACAGGGCTGGATCGGAGTCCCTGCCTTTTGACTCGAGGTCCAAATCTCAGGCCACGGCCTACCCTGCCTCACAGCCTCAGGGCCCAGCATATTCCAGTAGAGCACTCTAGGGCACACACACCCACACAGTTAACCTTGTGGATAAGCAGAGGAAATGGTCCAAATATTTAACACCATGCATGATGCAGTCTCAGCCAATCAGAACCCACACTGTCTGGAAGTGGCCTTCCTGAGGTTACTGGCTAAATATTGGCCCTGCAAGTAGGGGTCTCATTTCACATTGTACCAGTCTCTCAATGCATAGCTGGGAAGGGGATATGGAAGGGGGAGAAGGAGAGGAAGGGAGGGAGGTAGGAAGGAAGGAAGATGCCAAATGGTCTTAAATAACACCACAGAGGAAGAAAGAAAATGCTTTCAACAGAATCACAGTGTTATTGACATTATCTATCTATTTTTAAAAATAAGGACAAGGGAGGGACGCCTAGGTGGCTAAGCCGGTTAAGTGTCTGACTTCGGCTCAGGTCATGATCTGACTGTTCATGGGTTCAAGTCCCGTGTCAGGCTCTGTGCTGACAGCTCAGAGTCTGGAGCCTGCTTCAGATCCTGGGTCCCCTCTCTCTCTGCTCCTTCCCTGTTTGCACTCTGTCTCTTTCTCTCTCTCAAAAATAAATAAAAATAAGGACAAGGGAGATCATGCTACTTGAGAAAAGCATGTTGCTTGTGAGAGAGGAAGGGCAATAATGAAAAAGGAAATAAATAGAGAGGAATAGTTTGGCAGAATTACATTTGGAATACAGCTTTGCACTCACTCAGTGGCTCTGTGACCTTGGACAAATGACTTAATCTCCTTGAACTTCCTTTCTCTAAACATCTGTGAATGTGACAGGAAAGGAACAAAGAGTAATTTAACCAAGATTACATCAGCTAAGGGTCAGATAGACTGAGAGGTCTGAGGGACTTTCAGTCTGGTGGGCTCATATGTAGTTCAAGTCAGGGGTGGTCCAGGGAATTCCAGATGAGGGTCTCAAGGCTTTTCTCACCCTGAATTTGAGCTGATGGGGATTCCAAGTTAAACCTCTAAATAAGTTTTATTCTTTATAACTTTTTTGAAAGACAGAGAGAGAGAGCATGAGGAGGGCAAGGGCAGAGAGAGAGAGGGAGAGGGAGAAAGAATCCCAAGCAGGCTCTGCAGTGTCAGTGTAGACCCAGACTCGGAGTTCGAACTCAAAACCTNTGAGCTGATGGGGATTCCAAGTTAAACCTCTAAATAAGTTTCATTCTTTATAACTTTTTTTTTTTTAAGTTTATTTAGTTTGAAAGACAGAGAGAGAGAGCATGAGGAGGGCAAGGGCAGAGAGAGAGAGGGAGAGGGAGAAAGAATCCCAAGCAGGCTCTGCAGTGTCAGTGTAGACCCAGACTCGGAGTTCGAACTCAAAACCTGTGAGATCATGACCTGAGCCAAAACCCAAAGCTGGGCACCTAACCAACTGAGCCACCCAGGTGCCCCAATAAATTTCATTCTTTGAAGTCCTGTGGTTTGTGTGGTAGAGGCTGGGATGACTGTTGAGGGATATGGAGGTATAATCACAGGGGCAAGTATAAGGAGGAGAAAGTGAAGAGTGGGGTGTCTTTCAACCTCTTTGGTTTATGGGGCAAGCTTTTGACCGGGTTTTTACACCACAAGCATACTTTTTGCCTGCTTTAAAAACCATGAATGACCATAAAAGACTTGTGGAGTGGTGAACATTCAGTTTTATTCTAGAAGGCCGGAGTTCTCCTCACTGCATCAGCTTCACTGACCAGCAGAGGGCAGTGCAGATGGTGACATCACTGCAGGTTGTTTGGTGCAATGGAGCGACTTTTTAAAATTTGTTACCCCAATTGTGGGAAAACAAAACAAAAAAACCCACGTAACATAAAATTTAGCTTTGAAACTACTTCTAATTGTATAGTTCCTTAGTGTTAAGTATATTCACATTGTTGCACAGTGTCCAGAACATTTTTATCTTACAAAACTGAAGACTGTAGGCCCATTACAGGACACCTCCCCCTTTTCTCCTCTCTGTACCCCCTGGCAAGCCACCGTTCTACTTTCCATTTCTGGGAATTTGACTACTCTAGAAAGCTCGGAGGAGTGGAGTCATCCAGGGCTTGTCTTTGTTTCACTAGCTTATTTCTCTTAGCATACTGTCTTCAAGGTGCATCCACACTGTGGCATGTGGTGGACTTTAACTTCCCTCTTGAAATGAGTATTTTTGCCATTTGCACAATATACAGATGGCACGAATCTCCTCTTCCTCGGTTTGCACTCTTCCTGGTATGTCATGTATTTGGAAGTGTAGGCATCAGTGCCTCCCTTCAACTCCTGCGTGTGCGAGCCACATACGTGCATTCACTGGGCTGCTCAAATGTGGGCCAACTGAAGGATGGGGAAGGAACAGGAAACTAGCACACCCATTCAGCGGGCAGCTCCTGCTAAGGGTGTCTTATATGCATAAGACAGGACGCTGTTCATATACCCCTTGTAACTCGGTGTTTCCATATCTTGGAATCGGTTGAAAAGGATGACTCAAGGAAGAAAAAAGGATCCACATTCAAAACACTGAGAGTGGCATCAGTGGTGGTGTGCAGGTCACAGCTCCCTGCACGAGGGAATGTGCTCTGAAGCCGGCAGTGAGCTCACAGCCTCCAGCTGCTGCCCATTTGAGATCTGCCCCACATTTGGGCCAAGTCTATACTCTTCTAGGCAATTGGAAGAGACGACCCTTAGCGGGTAGGCTTTAAGCTAAACCCTGAAGGATGAACAGGATTTACTCAAAGAGCAGATAGAAGAGTGTTCTAGGAGAAAAGTTATTCATTAGCCAGCCTGTGAGCAGAACTTCACCCCTCCACCTTGGTTGCCAGGGTTTGTGCTCCCATCGAACCCATCTTGTTCCCACAAATGGCTCCAAACATGCCCTCACCTTGAATCTGCAAATGCTACTTCCAGTGAATGATGCCTGGCCAGCCAGGGACCTCTTGTAAATCCCCTGGATCCTTAAAATAGACTTGCTAAGTATTGATATAGTCATCAAGGTCATATGTCATCTCCTAGGTGGGTTAGAAACGGAAAAGGAAGTAGAATGGACTTTGGAACACTGGGGAAATCTATGCTAACACAAAACTTGTTCATTTCAGCTCTGGTGTAAATATCATAGAGGAATGAGCTCAGATTCCAATGAAAGAACAGCCACTCCTGCAACCCTTATCAAAATAACACCAGCATTCTTCACAGAGCCAGAACAAACAATCCTAAAATTTCTATGGAACCAGAAAAGACCCTGAATAGCCAAAGCAATCCTGAAAAAGAAAACCAAAGCTGGAGGCATCATAAGTCAGGACTTCAGGCTGTATTACAAAGTTGTAACCATCAAGACAGTTGGGACTGGCACAAAAACAGACACTGAGATCAATGGAACAGAATAGAGAACCCAGAAATGGACCCGCAAATGTATGGCCAACTAATCTTTGACAAAGCAGGAAAGGGTATACAATGGAAAAAAGACAGTCTCTTCAGCAAATAGTGCTGGGAAAACTGGACAGTGACATGCATCAGAACGAAGCTGGACGGCTTTCTTATACCATACATAAAAATAAACTCAAAATGGATGAGAGACCTAAAGGTAAGACAGGAAGCTATCAAAGTCCTAGGGGAGAAAACAGGCAACAACGTCTTTGACTCGGCTGCAGCAGCTTCTTACTTGACACTTCTCCAGTGGCAAGGGAAACAAAAGCAAAAATGAACTATTGGGACCTCATCAAGATAAAAATCTTCTGCCCAGTGAAGGAAACAATCAGCAAAACTAAAAGACAATCAGTGGAATGGGAGAAGGTATTTGCAAATGACATATCAGATAAAGGGTTAGTATCCAAAATCTATAAGGAATTTATCAAACTCAACACCCCCAAAACAAATAATCCATGAAGAAATGGGCAAAAGACATGAATAGACCCTTTCCCAAAGAAGACATCCAGATAGCCAACAGATACATGAAAAGATCCTCAATGTCACTCATCATCAGGGAAATACAAATCAAAACTGCAATGAGATACCACCTCACTTCTGTCAGAACGGCTAAATTAACAACTCAGGCAACAACAGATGTTGGCAAGGATGTGGAGAAAGAGGAACCCTTTTGCACTGCTGGTGGGAATGCAAACTGGTGCAGCCACTGTGGAAAACAGTATAGAGGCTCCTCAAAAAATTAAAAATAGGACTACCCTACGACCAGCAATTACACTGCTAGGTATTTACCCAAAGGATACAGAAATGCTGAGTTGAAGGGGCACATGCACCCCAGTGTTTATAGCAGCTCTATCAACAATAGCCAAACTATGGGAAGAGCCCAAATGTCCATCAACTGATGAATGGATAAAAAAGATGTGGTGTATATATTCAATGGAATATCACTCAGCGATCAAAAAGAGTGAAATCTTACCATTGGCAACGACCAATGGTAGTGGATAGAACTAGAGTGTAAACAAAATAAGTCAGAGAAAGACAAATACCATATGATTTCACTCATATGTGGAATTTAAGATACAAAACAGATGAACATGGGGGAAGGGAAGGAAAAATAAGGTAAAAACAGAGAGGGAGGCAAATCATAAGAGACTCTTAACTACAGAGAACAAACTGAAGGTTGCTGGAAAGGAGGTAGGTGGGAGGGATGGGCTAAATGGGTGATGGGCATTAAGGAGGGCACTTGCTGGGATGAGCACTGGGTGTAATATATAAGTGATGAATCATTAAATTTTATTACTGAAAAAATATTTTTTGATTAATACATTAATTAAAATATCAGAAGTAAAAACAAAGCAACAAACAAAACTAGCCATTCCTACCTGCTCTTGTGGGCAGAAGATGACTGTGTTAAACTTGGGCCACCTGTCCACCAGCACCTGAAGCTCAAATGAGCCCCTCTGGTTTGCATGGGAGATTGCACCATAAACCTGTAGCAGCCCAAATAATAGGGTGACTCCAGACAGTGGGGGCATCCTATGCCTGTGAATAAATCGTGAAATAAATTCATACCAGGGCTTCCAGGGTTGGTGTCTGTGGACAGTGTGGTCACCACTGCAACCTTTTCCACCTGGCAAGGCTGGCAAGCTGCTCTGGGAGTTCAGCTTCCGGTGTGTGTCTTCCTGGGGGCGTGTGACAGGAAGGTAGGAGGGGAGCCATGGATATAACGTTCAATAGCGGCTTGGCTTGTTCTCTATGTGATGTGTCCTTCTCAGGCCTAAATTGCCTAGTACAGGAGCTGAAGGCTGGAAAAACTGCAAACAAGGTGATGCACCCAAACCTTCCTGCATTTTCAAAGAAACCCCAGGAGTGGGCGTAGCTCAGCAGCGCCACACCCTGGAGCAGCCACCTTTGACTCTGTCAGAGTAGGGGAACCTGCCAGGACATGTTGGAAATGGGGTGGGGTAAATAAAAGAAGAGCTACATGTCTGGCATCAGTACATGCTCGGCAACAGACATGCTCCAGGCCTGTCTCTAGGAAGCCTAATTCCATGTGGTCCCCTGTCAAGGGCAGGCTGGGAGCTTGTCGCTCTGCCCAGAGTCACCCTTCCCAGTCAGTGGCATTGGAGTTCATCCGCTTTTGCCTGGAATCCAGCGACTGGACGGGCACTGGGCAGCATGGGTTGTTAGCAAACTGATCAAATGAGTGATGGGCAGGGACTCAGGGAGTGTGTGCTCACGCCCCCATGTTTCCTGGAACGGGGGTTCTTTGATAACACATTTTGAAATAGGCTGGGAACTTTGGTGTAAGACATCCGTTTTCAGAGACTGGGAGGGGGGTGCAAGGAGGAACCTCCTCCCCACCCTCTCTCTCCCCCTTTCTCTTTCTGTCTCATTAAAAAAAATTTTTTTAAACATTTTTATTTATTACTGAGAGACAGAGAGAGACAGAGCATGAGCACGCGAGGGGCAGAGGTAGAGGGGGAGACACAGAATCTGAAGGAGGCTCCAGGCTCTGAGCTGTCAGCATAGAGCCCAACGCTGGGCTCAAACTTACAGACCATGAGATCGTGACCTGAGCCAAAGTCAGAAGCTTAACTGACTGTGCCACCCAGATGCCTCACTTTCTGTCTCATTTTAAACCACTTTTATAGTGAGAACTCTCTACTGTTACACCTCCTTATACTCCTATTCTGGCAGCTGTTATAGAGACCAACCACAAGAAGGGCTAAAAAAGAACCATCAACCAAGAGAACACAAGAGAATAGTTATGCCGAGTTAGGTCAGGCTTACCACTAGAGACTGGTATAAAATAGAGAAGAATAAATTAAAAAGATGATATTAAAACAAAAGTCTAAGCATCCACAAACAGGAAGAGAGAACATTTTTTCATGAGAGCAAAATTTAAATAAAATTCACCAATAATAAGAGTGAAGAAAGGAAAATAATATTTATTCATAACAATAAATAGCCAAAAATGTTTCAGTAGTTGTACATGAGGTACTGTCTGAGCACTTCACGGGTCTCACACGCTCCTCACAAGGACTGTTTGAGAATAAAAGCCGTTATTCCCAATGAAAAGATAATGACCCAGAGGCCTGACAGATAAAACAAATTTTTCAGGGTCAGCTAGGGAGTGGCGAAGATGGGATTCCAACCCAGGAAGTCTCACTGCAAAGCCTATACTCAAAATTGGATGAAAAGCTTCAGCTGTTTTTATTCACATTACTACTTCTTTTTTTTCTTTTGAGAGAGAGAGAGAGAGCGTGCGCGCATGGGTAGGGGAGAGAGGCAGAGGAAGAAAGAGAGGAATCCCAAGCAGGCCCCACACTCAGCCCTGAACTCGATGTGGGACCCCGAACCCACGACCCTGGGATCTTGACCTGAGCCGAAATCAAGAGTCGGAAGCTCAACTGACTGAACCACCCTGGAGCGGCCACTCATATACTCACATCACTTCTGATATCAAAGGGGAATGTTTTGCTTTACCTCCCAACACCAACTACGTGGTGTCTTTTCCGACACCCACGTCTAAGACTGTCTGTTGCCAACCAGATGTCCAGCAATTCAGTTCAGTTCTGTCACTACCCAGAGTTAGCACAGACCCACAGGTTAAGGACTCAGTTCCACAGGACTGTTTCCACTTCAGATGCCAGCCCTGGGCACCTGTACTGACAGATCGGCTATAAATCAGAGGTTCCCATGACTTCCTCTTCAGCCTTGATAATTTGCCAGAATGGCTCACAGAACTCAGGAAGGCACTCCATTTATGTGTACTGATTTATTAGGAAGGACACAAATGAATAGCCAGATGAAGGCATACGAAGAGAGTTCCAGAAATATCTTGTGGGCAGAAGCCCCCC
>NW_027536465.1:1261735-1340458 GCF_008692635.1 Crocuta crocuta
CAATGAGATACCACCTCACTTCTGTCAGAACGGCTAAATTAACAACTCAGGCAACAACAGATGTTGGCAAGGATGTGGAGAAAGAGGAACCCTTTTGCACTGCTGGTGGGAATGCAAACTGGTGCAGCCACTGTGGAAAACAGTATAGAGGCTCCTCAAAAAATTAAAACTAGGACTACCCTATGACCAGCAATTACACTGCTAGGTATTTACCCAAAGGATACAGAAATGCTGAGTTGAAGGGGCACATGCACCCCAGTGTTTATAGCAGCTCTATCAACAATAGCCAAACTATGGGAAGAGCCCAAATGTCCATCAACTGATGAATGGATAAAAAAGATGTGGTGTATATATTCAATGGAATATCACTCAGCGATCAAAAAGAGTGAAATCTTACCATTGGCAACGACCAATGGTAGTGGATAGAACTAGAGTGTAAACAAAATAAGTCAGAGAAAGACAAATACCATATGATTTCACTCATATGTGGAATTTAAGATACAAAACAGATGAACATGGGGGAAGGGAAGGAAAAATAAGGTAAAAACAGAGAGGGAGGCAAATCATAAGAGACTCTTAACTACAGAGAACAAACTGAAGGTTGCTGGAAAGGAGGTAGGTGGGAGGGATGGGCTAAATGGGTGATGGGCATTAAGGAGGGCACTTGCTGGGATGAGCACTGGGTGTAATATATAAGTGATGAATCATTAAATTTTATTACTGAAAAAATATTTTTTGATTAATACATTAATTAAAATATCAGAAGTAAAAACAAAGCAACAAACAAAACTAGCCATTCCTACCTGCTCTTGTGGGCAGAAGATGACTGTGTTAAACTTGGGCCACCTGTCCACCAGCACCTGAAGCTCAAATGAGCCCCTCTGGTTTGCATGGGAGATTGCACCATAAACCTGTAGCAGCCCAAATAATAGGGTGACTCCAGACAGTGGGGGCATCCTATGCCTGTGAATAAATCGTGAAATAAATTCATACCAGGGCTTCCAGGGTTGGTGTCTGTGGACAGTGTGGTCACCACTGCAACCTTTTCCACCTGGCAAGGCTGGCAAGCTGCTCTGGGAGTTCAGCTTCCGGTGTGTGTCTTCCTGGGGGCGTGTGACAGGAAGGTAGGAGGGGAGCCATGGATATAACGTTCAATAGCGGCTTGGCTTGTTCTCTATGTGATGTGTCCTTCTCAGGCCTAAATTGCCTAGTACAGGAGCTGAAGGCTGGAAAAACTGCAAACAAGGTGATGCACCCAAACCTTCCTGCATTTTCAAAGAAACCCCAGGAGTGGGCGTAGCTCAGCAGCGCCACACCCTGGAGCAGCCACCTTTGACTCTGTCAGAGTAGGGGAACCTGCCAGGACATGTTGGAAATGGGGTGGGGTAAATAAAAGAAGAGCTACATGTCTGGCATCAGTACATGCTCGGCAACAGACATGCTCCAGGCCTGTCTCTAGGAAGCCTAATTCCATGTGGTCCCCTGTCAAGGGCAGGCTGGGAGCTTGTCGCTCTGCCCAGAGTCACCCTTCCCAGTCAGTGGCATTGGAGTTCATCCGCTTTTGCCTGGAATCCAGCGACTGGACGGGCACTGGGCAGCATGGGTTGTTAGCAAACTGATCAAATGAGTGATGGGCAGGGACTCAGGGAGTGTGTGCTCATGCCCCCATGTTTCCTGGAACGGGGGTTCTTTGATAACACATTTTGAAATAGGCTGGGAACTTTGGTGTAAGACATCCGTTTTCAGAGACTGGGAGGGGGGTGCAAGGAGGAACCTCCTCCCCACCCTCTCTCTCCCCCTTTCTCTTTCTGTCTCATTAAAAAAAATTTTTTTAAACATTTTTATTTATTACTGAGAGACAGAGAGAGACAGAGCATGAGCACGCGAGGGGCAGAGGTAGAGGGGGAGACACAGAATCTGAAGGAGGCTCCAGGCTCTGAGCTGTCAGCATAGAGCCCAACGCTGGGCTCAAATTTACAGACCATGAGATCGTGACCTGAGCCAAAGTCAGAAGCTTAACTGACTGTGCCACCCAGATGCCTCACTTTCTGTCTCATTTTAAACCACTTTTATAGTGAGAACTCTCTACTGTTACACCTCCTTATACTCCTATTCTGGCAGCTGTTATAGAGACCAACCACAAGAAGGGCTAAAAAAGAACCATCAACCAAGAGAACACAAGAGAATAGTTATGCCGAGTTAGGTCAGGCTTACCACTAGAGACTGGTATAAAATAGAGAAGAATAAATTAAAAAGATGATATTAAAACAAAAGTCTAAGCATCCACAAACAGGAAGAGAGAACATTTTTTCATGAGAGCAAAATTTAAATAAAATTCACCAATAATAAGAGTGAAGAAAGGAAAATAATATTTATTCATAACAATAAATAGCCAAAAATGTTTCAGTAGTTGTACATGAGGTACTGTCTGAGCACTTCACGGGTCTCACACGCTCCTCACAAGGACTGTTTGAGAATAAAAGCCGTTATTCCCAATGAAAAGATAATGACCCAGAGGCCTGACAGATAAAACAAATTTTTCAGGGTCAGCTAGGGAGTGGCGAAGATGGGATTCCAACCCAGGAAGTCTCACTGCAAAGCCTATACTCAAAATTGGATGAAAAGCTTCAGCTGTTTTTATTCACATTACTACTTCTTTTTTTTCTTTTGAGAGAGAGAGAGAGAGCGTGCGCGCATGGGTAGGGGAGAGAGGCAGAGGAAGAAAGAGAGGAATCCCAAGCAGGCCCCACACTCAGCCCTGAACTCGATGTGGGACCCCGAACCCACGACCCTGGGATCTTGACCTGAGCCGAAATCAAGAGTCGGAAGCTCAACTGACTGAACCACCCTGGAGCGGCCACTCATATACTCACATCACTTCTGATATCAAAGGGGAATGTTTTGCTTTACCTCCCAACACCAACTACGTGGTGTCTTTTCCGACACCCACGTCTAAGACTGTCTGTTGCCAACCAGATGTCCAGCAATTCAGTTCAGTTCTGTCACTACCCAGAGTTAGCACAGACCCACAGGTTAAGGACTCAGTTCCACAGGACTGTTTCCACTTCAGATGCCAGCCCTGGGCACCTGTACTGACAGATCGGCTATAAATCAGAGGTTCCCATGACTTCCTCTTCAGCCTTGATAATTTGCCAGAATGGCTCACAGAACTCAGGAAGGCACTCCATTTATGTGTACTGATTTATTAGGAAGGACACAAATGAATAGCCAGATGAAGGCATACGAAGAGAGTTCCAGAAATATCTTGTGGGCAGAAGCCCCCCCCCCCCCCCGTCCTTGTGGCTTTGGGACAAGCCACCCTTTTGTCATGTGAATATGCTCACCAAACAGGAAATTCTCCAAGTCCTATCATTTAGGGTTTTTTTAAAATGTTTATTTTTGAGAGAGTGAGTGGGGCAGGGGCAGAGAGAGAGAGAGAGAGGAGACAGAGGATCTGAAGTGGCAGAGAACCCAATGTGGGGCTCAGACTCACAAACCAAGAGATCATGACCTAAGGCGAAGTCAATGCTCAACTGACTGGCCACTCAGGCGCCCTTTATTTAGGGGTTTTTATGGAGGTTCGAATACATAGGCATGATTGATTAAATCATTGACTAAATTCCATCTCCATCTCCTTTCCCCTCCCCAGAGACTGGAGAATGAGGCTAGAAGTTCTAAACTGCTAGTCACTTGGCTGGTACCTCTGGCAACCAGCTCCCTTCCCCTCCTGAAGCCATCTAGGGGCCCACTTAAAGTCAGCTCATTAGCATAAGCTCAAGTCTGTTTGAAAGGAGTTATTATGAATAACCAGAGATTCTCCTGCTACCCCAATGCTTAAGAAATTCCCAGGGCTTTAGGAGCTCAGTGCCAGGAACTGAGGACAGAGACCAAATATATATATACTTCTTATTATGTCACACAGCAGAACAAAATTAAGAGACGTATTGGGTCAGGGGTCCCCAAGACCGCTCTCAGGCTCAGTGATTTGTTAGAAAGACTCACAGAGCTCAGAAAAACTGTTTTTTTTCTTCATGGTGTGGTTTATTACAGAAAAGAGATACAGTTTAAAATCAGCAAAGAGAAAAAGACACATAGACTGGAGTCCAGGTGAAGGCAGGCGTGACCTTCTAGCTGTCCTCTCCCAGTGGAGTTGTACAGATAGTGTCCTGTTCTACCAGTGAGGTGTGACAGCACACACAAATTGTTACCAACCTGGGGAACTCACCTGAGCCTTGGTGTCAGAGTTTTTGTTGGGATTTGGTCATACAAGCATGGCGGCCAGCCCGGAGGTCACCCTGATGATACAGTGTGGCACAAGACTCCAGGTGAATGAAAAGAAGGATTAATCATAAATCACATTGTTAGCATAAATTATTCAGCATAGACCACGGTCTCAGATATTCAGAGACATCCTTATCAGGCTGGAGGGCCCATTGGCTCACTTATGTCTGCCAAGAGCTGCTGGTTTGGGAAGGTGCCAAGGTTCTAGAAACCCAGGCCTGTCAGGTTAATCATTTACTACTCAGTTATGTTTAAGATAAAAGTAAATAACACGCAATAAAAGACAACGATGTAAAGCAACTGAAGGTTAATATTGTCCAAAAATGGTTTTAAAAAAGAAAGGAAAATAATATTAGACTTGAGGTCTGTAAGAAGTTTTCTGACAACTCCCTCAGAAAAAGATCTCTTGGGCACACCTGGCTGGTTCAGTCCAAGGAGCATGTGACTCTTGATCTCGGAGTTGGGAGTTTGAACCCCACGTTGGGTGTAGAGATTATGTTGGGCGTAGAGATTACTTAAAAATAAAATCTTTTAAAAAAAGGAAGAGCGCCGGGGTGGCTCAGTCGGTAAACATCTGACTTCAGCTCAGGTCATAATCCCACTGTTCGTGAGTTTGAGCCCCAGGTCTGGTGTTATAGCCCAAGAATAAAAATAAATAGAATTGTAATAGCAGTTTATAAAGTTTTCAGCGATAACATTATTAGTAATAATATCAACATTGTTGTTCTAAGTTGCTATATGTATATACACACTGACATAATGATTAGGCAATTAAGTAAACAATTATGTTAATCTAAATAATTATACTAATGTCATTAGGATCCAAGATTTTCACTGTAAGAGGGAAGACCTACAGATAAACAAAAACAAAGACATTACATAGAAACAATGTAATCTGAAATCTGCTTTGGCAAAGATCAGTGATGAATTTTCCCCTTAGGAAAAGTAAAATGCAAATACATGTTTTCAGATCACACACATTATTCATGTCCCAGCTGAAAAAAGCCCAGAAACAATGATCAACTCTGTTTATGATCTCTTAAGATAATTTCCCAGTGAAAGAAACTATTGCCCTTGAAGAGATGGTTGATGCAGGTCTGAGAAAGAGAATGAACGAGATAAGCCTGGAAGATCTTTTTGAAGCTGAAGGAAAGGAAGTTGTCAAAGAATAGTGGAATCATGTCAAAGGACTCAGAAACTAACGTGAAGGGAGTCCCACTGACCAAGAACTCAGTGGATAGAAACTTTTCAAAAATGGTAAAACCCAAGGGTTCATAATGATACCAAAAATACAAAGATCTTTGCTAATCAACTCATTGTTCTAAAAGCTGCTAAATAAAAGAGTTAAGAATTGATTCTGCTTTTCCTATACTAACGCTGTCTCACCGAATAAGTATTATGGAACAGTTCTTTGGAGGAGAATTCTAGCTAATGAATGCAGAAGGAATGACAGAATTAGAATATCACCAATATTGGCTCATGTTATATGGCCATTGGATGGTACCTGTCTGGAGCATGTTTTTGAAGGAAACAGCATGGATGGTCCAGCTTGCCTCGAGGCCAGATAGTGTTGCTGAACGTGGGCTCTGACTGATTTGGAGCAGCGCTTCTCCAAGGCTGGTCCCTCAAACAGCATCATCGGCATTACCTGGAAACAGACTCCCAAGAATGCTCGAAAAAATAAAGACTATCCACTAAACAAAACAAAACACCATTTTGTAATTGTTAATGCACTTAGGCAAATGTCATCAATGGCTCCTAAAACCGATAGGTGAATGGCCAGTGGGGAACTTCGTAATGGTTGGAAAAGTCTGACAAAAAGTCAGGACCCATGGATCAGTACTGACCATAGAGATGGTCACACTTTATGTGCCTCCTAATGAGATGCAGTAGGAAGGTCACAACCACAGTCATGCAGTGTTCTTGCTACAGAATTAAACCTGACCCTGATTAAGTTCTCCATCTAATTGCAAGTTTGCAAGAAATACAGATTGCAGAAAAACAGGTTAAACAACACACAGGCTTCAGAAAAACAGGTTACACAAATCCAGAATGTGGGAACGTCTCTTGGACAATCTTTTTCAACAAGTAATTTGAAAGGAGATAAAAATAAAGTGAGAAATCTTGTTTGAATTTTGATTTAAACAAATCAAACGTAAAGAGATGTAACAGCAAGAGATTATGAATTATTTTATCCATGTTAACTGCATTGGGTACATTTGCAAAAGCCATCTTATAGATACATAGTGAAGTATCTGCAGGTACTATGATATGGTGTCTGGAATTTGTTTCAAAATAATCCATACTTGATGGTATGTATGGGGGGAAGGTTTACTATCTTTTGTGTTTGTCATTCTATCATGGATACTCAAAATTTAAAAGCCTTTCAAAAAATATTTGGAGCATGTTCCCACCCTCCAAGGCAAAGCCAGTCTCCCAATATTGAAAGCCAGTTGAAAATGCTGACTGTAGGGGCTCCCAGCCTCCTTTATAACCAGGACACAGGCACCCGACACAGACACTACCAATCATATTCACTGTTCCTTGACTTTGGATAAGCAGCCTGGTGGCCCGGGACTTGGGAGTATCAGCAGCAATTCCAGTGGCAACACTTAATATTCTCGATCAGAGGTGCTGGGGGTGCAGATCTTCGGCGTCTGGGCACCTGCAACACGATTAGGTAGATGGTTCCAGGCTAAGTAACATTTAGGCTATATCCTAAGAGACATTCAAGCCCATCTAGATGGAGATTCAGGTGGTTCACCCATTTTCTATTCCTTTTCTGCTTAAAGAGAACTTCCATGAATTACCACCAGATGGCGGTCTAACACCCACCATCTGCCTTCTATCCTTTACCATACTACCCATGAATACAAGTGAACCTTACTTTCTGCTAAAGACACCCCCACTTGCCTTCTCAAGAATATCACTTTAGCCATTTCCCCCCTTTCCCAGAATCATTGATTTTTCGTGCTCGTATTGGGTCATTCCCTCCAGCATACGAGACTATCATTTTTCCCGTCTTAAAAGAAATAGCTTCTCTTGAATCACTGACACTTCATTTCCTTGCTCCTATTTGTCTGAACTGCTGTCTCCATTTCCTCTTCTGCAGTCGTCTCTTTGAACGGCTCCAGTCAGGCTTCAGTTTCCCTCAGTTTATGGAGGGGCATCATCAAGTAACCGGCAACTTCCACCTTCTTACATCCAATGGTCAACGATCAGTTCTCATCTTATTGGACCCATCAGTAGGATTTGTATACTTCTCTTTCCTTGATGGACACATTTATCTTCAAGGGTTCCCTGAATGCTTCTATCCTAGTCAAAGAAGAAGTGGGAAGAGGAAAAAGGGAATGGGAAGGGAAAGCAGATGTTGAGTATTTACTAAAAATCAGACACTGCTCAGTACTTTTTATAAATTACCTCATTTAGTATTCATAGCAATTCAGTGAGATATGTGCTATTTCTTCAGATTCTGCAGGTGACAGTCTGTAGATCCATAGATATTCTGGTCCCTAAGACCATTTTCACACTGAAAAATTTGTTGGAAAAATAGCTGATTTCACATTTGGAGAAGGCAGATTTTTTTTATAAGACTTTTTTTTTTTTAAGTTTTAGGAAGTTTTTCATTCTACAAAGTCAGAAAATATTTTAAAATCAATGAAATCATGTCAGATGAACACAGCAGATGACCTAAAAGGAAAACCATTGACCAAAGTTGTCACAATTTGAGCTCAAAAAAGAGCAATGATTGTAGAATATAGAAGGGCATTCAGTCTGAATCCACAATGATCCACTGAAAGTTACAGAAAAAAAAACATGAATGGGTATAAAAAGAAGTTGATGAGTATTGTTGGTTCATTTATTTCATTTTTAAAAATCAGAAAATTTCTAATGCTAAATAGATTTTTTTTTTTTTTTAAAGATCGTATGTTTGAAGAATTTCAGACCTAATGAAATTCAGGAGTTGTAAATTGAACAGACTGGTACTCTTCATTTGGGTTCAAAATAATCAACATTTGACATATTTTCAGGCATCCATGACCCTGTAGCCCCTAATTAGTGCATATGTCTTATAAATACAGTGATATTTTCTTATATAACCACCAAACAGTGATCAAACTCAGAAAACCTGGCTTTAATACAATATAATTAACAGTATTATTAATACATAGTCCATATCAAAATTGTTCTAATTTATCCCAATAATGTCCTTTATAGAAATTTATTTATTTATTTTAAAAAAAATTTTAAAAATATTTAACGCTTATTCATTTTTGAGAGACAGAGTGAGACAGAGTGCTGGGGTGGGGAGGGACAGAGAGAGAGAGAGAGAATCTGAAGCAGGTTCCAGGCTCTGAGCGGTCAGCGCAGAGCCTGATGCGGGGCTCGAACCCACAAACTGTGAGATTATGACTTGAGCTGAAGTCGGATGCTTAACTGACTGAGCCACCCAGGCACCCCCACAATTTATTTTTTGGACAGCTTTTAATATGTTGACACACTTTGCACTTACCTGCAATCGCTTTAGTCCTCTTTAACCTGAGACAGTTTTTCAGATTTTCATTTTCATTCATGATATTGATGTTTTTGAAAAGTACAGACCAGTGTTTTTCAGAATACCCCAAATTTGTGTTTGAGTACTTACTTGTTAATCGATTAAAGTTATGTGGGATGTACCTGATGTACAAACTCAAGATTGTATTTTTCTCAGTGCACCGCATCAAAGCACAGGATGTTGGTAATTTTGATGGCTTGGCTGAAGGTATCCACCTAACTAGAATGTGTTTTCTGATGCAAGGAGGGGTGGAGGTAGAATGACACTGATAAAACCATGTGAACTATCCAAATTTCTGTTCATCTTAAATATCCGCAGTAGTTGTATGGCCCTAAGACTAGGGAAGAATGAAACATTAGCTACAGAGAGAGGTCTTTTATATTTGCATTTCTTAATACCCCGTCCAATTTGTTCACACTCGCAGCAGCCAGCTGTAGAGCCTGGGTCTCGTGGGGCGCCGACCACCTGGACTTCCCATCATATGCTTTCTTTCCTTCTTTTCCCCTCCTGAGGTCAGGAGTCATGGATGCCATGCTGAGTGGCCAGTTGTGGGAGGGGGTGAGCGGGCCACATGACTGTGGAGGACAAAGGGGTGTGGGCTGCAGAGAGGCACCCAGCACGGCAGGACACATAGCCCCACGGGACCCTCAAGATAGAACTGGACTTGGTGGAGCACACTCTTTGGAAGCGGCTCCCCCACTGACTGCCCCCGAAGGCCGGTGACATTTGTGTCAATGTGAAGACTGACTTCAAATCCCAGCTGGTCCGCTGCCAGAAGCTTCTGGAGGGACTTGGAGCCAGAACTGGTACAGTGAGATCTGTATTCACCCTTGAGCCGGGCCACCAACCCTGCCATCAACACTGCCCTGCAGCTGCGGAGGGGGGACAGCTTCCAGGCCTTGCAGGTGGCTGCCAGTCCGCCCTCTGGGGAGCTTGTAGAGGAGCTGGAACCGGTGTTTCACAAGAACCCCTGACCCAGATCCACAAATCCATCTCCTGTCTTCAGGGTCATACCAAGTGATTGTGGTCAGGACAGGAAGAGCTAACAGTCTAATCTCTGCTACAGGAGACTTTTCCTCCTCTCCCTATAAAGTCTTTTCAAGTTTTGTTGATTGTTTCCTTTGCTGTGCAGAAGCTCTTTATTTTGATGAGGTCCCAGTGGTTCATTGTTGCTTTTGTTTGCCTTGCTCCAGGAGCCATATCTAGAAAGAAGTTGCTGTGGCTGATGTCAAAGAGGTTGCCGCCTGTGTTCTCCTCTAGGATTTTGATGGTTTCCTCTCTCACATTTAGGTCTTACGTCCATTTTGAATTTATTTTTGTATATATAACAACGTTGTCCAGTTTCATTCTTCTGCATGTTGTTGTCCAGTTTTCTCAGCACCATTTGTTGAAGAGATTGTCTTTTTTTCCATTGGACATTCTTTCCTGCTTTGTTGAAAATTAGTTGATCATAGAATTGTGTGTCCATTTCTGGGATTTCAACTCTGTTCTGTTGATCAGTATGTCTGTGTTTATGCCAGTACCATACTGTCCTGATGACTAAAGCTTTGTAATATTGCTTGAAGTCTGGAATCGTGATGGCTCCAGTTTTGTTTTTCTTTTTCAGTATGTTTCGGCTATTCAGGGTCTTTTGTGATTCCACACAAATTTGGGGATTATTTGTTCTAGCTCTGTGAAAAATGCTGTTGGCATTTGATAGGGATTGCATTAAGTGTGTAGATTGCTTTAAACAGTATAGACGTTTTAACAATTGTTCTTCCAGTCCATTAGCATGGAATATATTTCCATTTCTTTGAGTTCTCTTCAATTTCCTTCATCAGTGTTTTATAGTTTTCAGAGTACAGGTCTTTCAACTCTTTGGTTAGATTTATTCCTAAGCATCTTATGGTTTTGGTGCAATTGTAAATGGGATTGATTCCTTGATTTCTCTTTCTGATGCTTCATCATTTGTATATGGAAATGCAGCAGGTATCTGTACATTGATTTTATGTCCTGGAACTTTGCTGAATTTGTTTATTCTAGCAATTTTTTGTTTTGGGTTTGTATAAAAGTATTTATTTATTTATTTTGAGTGAGCGAGAGCGCGTGAGCATGCATGAGCGGGGGAGGGACAGAGAGGGAGAGGGAGAGAGAGAATCCCAGGCAGGCTGCATATTTTCAGCACAGGGCTTGAGCCCACAAACTACGAAATCATGACTTGAGGTGAAACCAGGGGTCAGATGCCTAACTGACTGAGCCACTTATGCACCCCATTTCTTCGGTGGAGTATTTTGGGTTTTCTGTGTAAAGTATGTCATCTGCAAATAGTGAAAGTTTGACTTCTTTGTCTTTTATTTCTTTTTATTGTCTGTTTTCTGAGGCTAGGACTTCCAGTACTATGTTAAATAACAGTGGTGAGGGTGAACATCCCTGTCTTTTTACTGACAGTACAGGTAAAGCTATCAGTTTGCCCCCTTGAGGATGGTATTAGTTGTGGATCTTTCATATATAGCCTTTATGATTGAGGTATGTTCTGTCTATCCCTACTTTGTTGAGAGTTTTTATCAAGAATGGATGCTGCATTTTGTCAAATGCTTTTTCTGCATCTATTGACAGGATCATATGGTTCCTATCTTTTATTAATGTGGTGTATCACATTGATTGATTTATGGATATTGAACCAGCCCTGCAGGCAAGGAATAAATCCCACAACCATGGTGAATAGTTCTTTTCATGTACTGTTGGATTCAATTTGCTAGTATCTTGTTGAGAAATTTTGCATCCATGTTCATCAGGGGTATTGGCCTGTAATTCTCCTTTTTAGTGAGGTCTTTGTATGGTTTTGGAATCAAGGTAATGCTGGCCTCATAGAATGAGTTTGGAAGTTTTCCTTCCATTTCTATTTTTTTGAACACTTTGAGAAGAATAGGTATCAACTCTAAATGTCCGGTAGAATTTTGCTGGGAAGTCATCTGGCCCTGGACTTTTGTTTGTTGGGAGATTTTTGATTACATATTCAATTACTTTGCTGGTTATGGATCTGTTCAAATTTTCTATTCCTTCGGGGGAGAGGGGAAAATGGGTGATGGGCATTGAGGAGGGCACTTGTTGGGATGAGCACTGGGTGTTGTATGTAAGCAATGAATCATGGGAATCTACCCCTAAAACCAAAAGTGCACTGAATACACTGTATGTTAGCCAACTTGACAATAAATTATATTTAAAAAAAGAAAATTGTTTTAAAAATTAAAAAAAACCAATTTTATATTTCTTCCTGTTTCACTTTGGCAGTTTGTATGCTTTTAGGAATTTGTCCATTTCTTCCAGATTGCTCAGTTTTTTTGGCATATAATTTTTTATAATCTCATGATTATTTGTATTTCTGTGGTGTTGGTTGTCATCTTTCCTCTTTTATTTGTGATTTTATTTATTTGGGTTCTTTCTCTTTTCTTTTTGATAAGTCTGGCTAGGGGTGTATCAATTTTATTAATTCTTTCAAAGAACCAGCTCTTAGTTTCATTGATCTGTTCTAGTGTGTTTTTTTGTTTGTTTGTTTCTATATCATTTATTTCTGTTCTAATCTTTATTATTTCCCTTTTTCTGCTGTCATTAGGCTTTATTTTAGGTTCCTTTCCTAGTTCCTTTTGGTGGAAGGTTAGGTTGTGTATTTGATACTTTTTTGCTTCTTGATGTAGGCCTGTACTGCTATATACTTCCCTCTTAGGACCACTTTTGCTGCATCCCACAGTGTTTGGATTGTCATGTTTTCATTTTCATTTGCTTCCCTGTATTTTTAGATTTCATCTTAAATTTTCTGGTTAACCTATTCAGTCTTTGGTAGGATGTTCTTTAACTTCCATGTATTTGTGGTTCTTTCTGATATTTTTCCTGTGGTTGACTTCAAGTTTCATGGAGTTGTGGTCTGAAATTGTGCATGGTATGATCTCAGTCTTTTTTTTTTAATGTTTTATTTATTTCTGAGAGAGAGAGAGACAGCATGAGCAGGGGAGGGTCAGAGAGAGAGGGAGGTACAGAATCTGAAACAGACTTCAGGCTCCGAGCTAGCTGTCAGCACAGAGCCCGATGCGGGACTCAAACCCATGAACCATGAGATCATGACCTGAGCCGGTCAGACGCTTAACTGACTGAGCCACCCAGGTGCCTCTTTTTGTACTTGTTGAGGCCTGATTTGTGACCTTGTATTTGATCTGTTCTGGAGAATATTCCATTTGCCTGATTTGTGACCCAGTATTTGATCTGTTCTGGAGAATGTTCAATGAAAAGAATGTGTACTCTGCTGCTCTAGAGTGAAATGTTCTGTATATATCTGTTAAGTTTATCTTGTCCAGTGTGACATTCAAAGCCATTGTTTCCTTGTTGATTTTCTGCTTAGTTGATCTGTCCATTGCTGTAAGTGACATGTTGGAGCCCTCTACTATTATTGTATCATTATCAATGAGCTTCTTTATGTTTGTTATTAATTGATTTATATGTTTAGATTCTTCCAAGTTGGGGGTATATATATTTATAATTAGATCTTCTTGTTGGATAGGCATCTTTTTAAAAAAAATTTTTTTAATGTTTTATTTACTTCTAGGAGAGAGAGAGAGAGAGACAGCGTGAGCAGAGGAGGGTCAGAGAGAGAGGGAGTCACAGAATCTGAAACAGGCTCCAGGCTCTGAGCTGGCAGTCAGCACAGAGCCCGACGTGGGGCTCGAACCCACGAACCACGAGATCATGACCTGAGCCGGCGGATGCTTAACCGACTAAGCCACCCAGGCGCCCTGTTGGATAGGCATCTTAATTATGATATAGTGTAGTTCAATCTTGTGTTACAGTTTTTGGTTTAAAGTCTAGTTTGTTTGATTCTACTCCTGAAAACAATATTACACTATACGTGAACTAAATTGAAATAAGTACTTGAAAGAAATAAAATCTAGTTGGTCTGATATGAGTGTGGCTACTCCAGCTTTCTTTGACATCCATTAGCATGATGTTTTTTCATCCCCTCACTTTCAATCTACAAGTGTCTTTAGGTCTAAAATGAGTCTATTGTAGGAAGCGTATATATGGGTCTTTTTAAATAATCCATTCTGGTGCTCTATGTCTTTTGATTGGAACATTTAGTCCATACACCCTGAGTGATTACTGATAAATATGAATTCAGTGCCATTGTGTTACCTGTAAAGTTGGTGTTTCTAATGATGTTCTTTGTTCCTGTCTCGTCTTTATTGGTTTTGGTTTTTCTTTCTCACTCAAAGAGTCTCCTTTAGTATGTCTTGCAGGGCTGGTTTAGTGGTCATGAACTCTTGTAGTTTTTGTTGATCTGGGAAACTCTATCTCTTCTTCTATTTTGAATGACAGACTTGCTGGATAAAGTATTCTTGGCTACATATTTTTCTCATTCAGCACATTGAATATATCATGCCAATCCCTTCTTGCCTGCCAGATTTCTGTGGAGAGCTCTGCATGAACCTGATTTGTCTTTCTTTATAGGTTAAGGACTTTTTTCCCCCTTGCTGCTTTCAGGATTCTTTCCTTGTCTGTGTATTTTGTATAATTTAGCACAATATGTCTTGGTGTTGGCCAGCTTTTGTTAATTTTTATGAGAATTCTCTGTGCCTCCTGGATTTTGATGTCTGTTTCCTTCCCCAGATTAGGGAAATTTTCAGCTATAATTCACTCAAATAAACTGTTTGCCCCCCTTTCCCTCTCTTCTTCTAGGACTCCTGTGATACTTGTCTTATTATGTAGTCACTGAGTTCTCTAAGTCTACATTTGTGATATTATACTTTCCTTTCCCTCTTCTTTTCAACTTCAGTATTAGCCCCCAATTTTATTTTCTTTATTATTTATTCATTCCTCTGCTTCTTCCAACCTTGGTGTCATTACATCCTGTTAGTTTTGCATCTCTGTTATGGCATTTTTTTTTTTTTTATTTCTGCCTAACTACTTTTTAGTTCTTTTATCTCTGCAGTAAGGAACTGCCTAGTGTCTTCTATGCTTTTCTCAAGCGCAGCTAGTATCCTTAAGATTGGTGTTTTAAATTCTGATATTCAGGCATATTACTTATATCTGTTTTGACTAAATCACTGGCTGTGACCTCTTCTTGTTCTGTCTTTTGGAGTAAATTCCTCCATCTTTTTTTTAAGTCACTGGTGTGTGTGTGTGTGTGTGTGTGTGTGTGTGTGTGTGTGTGTAAAGCCTGCTCTGTTTCCTACTCCTGAGAGTAATGGTTATATTAAGAAGAGATCCTATACTGTCCAGTGCCTGGCGCTTCAGGGAGTGTTTCACAGTTTGTACTCCACTTTTGCATTTTGGCTGCTATTTCCCTCAGTTGATCCTCTGCAGAGTTTCTCCTTGCCTGCAGTGGGATTTCTGGACTTTGTCCAGTATGTGGCATTTTATTTATTTATTTATTTACTTATTTATTTATTTAATTTTATTTTTTTAGAAATAGTTTATTGTCACATTGGTTTCCATATAACACCCGGTGNAGTAAGAAGTTGCTGCGATGGAGGTCAAGGAGGTTGTTTCCTTCATTCTCCTCTAGGGTGTTGATAGTTTCAGTGTGTGGCATTTTAATCAGGTATGCTCTGGTCTCCTTGTTAAAATAAGTCTGATCCTATTTCCACTAGAGCTGAAGCTTTGTGGCACTCTGTGAGCAGTAGACTTGGTGTGTGCAAGGGTGTATGCTGGTAGGAGCCTGCTGCACTGGTTCTCAGGCACACTTGCCCTACTTCAGAAGCACCTGCAGAGCACAGGGTGCAGGGCTTGGTATAAATGGTTCCAGCCTCCGCTGGGGCACTATATTGCTCATGGAAGTCTGTCAGCAGTGCTGATGGGTGAGCGGGAAAATGGCATTACCCTTGCTCTCTCATCCCTGGAGAGGGGAGGTCATGCCTATTGATGTTCAGGAAGCCCTCACAGAAGAGTGAACAATCTCCCCTTGGTGTCCCTGGCTTCTGTTAGATCTCTGCCCTCATCCTGTGTCCAAACTGTCTGCCTGCCAGGCAATACAGTTCTGTGTTTTAGCTCAGGTGCATGGCTAGTTTTCAAAACTCCAAATTTTGGAGACTGGCACATTGGGGGAGGATCTCACCATGCTGTGGCTGGTGCTGGTTTGTCCCAGAAAAGCAGTTGCACGATCATGCCAGGGACTCAGACTTTATGGTAAAGCACAGGAAGAAGCCAGCCCCAAGGTTTGCTGCCCTCAGGAGTTGTCTCTGCTACTATGTTAATGAACAGGGCAGCACATTGGTGCCTGCCAGCATTTTAGTCTCCTGAGAGGCTGTGCCACTTCTCCCAAATGCATTCCAAGAAGGGGAAATGTCTTTGTCAGTGCAACCCAGGAGATCCTCAAGCCATGCTGTCCACTCCGGAGTCTCTGGCTCCTTCCCCACAGGAGTGTCACTATTGCTGCCAGGCTTCACCTCGTGGTGGTGCAGACTTCTAAAACTTCAGACTTTGGAGGTGGGGGGGAGGAGGAGAAGGCGGGGTGATGGGCATGGAGGAGGGCACTTGTGGGGTTGAGCACTGGGTGTTATATGAAAACCAACTTGACAATAAACCATTTAAAAAAAAAAACAACCCTTCAGACTATGAGCTTCCCAGCTCATAAAAACTTGCATTCTAGTTTTCCTAGTCAGTGGTTTTGGGCGAATGTTTCTCTTGCACAATTTCCTGTGTGCCACTTTCTCTATGTTTCTCTCTCTCTCCCTTTCTTCCCTCTCCAAGGTCAAGACTCCCTCCCCTCTGCAGCACCCACAGCTCTTTTCTCCCAGTCATATTTCCACATCTTCTAACTTCCACAGTGTGGCTTCTTTTTTCCCCTCTAGTTCTGCATTTTTTTTCTCTCAGCATTCAGATCAATTTCTTGGGTGTTCGGAGTGATTTGGCAATTATACACCTGTGTTTGAGGGACAAGGCAAGCGTAGGACCTCCCACTGCTCCACCATCTTAAGTTCTTCTCTGTATGTCCCAGCATTTTCTTTCCTATTTGAACCTTTATCTTGTTAAAAAAAAACAAAACCCTCAGAACCTTTATTTTGTTAAAAAAAAAAAAAAAAACTCAGAAAAATTGCAAGAACATTACATTAAACACACACATAATTTTCACCTCTATTCACCAATTAGAGTTTGCCATATTTAAATTTAAATTCTTATGTAGGCTACAGATATTATGACCATTTATTCCAAATATTTTAATTTTTTTTTTATGTTTTATTTATTTNCTTTATAGCATTTTTTTCCTGATCCAGTATCCAATCCTGAACCTCAAATTGCTTTTAGCTGTTGTAATTTTTAGATTCATTTTCTCTGGACAGTTCTTCCACGTTCCTTCTTCTGTCATGATTTAGAAGCTTTACATGTACATGTCAGTTGTATTGTAGAATGTCCTTCAATTTTAGCTTCTTTTATTCTTTTCTGAGGTGTTTAATTTTTTCCTGTTGACCATATTCAAGTTACGCATTTTGTTTTTTTTTCAAGCTATGAATTTTAGATGGTAATACATTAATAATGTTATTTCTTCATCAGTGAATCACATCCAGAGACCCATGATGGGTCCCACTATTGATGGTATTAATTTTTGTTCACCTGGTTAAGGAGGCACTTTTAAATACTCATATGTTGTATCGGAAGTCTCCAAAGCCATTTGAAATCTCCACATTTTAGAGATTTTTATTTTATTTTTTTTAATTTTTTTTTATTTCTAGGAGAGAGAGAGAGACAGCGTGAGCAGGGGAGGGTCAGAGAGAGAGGGAGTCACAGACTGAAACAGGCTCCAGGCTCTGAGCTGGCAGTCAGCACAGAGCCCGATGCGGGGCTCGAACGCATGAACCACGAGATCATGACCCAAGTGAAAGTCGGACGCTTAACCGACTAAGCCACCCAGGCGCCCCTTTAGAGATTTTTAAAGATATCCTTAGGAGTTGTGATGTCCTAAGGATACAAAAGAATACAAGTGTCCCTCAGTGATTCCCTTCAGGTCCAAAGTTCTGAAAACATTATAACCCAATTAGTTCTCAAGGAGCTTTGAGGAATGCCAGATTGTAGATGTAACTGACCATGGGGTGGTGTGAGGGAGCTTCAAGACAAGGAACTGGGGAGCTGAGCTGGTGCCGAGCAGTATAGATGGAGAATGTGGCCTTGAATTGGGGCCATGGAGGATAATAAAGATGTCACTCTGAATACAAAAGATCCTTCAGGTCACATTTCCGACAGCCCAGGTGAACGGTCACGCCAGACAACTCATAAAACTAAAAGGTCTGTGTTTTTCCATGGCACAGTAGCTGAAGATATTCTTTCTCTGTATTAAAAAATCATCTGTGGTATTTTCTAATGACCAAGTTTTATGAGGAAGTAGTGAAAGTGTAGTTTGGTGTCTGCCTAGTGCACTGTTTAATGACAATGTTTATAGAAGCTTTGAGAATTTGTAATGAAGTATTATTATCAATCAAGTAAAGCACAAATTTAAATTATGACTACAAAAGAAAAATGATATATCTAAGTAGTGTGCAATATGAATTTTCATCTATGATTCTAGGACATAATGTATGTTCAATTATTTCTCTAAACCAATGGTTTTCAAAGCCTGATTTGTGGACCAACACCTGTACCAGGATCACCTGGAAAGGTGTTAGAAATTTAAATCCTGGGGCTCTACCCAAAATCTACTGAATCAGAAACCTAGGAGTTAGGACTCACAGTCTGTTTTAACAGGCCTGAGTTAAATCACAGTCTGTGATTCTGATGCAGGTTCAAATTCGAGAATCCTTCCTCTAGACCAGTGGCTCTCAGTCACAGGTGACTTTACTTTCAGGGCACACTTATCAATATCTGGAGACATTTTTAGTTGTCATAACTGGGATAGAAGGTGCTACTGGCATCTAGTGGGTAGAGGCCAGGGGCCTACTAAGCATTCTACAAATGCACAAGATAGTCCTCACCCCACAACAAAGAATTGTCCAGCCTAAAATGTCCATTGTGCCAAGGTTGAGAAACCCTAACTGGCCAAGAAATTAAACTTCAGTCAGTTTCTGAGGTGTGGAGGGATATCGTTCTCAATTCTATCGCCTAATGCCCAGGCTTAGATGGGACCAGAAGGAAACATTCTTTATCCAGGCGATTACCTTCATTCCAGTGCTCTCTTTGCAGTTTCTTCTGAAGTGATGGGGCAAGGACCCTTCCAGCTCATCTGTCCACACAGGGAGGAATATCCCTCTACAATCCCAACTAGATTCTCCCATGAGATAATTTTCAGAACTTCACAGAACTCAGCCATCCTGAAATAATGTGCCACGGGCAAGTGGGGCAATGGGTATGCATGCCCTCCCCATCACCTTCTGTCTCTCTGTTAATATCCACTCCCCCGTCTGGGCACTCCTACTTCTCTGTCTTGGTAAACTCACCCATGCTGTCCCCATTATGAATCACTTTGTTTCAATTTACACAGCAAGACACAAAATCTCTTTATTGTCTGGGGTTTCAGGTGGGTTTAAGAAGATCTGCATCCAACCTCAGCTCAGGTCATGATCCCCCAGTTTGTAGGTTCGAGCCCCGTGTCAGGGTCTGTGCGGACAGCTCAGAACCTGGAACTGCTTTGGATTTGGTGTCTCCCTCTCTCTCTGCCCCCCGCCCCCTACTCGTGTTCTGTCTCTGTCTCTCTCTCTCTCAAAAATAAATAAACATTAAAGAAAATTTTTTATTTTTGAGACAGAGAGACAGAGCATGATCTGGGGAGGGCAGAGAGAGAAGGAGGCACAGAATCTGAAACAGGCTCCAGTCTCTGAGCTGTCAGCACAGAGCCTGATGCGGGGCTGGAACCCACAGACTGCGAGATCATGACCTGAGCAGAAGTCGGCTACTTAACCGACTGAGCCACCCAGGCACCCCAAAGAAAATTTTTTAGAAACAATATTCAATCATTTTCCCTGGTGTGGGTGTGAGAAGATAGACAGGCTAACTTAAGTCTTTTTCTTATTAACCCTCCCTGCTATATCATGTGTATCACGTTGAACCTAACTTCTCCTATGTACTTGTATATATTTAATGTACCTCTAAAGTAGCAATCAGAGGGAAAGATCATCTCTACAGACCCAATGAGCAGAATATACTTGCTGATCACTAAGGAAAAAGCCATAAAAGAAAGAGGAATAAGTCCTAATGCCCAGAAAATATTACCCTCCCTGGAAGATTTGGCAAGGCTCTACCAATCCGTGTACTAGAAGTTCTAGGAGAAGCCATTGAGGGCACCAGGTAGCTGATGAAGGAGTATCAGAGAGATCCCGGAAGTATGGGAGGCTAAATTATGTGGGGGCCACCGAGGAAGTTCCTGGGCTGCTTCATACTGATAAATCTAAAGGAATCCCATCTGCAATTCGGGCACAGGTACTGGGGTGGTCTTGTTGACCAATCAATAGCTTAGAGAGCTTCCTTGGAGGCCAAACAGTGCCATTCCTTTATTGATGATTACAATTACAGTTTATTCTTTCTTTCTGCCCAGGCCCATCTGACATGGTCTTCTGCGCAGGACTGCTTCACAGGGGCACACAGTGCCACTGGTTCCAGCTACAGGGCATGGTGACATGATGCAGCCTGTTACTCATTTTCTGCATTATTTTGTTATTCTTGTCTACGTGAGAATATATGGGGAAGCCAAGCTGGTATAGGGAGAGACAATGGGAATAGATGATGTGACTGATAAGGCCCTGGGCCCGGTACTCAGGCACAGTACCTGCCATCCGAATCTCTCCTGTGTAGTCCATCAGGTTCCAGGACACAGGGGTCCCCTCAGGCCCCAGCAGGCAGAAGGTGGGGAAGGTCCGGATACAGCGCTCGATGAATCTCTGGCTCCTCTCATTGCCGCCAAAATGCCAGAATTTATTCACCAAGGCAGCATGGGTCACATCCAGGGAGGAGGGTTTAAACGTCTCTTGGCAGCTGTGGAGGTCCAGAAGAAAAGCAAAGTTCTTGAGGAGGGAGGTTTGTACTTGTTCTTCCCTCTACTGTTTTGAGAGACAGAGTATGCAGAGGAAATAACAAATGCAAAGCTTATGATGACAAAGGGACAGAAAAGTCCACTGTTGTTGGGGCGAGTGAGCAGGAAGAACAGGATAGGATAGGGTCGAAGAAACAGGCAGAAGTTGGATATTTTCCAGATGAGAAAGGAAATGGTGGAGTATTTTAAGCAAAGGAGGAATATGGTATGAATTACATCTTAAGAAAAGATTACTCTGAATGTTTTTAAGAATATCGACTACAGATGGGCCAGAGTGGAAGCAGGGTGAGAAAATGGGAGGCTGTCTCAGCATTGAGAACTGTGAGTAGTGCAGAGTGACTTGTATCAAACTCACATGGCCTTGGGTTTGCCACCACTGGGTGGTAAGGTCTTTCCCTCCAGCAGGGAAGGAGCCAGTTTCTTTACTGTCTCAGCTGTCATGTAGAGAATGCACTGTGTTTGCTTGACTTGAACGGATTTAGTGGCTGCAAGATTTTGTATCACCTCATTCAGGCTGGGCTGTGAACCTAGATGGGATTATAAGGAGAGACAATGATTTAATAAGTACATGCTATAGACAAGCTCTCCACTGGAGTAGGAAGTGTCTGGGATTTAGTTAGAGAACCTAGGTTCTAGGTTCAGTGCTGCCGCTGTGTGACCAGAGTCAAGTAATCAGCATTTGTGCAATTTTCCCTGATCTTTGTAAGTGAAAACATGCCCATAAAGAAATTCATTAAGCCATTGGTGGCAAAGCACGACTGGAACCAAGTTTTCTGGGCTACATAATCATATAGTTTTGATAATTAAAGGAGAGGAGTTTTTTTTTTAATGTTTTATTTATTTCTAGGAGAGAGAGAGGGAGACAGCGTGAGCAGGGGAGGGTCAGAGAGAGAGGGAGTCACAGACTGAAACAGGCTCCAGGCTCTGAGCTGGCAGTCAGCACAGAGCCCGACACGGGGCCCGAACCCACGAACCGCGAGATCATGACCTAAGTGAAAGTCGGACGCTTAACCGACTAAGCCACCCAGGCGCCCCAAAAGAGAGGAGTTTTTAAAAAAAAGTAGTAGCCAGGGGTGCCTGGGGGGGCTCAGTCAGTTAAGCATCCGACTTCCACTCAGGTCATGATCTCATGGTTCGTGAGTTCGAGCCCCACGTCAGGCTCTGTGCTGAAACCTCAGAGCCTGGAGCTTGCTTCAGATTCTGTGTCTCCCCCTCTCTCTGCCCCTTCCCTGCTTGTGCTCTGTCTCTCTCTGTCTCAAAAATAAACATTTAAAAAAAATTTTAAAAACCTAGTAGCCAATATCCATTGTGTATTTACTATGTTCCCAGTATAGTAAATGGTTGCAAGTAATGGCCTGTATTTGCCCACATCTCCTTGTATCCATTCCTTGGAATAGTCCTATCCTGTACTGCAGCTGACCTCAGCCATATGATTTCCTTTTGCCAGTGGAGAAGAATGAATTTGATGCAGGGAGAAGCTTAAAAGTGCTTGCACGTTGGAGCTTGCCTTCTCCTTGTGATCTCAGTTACTTAGAGACCTAGGCTAGCCTGCTGACATCGTGTGCTCCTATCATGCCCTCACCATGGTAGCCAGTGCTGACAGCCAGAACCATCATTCAGACATGTGACTGAGGCCATGTTAGAGCAATCAGCCCAAAGTCTACCCATCAACAGACTGTAGGTGTGCAAGTAAGCCTAAGTGAGACCAGAAGAACTGCCTTGCAAAGCCTAGTCCAAATTGTTGATTCACAGAATTATGAGGTTTGCTATGCAGCAAAAGTCAATGGACACCTCCAGGTATTATAGTAAGAAATGCTTATTCAAGATTTCATTTAATCTTTTCAATTCCCCTGTCTTCTAGGAACTATTATTATCCTCACTTTTGTGTATGAAAGTCATGGTCTCTAAGAGGATAAGTCATGTGGCTACGATCACATAGCAAATAACAGGCAGATGCCACTCTAGGGAATCTGACTCGGTGGAGAGGGCATGTCCACTACCATAACAGCTGTCCTTCATGATCTGGGAGGTGCTTTATGGCACAAGTGGCCATTCGCAGTCCAGGAATGGAAGGCCTTGGGTGAAGCTCTGCTTTGATACCCGGTTACCCTAAGGAATCCTGGATATGTCTACAAAATATGCCATACATCATTGGCTGGATATCCTGGATATAAATCCAGGAATTATATTATGGTTCGCTATATCAAGCCCATTCTTTCCAAGCTTTGAAGGTGTTTTTTCTCCCTTTATTAGTGAGTTAAAAAATTGGCAGCAGGCTGAGGGTCTGGAGTTTGGGAGCAGGAGATATGAGTCATAGGGAAATTTGTTCAAGACAGAGAAGTGAGTCTGCACACATCCTGTTTCTCTTACTTTGGATCTGCAAATGCTGTTTCCAATTGATGACTTCTGGTGAACCAAGGCATTTCTGACAGTTCTTGAGATCCGTGGAGAAGATTTGGTAAGTATTGGTGTAGTGATCAAGATCATCTGTCATCTCCTATTATTGTTGGGAAAAGGGAAATAAAACAAATTCTTTATATTTCACTATTGCCATACTTTTTCCTAAATTCCATTATATTGTTCTAAAAATTGAGATATAGTTGACACAGTGTTACAGTAGTTTCAGGTGTACAGCATAGTGATTCAACAAGTCTATACTTTATGCTGTTCTCACCACAAGTGTAGCTACCATCTGTCACCATACAACACTAGTACATTCCCTATGCTGTACCTTTTATACCCGTGAGTTATTCATGCTATAACAGGAAGCCTATATCTCCCTCTCCCCCCCACCCATTTTGCCCATCCCTGTGCCTTTTTCCTTCTGGCAACCACCAGTGTGTACTCTGTATTTATGGGTCTATTTTAGATTTTTGTTTGTTCATTTGTTTTGCTTCTTAGATTCCACATATGAGGGAAGTCATATAGTATTTGTCTTTCTCTGGCTTGTTTTACTTTGGATAACACCCTCTAGGTCCATCAGTGTTGTCAGAGATGGCAAGATCTCATTCTTTGTGTGGCTGAATATAATAATCATGCGTGAGTGTGTGTGTGGGGGTGTGTACATACTACATCATCTTTATCCATTCCTCTGTTGGTGGACACTTGGGTTGCTTCCATATCTTGGCTATTGTAAAAAATCCTATAAACATAGGAGTGCATATATCTTTTCAGATTTGTGTTTTTGTTTTCTTTGGGTAAACACCTGGCAGTAGAATTATTGGGTCATTTGTATTTCTAGGTGTTTTTTTTTTTAAGTTTATTGTCAAGTTGTTTTCCATATAACACACAGTGCTCATCCCAACAAGTGCCCTCCTCCATGCCCATCACCTCTCTTCCCCTCTTCCCCACCATCATCAGCCCTCAGTCTGTTCTTGGTATTCAAGAGTCTCTCATGGTTTGCCTCCCTCCCTCTCCCCAAGTATTTTTCCTTACTCCTCCCCCATGGTCCTCCGTTGAGTTTCTCCTAATCCACCTATAAGTGAAAACTATAGTATCTGTCTTTCTCTGCTTGACTTATTTCACTGAGTATAACACCCTCAGGTTCCATCCATGTTGCTACAAATGGCCAGATTTCATTCTTTCTCATTGCCATGTAGTATTCCATTGTATAGAAAAACCATATCTNTTTATATCTCTGGTTAGATTTAGTCCTAGGTATTTTATAGTTTTCTGTGCAATTGTGAATGGGATCAGCTTCTTGTTTTCTCTTTCTGTTGCTTCATTGTTGGTGTATAAAAATGCAACCGATTTCTGCACATTGATTTTGTACCCTGTGACTTTGCTGAATTCATGGATCAGTTCTAGTAGGCTTCTGGTGGAGTCTGTTAGGTTTTCCATGTAGAGTATCATGTAATCTGCAAAAAGTGAAAGTTTGACTTCTTCTTTGCCAATTCTGATGCCTTTTATTTCCTTTTGTTTCTGATGGCTGATGCCAGGACTTCCAGCACTATGTTAAACAACAGTGGTGAGAGTGGACATCCCTGTCGTGTTCCTGATCTCAGGGGGAAAGCTCTCAGTTTTTTCCCATTGCGGATGATGGTAGTTGTGGGCTTTTCATAAATGGCTTTTTATGCTATTTAAGTAATTTCCTTCTATCCTGACTCTCTTGAGGGTCTTTATTCAGAAAGGATGCTGTATTTTGTCAAATGCTTTTTCTGCATCTATTGACAGGATCATATGGTTTTTATCTTTTCCTTTGTTGATGTGATGTATCATATTGATTGATTTGTGAATATTGAACAAACCCTGTAGCTCAGGAATGAATCCCACTTGATCATGGTGGATAATTCTTTTTATGTGCTGTTGCATTTGATTTGCAAGTATCTTGTTGAGAATTTTTGCATCCGTATTCATCAAGGGTATTGGTCTGTAGTTCTCATTTTTTGCTGGATCTCTGTCTGACTTGGGAATCAAGTAATGAAAATAGTATTTTCATTGGTACATTACAATTATTTCTGAATCATTTAAATCNTTTTTCCCATTGCGGATGATGGTAGTTGTGGGCTTTTCATAAATGGCTTTTTATGCTATTTAAGTAATTTCCTTCTATCCTGACTCTCTTGAGGGTCTTTATTCAGAAAGGATGCTGTATTTTGTCAAATGCTTTTTCTGCATCTATTGACAGGATCATATGGTTTTTATCTTTTCCTTTGTTGATGTGATGTATCATATTGATTGATTTGTGAATATTGAACAAACCCTGTAGCTCAGGAATGAATCCCACTTGATCATGGTGGATAATTCTTTTTATGTGCTGTTGCATTTGATTTGCAAGTATCTTGTTGAGAATTTTTGCATCCGTATTCATCAAGGGTATTGGTCTGTAGTTCTCATTTTTTGCTGGATCTCTGTCTGACTTGGGAATCAAGTAATGAAAATAGTATTTTCATTGGTACATTACAATTATTTCTGAATCATTTAAATCGTGAGGTCAGGAGGAGAGATTCAGCCATTCAATTTATGATCAAAAACTGCAAACAATACTTCTCTCTTCACACATATTGCATTAAAATTTCAAATAAAACAAAGACACAATTATTAGAAAGCATTCTTATATACTTCTATTATCCTCAGTGGGAAGAAGAGAAAAACAAGTGACGAGGAAAAGCAAAGCTTCTGTTGCAAGAATAAATTTACTACATTTCAGATAGTTTCAGAACACCCCAACCATGAACATAACAGTATTAAATTTAGTTCTAGATAATTCTGAATTAAAATCTCCATCTATACTTAATGAAGCCAAAGAAGATGNTGTTCAATTTATGATCAAAAACTGCAAACAATACTTCTCTCTTCACACATATTGCATTAAAATTTCAAATAAAACAAAGACACAATTATTAGAAAGCATTCTTATATACTTCTATTATCCTCAGTGGGAAGAAGAGAAAAACAAGTGACGAGGAAAAGCAAAGCTTCTGTTGCAAGAATAAATTTACTACATTTCAGATAGTTTCAGAACACCCCAACCATGAACATAACAGTATTAAATTTAGTTCTAGATAATTCTGAATTAAAATCTCCATCTATACTTAATGAAGCCAAAGAAGATGAAAACCAATTATAAAAGCTTTCTTAAAACAATGGTATAAACTGTAGTTGCAGAAAAACAGAGACCACTTATTTAGGAAGATCTTCTCAAATTATTAAATAACAGATGAGATTATTGGGAAGTAGGAGGCACAAGAAAATAGTACCACAACTCAGTGCAGCATTCAAAAGCTTTTTAAAAAATGGTTGGAAAATATTGCCCCCAAATACACTGACAAGTCAGCAAGGATATCCACTAATACATTTTGTTTCTTAAGATCATACACTTTTTATCTCTATTTACGGTATAATGTTTGTATTTTTATAAATTTCTAATTTTACTAGGTGTTTAAAAATAACCTCAGGAATTTTTGTCTTTGAAATGTATTAACTGTTTAGTTTCCCTAGTTTTTAAATGTTTTTTCCTCAAAATGCATATGGCGATTATAGGATTATAAATTTGCTTTTTATAATTATCCTAACTCACTGTACTGTCTCACACCTTCCTATCTTTGCCCTTTGTGTTTTCTCTGTTAGAATGTCCTCTTTTTCTCATCACTGTAACAGTATCTACAAAATATGTACAAGATCCAGTGCAGATGAAACCTCCCATTGGGAAGTGTTTCTGACCTTATCCTGTAACCTCAGTCTCCAACCTTCATTGTTGAATCGGCTTTTGCAGAGCTATTTCTGTGTTGTACATCTTCTTTTCCTGCACAATTCATACCACATTGTAATTTATTTGCTTATTGATCTTTTCTTCCAAGGCTGTGAGCTCCTTGAAGACAGGGACTTGCTTACCATCACACAATTCATTTCTGTATCCCTGGGCTGCCACATTGCCAGGCACATGTCAGGCACACAGCAAAAATGAACACAGAGACCTATTCATTCCATATCTGGCACCTTACCTGCTCCTGACGGCGGATAACCACTGTGTTAAAATCAGGCCACTTGTCCACTAGAGCTATCAGATTGAATGGGTTTCCCTGGTTCATGTGGAAGATAGTCCCATAAACCTGTAATATTCCAAGAAAGGGAGAGCTTGTTAGGAAGGGCTGGTAAGATGCCTTGTTTGGTCAGGACAAGGGTCATCTCTATCATGAATTTTTATGTTGGAAAAGGGCCTAATAGGGCATCTAGGTCAAACAATCTCTATGCACTACATTTTTTTTAACCTCAAACGAGAAGAGCTCTTTCTCCCCATCCAATATGAATCATACATGCATATAGTAAAATGTTTGGACAGATAAAATTTGTTTTTAAGAATACCATTCTTCATTTTAGGATTTAAAATTCTCTCCTCCAAGACTTTCTTCTATTCATCCACGTAGAGAGACACAATTTTAAAAACTAAAATGATCTGATACAGGTTTTTCCCTGCTGAATGCATTGTGAGCATATGTCTATGTTCATAAACACAAAAATTTTCAATTGTTTTATAGTGACTGTATAGGATTCCATTGTATGGATGTATCACAGTTCATTTATTTGCCTATTGATGGTCATTTCAGCTGTTTCTAGCTTTTCACTTTGACAAATAATTCTCCATAGAGTATGCTTGCACAAAAACTTTGGGCACCTGATACTCTCTTAGAACATCCAGAAGAGTAGTTGCTGGCTCAAAGGTTGTGCACATGTTTAAAACTCCTTAACATAATGACCACATTATTCTCTGAAAGGATTAAATGAACTTGTGCCAGCAGAGGCTACAGCGTAGTGCTCAGGACAGTGTGCTACGTGGTCCCGTGGCCTGAGGTCCAAGTCCAGTCTTAGACTCCCCTGCCCCCATTCGTGTTGTGCAGGCTGTGGGGGGGGGGGATAAATGAGAACAGGTCTTGTGGACATTGTGGTTTTGTGGTTTGGGGATTGGAATGCAGCAGTGGATCCTAGCATGGGCTTCTTGGCAACTATAAACATGAAGCCTCTGCAGATACCAGCATGGAAGTATGCCAATGACCTGAGGTCAAGAAGATGGCATATACTTTAATAATTTCCACCATGCATCCATGATGACTAAGGACTAGACCATGTATTTTTCCCCCCTTGCCGCTTTCCACCCTATATAAACTATTGATGTCAGACCAAGAGAAGGGGGGAAAAAGCTCAGTTGTCTGAATTTATCTGAATTTATTTTGTTTTCAGCCATGTGTGGTGGCTTGATACAGAAATTCAGCATAATTTGGGAAAATAGAGATGTTATCTTTTCACATATTTGCATTTGGGCCTTATATAACTGACTTACACTATACAATTATTCATTATGGGATCTGAAAATATGTAAAACTGTTACTCTTTGTTATTCCCATGGCCGAATTAATTTTTAAAAAATTCTTTCTTTTTTCCTGCTCAGTTCAGAACATACCAGGCAGCTACTCTAAGTTGACTCAGCTGGAGTTGACACATGCCCTAAAATGTATTTAATATCTAGCACTAAGAGGAATGGCTGGACTTTTTCTCAACTGAGACTCAAATAAGTATTGAGTTTTAGGTTATACATCCATTACAAGTACCACACATATTCTGGATTTCAATTAGGGGGAAATGTATATCTTTAATATACAGCCAGAAATTGAAGGTGCTGTCAGGGCCACCTTATCTTACCACAGAGATCCTCCAAGAAAGGACATTTGGAATGCACTGTTTTCTCAAAATATTTGGACTTCACTTAACACAAGCAGTAAAGAGAAATTTAAGTGACAAGATTCTATACTAAATTCATGGGGAAAAACTTCTGGCCTGAAGAATTTTTAAAAATATCTATTCACCATAAAAATATCTTAGGCAACTGTTTACAGAGTGTCTAACTGNTGCCTGGATCTTAAGGATTACGAAGTGAAAGGAGTTGAATAGTGGGTAGTAGAGATTAATGGCAATAGGAATCTACTAAAGTGAGTGACTTTAGTTTTAGATCACAGTTGACCCTTGAACAACATGGGGGTTAGAAGGCACTGATCCCCACCCTTGCAGCAGAAAATCTGTTTAGAACTTTCAGTTACCCCAAAACTTAACTATGAATAGCCTACAGTTGACCAGGAGCCTTACCAATGATTTAAACAGCCAATTAAGATGTACTTTGTATGTTATATACTGTATTCTTACAATAAAGTAAGCGAGAGAGATGCTATTAATCAGATTACAAGGAAGAGAAAATCCATATACAGTACTGTACTGTATTTATTGAAAAAAAAAGTCCAAGTATAATTGAACTCACAGATTCAAGGCTCAGCTGTAGTCAAAGTTATTTTTTTTTAAGTGGGAACTAAAGAACAGGGCGAGTTATTTCATTAGTCTGTTTCTAATAGTTGAAAATTAAGCCATATGATCTACAAATAAAATAATGCTAATATTTTTCTCTTTTATACTGAAAGAAGGGAGTAAAAGAGCTATAAGGGAGTGAAGGAGGCAAATGCATTTATCTTATCTGAAATGTATGCATCTTATAGGAATGTCTTATAAAACAGTAAAAATTTAATTTCTATGCTTACAGAGGTTTTTTTTTTTCTCCCCCAAGGAAAAACAACTGTCCTCTAAAACACACACATACACATACATGGACTTTAGCCCTTTGGTTGCTAAAAAAAAAAAAGCATAAGCAAGTACCCAAGCCTATTACTAGAGTTGCTTTTGCACAGTTCTGGATATAAGTATTTATGTGTACATCTTATAGGATTCTGAGATTTCTAATCGGTTGTACGAGGTTAAAGGAGACTCAGAGAGTCAGCCATAAAATAGCCCGATCTGCAGGGAGTTCAGGGAAATTGGGAAACTTAAGTCAAAATAGGAGTTGACTTGTTATCAATTTTAGAGAAGAGTCCTGATGGTTAAGTTCTCACCTGACAAATGTTTTTTAAGAACAATTTTAACATTAATACGTAGTCTCAGCCAACTTTGGAGGAAAACTCTGGACAAAATACCAATGTTATTATGGAATGTTTTTTGGAAAGAATCAAGGGAATACTTTTTGAATCACAGAGCAAAAGCTGGCTAAGTCCCAGGCATACCTGTGTTCATGCCATCGCATTGCAACTCACTATTTATGTGATATTGGCTGAATCACCTAACTGAGCTCCATCTTCTCATTAGTGATGCAGACATAGTAGCAAATATCTTCTAGAGACGTAATGCAAACTAAACTAGAGAAAACATGGGTTCATGCCAGACACAAAACAGAAGCTCAGTGTTAGTCTTTTTTCTTCTTGACTCACAGGGTTTCTGTTCCTTACTCTTTACTCAAAATTTTCCACTGTTACCTTTAAGGATTCAGGAATGCTGTTCCTCAAGGACCTCTCCAGTATCTGCAGCATGTTGGCACCTTGGAGTGGAAACATCGTGGAAGATACCTTGGCCTAAAGAGAGAACTGGGAAACAGCCAAGAATGAGAAGAAGCTGGAAGAGATTCAGAAACTTGAATAGTAAGTTCTCTTAATGGCCAGGTCCCCCTTCAGTGTCTCTTCATCTGTGTCACCTTCAGTAAAGTCTTCATTAACTCTCACCAGCTCCAAGGAAGGACAGGAGTGATAGAACACATGGAGGGGTGGGAGCTTTCTACATTTTTTAGTTTACTTTCTTACACTTCAGTGTATTCCAGCCACTCATTTCATGTTAGATTAACAAGCTCATTTTTAAGTACATATAACATTTTTCAAAATTTAGTTGCAATTAGTGATTCTCCTGACACCACCAATAATAAGCTGTGTAACACTGGGGAAGTTATTTGCTCTTTCTGTGCCTTGGTTTCCTCTGATAATCTCAGAAATAAAACTATTTTACCATCAAAAGTGCCTTATTTGGAAATAGCAGAGAATTGCAATACCAGATAATGAAGCTATAGAAAATTATAAGCAGGTCTGGAGAACAAAGGAGAGGAACACTCTTTTATAAAAAGAAGAGGACGTTTATAAACAAAAAGTCTATTGGTAGAAAGGTGGAGTTCCAAGTAGAGGGGATTTTTCTTGGCTGAGTTGTGGCTTTCTCTCATTGGCTGGGCTGTTGCTCAAGGGAGGAGGAAAGCTTTCTTCCTGCTCAGGAGTAAAGTAGTAGCTAGAGTAAAATGGAATTTGGAAGCGATGAATCATGGGAATCTACCCCCAAAACCAGGAGCACATTGCATACACTGTATGTTAACTAACTTGGCAATAAACTATATTTACAAAAATAATAAATAAAATGGAATTTGGAAGGCACTGTCTTCCTGTTGGGTCTGCAGTGAGTGCAGACAAGGCCCCGTCCCCTG
Organism: Crocuta crocuta; assembly: GCF_008692635.1. Lineage (NCBI taxonomy): Eukaryota > Metazoa > Chordata > Mammalia > Carnivora > Hyaenidae > Crocuta > Crocuta crocuta. The sequence goes on from NW_027536465.1 coordinate 1,293,320, forward strand.
CCCCTGCTGGCTTCCTGACTCCATACCAAAGGATTCCTTTTATTGATTTTCACACATCAAGGGTGGATGGGATAACAGGACCGTCTAACTTACAGAATTTTTTTTGAGGATTAAATGAGTTATTACATTAAATGAGTCAATAAGTGCCTGGAAGAGTATCTGTCAGGGGATCCTGGCTGGCCCAGTCAGTAGAGCATGTGACTTTTGATCTTGGGGTCATGAGTTCAAGCTCCACATTGGGCATGGAGCCTACTTTTAAAAAAAAGCGTGGGGGGGCGCGGCGCCTGGGTGGCTCAGTCAGTTGAGCGTCAGGCCTCGGTTCAGGTCACGATCTCACGGTTGGCGGGTTTGAGCCCCGCGTTGGGCTCTGCTGACAGCTCAGAGCCTGGAGCCTGCTTCAGATTCTGTGTCTCCCTCTCTCTCTGCCCCTCCCTTGCCCGTGCTCTGTTTCTCTCTGTCTCAAAAATAAATAAACTATAAAAAAAATTTAAAAAGGGGAGTATCTATCATACAGAAGCACTGAACATGTTATTTTATTACTCCTGCTCCTTTTCCCTCTTCGCTCCCTTCCTGTCCTTTTATGCCCCCTCCGTTTCTTCCTCCTCTTCCTTCCCACCTGAGTTAAAGTGTTGTGTATTGCATGATATTTTGGTGCAATCTTTTTAATGTGGGCATTTGGGCATGGTCTAAAATATAAACAATTAAACTTTTAAGAAATTTCCAAGCTGGTATTTTCACCTTACTTTTTTTAAGCCTTACACTATCTCAGCCTCACTCCTGCACCTGTGTTGCATATTGTACAGATTACTAGGTAGAATAAAAGTAGCATTGTTACATCATTTGATTCACTGAGTGAAACTGGGATTTACCAAAACACTGTATAAAATCCCAACTAGATGAAAAAGCAAAACACTGCGTCACAGCGTTCTATTTTGGAACTATGATCCCTGGCGGAATACAACACCACTTCTAAGTGAAGCCACCGAAGAAGTGTTCAGAGAGGATATTGCATTAAAACTGGCTGTGTGTGGGGGCGCCTGGGTGGCTTAGTCGGCTAAGCGTCCGACTTTCGCTTAGGTCATGATCTCGCGGTNTCAGAACTGGGTAACTGAGTTTGGAACAGCACATAGGAGGCTTCTACTTCTGGTCAAGGTGGCATAAAAGAGGATCTGGATTTACCTCCTCACCTGAATAAAAATGACATAACTAAACAGTAAATGAAACAACAATGCACAGAACAGAGCTACCATCCCCAAGAAAAGGAAAAGAGAAAAGGTGAGCTTTATAATTGCATAGCTTATTGTTTGAAGGCTGCAGCTCAGGGAAATGGAGCCTGACCAGACCACTGAGGTCTCAATGACTTGAGCATATAGAGGTTAGAGGCGAGTGTGGAACTTGAAAAAGACAAAGCAGAGAACAAGAAAGGGGTAGGGAGGAGAGGAAGGGAGAGAGACTGCATGAGCGGGAAAACAGAGATAGGGTCGTCTTTTCAACAAATGGTGCTGATTATTTTTAAACAGTCAAGATTACTTCTTGATAGACTCCATAGCTATAAATTTCTAAATGTAGATGTTAGAAGAAAGTCACTGTTGTCTGTACTTATTTGTCCCTCTGCTACTTTCTGCTTCCCAGGTCGTTTATCTAAAAATGGTCCCCCATTCCACTTTGAGTGTTTTATGAATTCAAGAAATAAAAAAAGCAGCCCCCAAAACATAACATTTTCACAGTGCAGCAGTACCTGGCAAGGTCATTCAGTGGCCACGATGGAAGACGACAAAAACAAGGCCATTCCACAATCATGTTTGAGCCTGGACAAAGCAAGAAGGCAGTCTTATCTGCCACGTACTGGCCAAATACTCTCATCGGGTAACAAGTGGCTGCCACTTCTTTACCCCTAATCTTTCTGCCTGCTTCATGGACAAAAGTCTTCCATAGAATTGCTATGCTTTCTGACAATATGCACGCCAGAGCAAATCCATGCTTCTTTGAATCCTTCCCCAAATCATGTGTCAAGTCCCTCCTGAGACTGTTACTGAGATGCGTGACATTTCCTTATGGTGTACTGTCTCTTTTGTTGCAACAGATAATAAATCCAACTTTGCTGGGTTACAGGTGCGTTCTACATGACCTTTGACTAGAAGTTACTGATAAATGATAGCAGCATTATCAACAATGGCCAAACAATGGAGAGAGCCCATATGTCCATTGAGTGCTGGATGGAAAAAGAAGATGTGGTACACATACACACCCATACACACACACACACACACACACACACACACACAGACACGCATGCACAATGGAATATTACTCAGCCCTCAAGAAGAATGAAATCTTGTTATTTGCATGGATGTAGATGGAGCTAGAGTGTATTATGCTAAGCAAAATAAGTCAGAGAAAGACAATACCATATGATTTAACTCATATGTAGAATTTAAGAAACAAAACAGATGAACACATGGGAAAGGGGGGAAGTGAAGAGAGGGAAACAAACCACAAGAGACTCTTAATGATAGAGAACAAACTGAGGGTTGATGGAGGGAAGAGGGTGGGATGGTTTAGATGAGTGAGGGGGATTAAGGAGAGCACTTGTGATGAATGCTGGGTATTGTATGTAAGTGATGAATGATGAATCACTGAATTCTCCTAAATTCAGAAGTGGAACCAATATTAGTTTGTTTCTATGGAGAAACATCTAGGTTACAAAGATTTCACTATGTTTTTGGATCTTGCTGCTTTAACAGGGTGGGCACTGTGTAGATTGTTGAATATTTTTTCTGTGTGTGTGTCCTCTGTCTCCTTCCCAAGTCCCTGTCAGTCATTTGAAGAAAACAAAATAATGAAATGTCATTATGTGATAAATGTGAAATAGCATTATGTTGAAAAAAAACCTATGTACATACATTAATTTAAAAATGCTAACCATCATCTCAGCTTTCAGTGAATCATAATTTTTTTGCCTTGATGTTGATGGCTGCTGATTAATCAGGGTGGTGATTGCTGAAGGGTGGAGTGGCTGTGGCAATTTCTTAAAATAAATAATGAAGTTTACCACTTCGATTGACCTCTTCTTTCGTGAATGATTTATCTGTAGTATGTGATGCTGTTTGATGGCATTTACCCACAGTAGAGCTTCTTTCTTTTCTTTTTTTTTTTAAGTTTATTTATTTTGAGGGAGAGAGACAGAGAAAGAGTGCTTGTGCATGCATGTGAGCAGCTGAAGGACGGAGAGAGAGGGAGAGAGAGAATCCTGAGCAGGCTCTGCACTGTCAGCAAGGAGCTTGACGTGGAGCTCGATCTCCTGAACCATGAGATCATGACCTGAGCCAAAGTCAAGAATCAGATGCTTAACCCACTGAGCCACCCAGGTGTCCCTGAACTTCTTTCACAACTGGAGTCAATCCCCTCAAACCATGTTCAGCAATTAAGCCTATGTAATAGTCTAGATTCTTTGTTGTCTTTTCAACAGTCTTCACAACATCTTCATCAGCAGTCGATTCCAGCTCAATAAGCCCCTGTCTTTGCTTATCCATAAGCAATTCCTCATCCGTTAAAGTTTTATCATGAGATCGCAGCAGTTCAGTCCCATCTTCAGGCTCCTCTTATGATTCTACTTCTCTTGCTCTTTCCAACACATCTGCAATTACTTCCTCCACTGAATCCTTGAACTTTTCAAAGTCGTCTATGAGGATTGGAAGCAACTTCTTCTGAACTCCCGTTTATGTTGATATTTTGACCACTTCTCATGAATCATGAATATTCTTACTGACATCTAGAAGGATTTTTTTCCGGAAGGTTTTCAATTTACTTTGCTAGGATCCATTAGAGGAATCACTGTAGCCTCATGTGGAAGCTATAATAGCCTTATGAAATTTTTATCTTAAAAAACAAGAATGAGACTTGAAAGTCAGAATTAGTCCCTGACTTATGGGCTGCAGAATGGATGTTAGCAGGCATGAAAATAACATCTCATGTCCATCAGAGCTCTTGGGAGACTAGGTGCATTGTCAGTGAGCAGTCATATTTTGAAAGAAATCGTCTTTTCTGAGCAATAAGTCTCAACAGTGGCTTAAAATATTCAACAAACCGTGTTGTAAACAGATGTGCTGTCATCCAGGCTGTTTTGTTCCATTTACAGAGCACAGCCAGAGTAGGTTTACCATAATTCTTAAGGGCCCCAAGATTTTCAGAATGTAAATGGGCATGGGTTTTAATTTAAAGTCACCAATTGTATTAGCCCCTAACAGGACAGTCAGCCTGTCCTTTGAAGCTTTGAAGCCAGACATTGACTTCTCTGTATCTGGGAGAGTTCCAGGTGGGGAATCTTACTCCAACTGAAGGCTATTTTATCTACATTGAAAATCTGTTGTTTAGGGTAGCCACCTTCATTAATATCTTAGCTAGACCTTCTAGATCAGCACTTGCTGCTTCTGTAGCTTCTGTATCTGCACTTGCTGCTTCCCATTATACTTTGATGTTATGAAGACATCTTCTTTCCTTAAACCTCAAGAACCAACCTCTGCTAGCTTCAGACTTTTCTTCTGCAGCTTTACCTCTCTCAGCCTTCAATAGAATTGAACAAAGTCAGGGCCTTGCTCTGGATTAGGTTTTGGCTTCAGGGAATGTTGTGGCTGATTTGATCATCTACCTAGACAACTAAAACTTTCTCCGTATCAGCAATAAAGGTGTTTTGCTTTCTTATTATTCATGTCTTCACTGAGTAGCACTTTGGATTTCCTTCAAGATCTTTCCCTTTGCATTTACAACTTGGCTAACTCTTTGGTGGAAGAGGCCTCACTTTAGGCCTGCCTTGGCTTTTGGTAAGCCTTCCTCACTAAACCTAATCATGTCTAACTTTTGATTCAGTGAGAGACATGTGACTCTTCCTTTCTCTTGGACACTCAGAGCCCATTGTTGGGTTATTTCTTGTCCCAATTTCAATATTGTTGTCTCAGGGAATAGGGAGGCCCAAGGAGGAGGAGAGAGACAATTTAAGGGCCATCCGAATACACACACACAGCATTTCTTGATGAAGTTTGTCATCTTACAGTCACACAGTTCATGGCATTCCCCAAACAATTACAAATGTAACATCAAAGATCCCTGATCACAGAGAAATGTGACAAATATAATAATAATGGGGAAGTTTGAGATATTGATGAAAATTACCAAACTGTGACCCAGAAACACAAAGGAAGCAAATGCTATTGGAAAATGGTGCCAATAGACTTGCTTGATGCTGAGTCACCACAAACCTTCAGTTTGAAAAAAACACACTATCTGTAAAGCACAACAAGGTGAAGTTCAATCGGACAAGGTTCGCTTGTATTCATCCTCTTATTACTTTTCTGACTTTAAGTATGGCAACCTTCTTAGGAGTCACATGCAGAGAACAAAACTGCCTACCTTGTAATATAACCAGAAGGGTTAAATATGGTAATATGTGCAGTGTCTCCACACATTAAGGGCTCCATTCACTGCCCCCACCCCCACCCCCACATACACCCGCTTCCAGAAAGTGTCCAAATCTCTCCTCATTCACTTATTAGTTCGGATCAGAGACCCGTGAGAATTTTGCATAGTACCTAACAAATTAGCCTTCACAGGGTAAGTGTCAGATATGTTTCTTAAGTTAAAGTTATTTCTTTCCTTTAAGTATATTTTTCATCATATTCTTTTTTTAAAAGTTATTCTTTTTGAGAGATAGAGAGAGAGACAGAGTGAGAGTGGGAGAGGGACAGAGAGAGAGGGAGACACAGAATCTGAAACAGACTCTAGGCTCTGAGCTGTCAGCCCAGAGCCCAACCTGGTGCTCAAACCCATAAGCCTGAGATCATGACCTGAGCCGAAGTCAGAAGCTTAACTGACTGAGCCACCCAGGCGCCCCCATCATATTCTGATCATAACACAGTATGGGCATTTTGATTTGTGTCATGTAATTGGAGATGGTGTCACAAAGCAATGACTATCTGTTTCTTTTTTTTTTTCTGGTATAAGTCCCCACCTGGGAAGCTGTGTCCACACCAATCTTTGCAGGTGTCCCCAGGAACAAATGAAGCGGAGCAGACTTCTAGACAATCAAATTTCCTTCTGAAGCTGTCAGTCTGGCAAGATCTCTCAGACTGAGTTTAGGTTTGTCTTCTCCAGAGATTGCTGAGCTGAGACTCTTAATGTGGACCTTGCACATAGACAAAGAATTCTGGGTGAAATCCAGCCCTTTTTGTCTGCGACTCATGTTGAGGGAACTCTTTCTGCAAATTCAGGGTGCTGGTAATGTGCCACCTCAGCTTATCTTTCCAAAGCACCAGGTTGCTCTTTGTTTACACCAGCCCAGCTATGACACTGGAATCCAAAGCTGTGAAACCAACAGGTCAGGTATTGCATAAGCCATGCTTTCTACCTCCCCTTCCCATTCTTAAGGAAATGCAGTCAGAGCAACGTGATAGGAAAGATAAGGATGAGGTCAGATTTGCAGAATCTGGTATCTTTCCTTACACATATGCAGAATAGAAAATATTTGCATGGAGTGACTAAACCCATTAGGATTCTCCTTTTTTAGGATAAGTGGTACCCTCTTCCCTGTCCATTGTGAGGCTGCAGTTAAAAATCCCAATGATTCAATATTCACACTTCTTAATGTCACTATTATGGAGGAGGTCACTGAGGCTCAGTGTGCCTGAATTAGATGGAATTTAAACCCAGAGCCTTCTCACTCTAAAGTATCCACCACCCCAGGTTAGCACTTGTTCTAACTTGTTTCTTGTTCTCAGAAAAGAGAGGAGGAGTCATAAAAAAGATATTTTGAGTCTCAGCTCCTCTGTATGAAACTACCAAGGAGGGAAGTTTGACACTCTTTGGGCCCTTGCCTTCATCACCCTCATCCTTGTTCACCAGGTTAGTAGTTGGGTGTTTTTTTGTTTTGTTTTTGAATTTTTTTCAATGTTTACTTGTTTTTGAAAGACAGAGACAGAGTATGAGCAGGGAAGGGGCAGAGAAAGAGGGAGACACAGAATCTGAAGCAGGCTTCAGGCTCTGAGCTGTCAGTACAGAGCCCATCGCAGGGCTGGAACCCACAGAGTGCAAGATCATGACCTGAGCCAAAGTTGGAAGAGCCTCCCAGGCGCCCCTAGTGGTTGGCTTTGTTATGAAAGGATGAAGGGTCATTCCCATCAGAGGAGCAGAGATGGGTGGCTAGTGTCTAGAAGTCGAAAAAAACCTGTGTGCTCCTTCAGTCCGAGGACCAGCAGAGCACAGATCTGCAGTGTCCTTTCTGGGAGTCTTGACTCCTAGAATACTAATCCTCAATTTATCTCCTGGGGTTGAAGCCATTAGAATCATTCCTTACTCTTTCCCCAAAGACAAAGGCCACTGAAAATGCTTTGTCACTATTAGCAGAGTGGATCCCTGGGTCTCTGTAGAGTCCACATCTCAGAAAGGCTGACTATAAAAAAAGAGTATTGTCCCCTGTGCCCCAATCCCAGAAAACAGACCCCTATAGGCCTCTATCTCCTTCAGCCCTAACAATCAGTCAAGATTTGGGTCTCTACCACCCTCATATCTTTGAAAATTTGAAAAAAAATGAATACAGTGAAATAGAATAAAATGAAATGATGGAAGTAAAATAGAATTTGAAAAATTTACCAAAAAAGTATAGTAGAAAAAGACTAAAGAAAAATACTTTTAATAAAGATGGAAAATAAAAATAATTTTTTTAGCTTTCTGTATTCAAGAATAAGAAAAGAAAAGAAAAACAATTGAATAGATAGACCAGTAAACAGACTGAAATACGATTGAAATTCGTTGGTTTCTGCTAGAGGTCAAACTATGAAGCACTTTATAGTGGGTAAACTAAGCAGGTGGAGAGATTTGTGGTGTTCCTGAAGAGCAAGGTTGGCCCAGTTGGACAGGACTTAGTGTAACAGCTCCGTTCTCCACTAGATGCTGTGGCTTAACTTACTGGGGTGGATTGTTGTGGTGCCTGTAGGTGTGTATGTGCATGTGCAGGAGGCATCACCCAGCTCCCAGTCTCTAGTATCAGAACTCTGTGCTCTCCCCGACTAGCAATCTTGCACCCTTCCTTGTCTCTGGCTTTTGTCCACTCCCAGCTTTTACACTGTCCAAGACCAAGCTGTCAGGTTGCCAGCTGGCACCTCCCTCCTGAGGTTTTTTTTTTTTAATTAAAAAATTTTTAAGTGATTTATTTATTTCTGAGAGAGAGAGAGAGAGAAAGAGAGAGAGAGACAGCATGAGCAGGGGAGGGTCAGAGAGAGAGGGAGACGCAGAATCTGAAGCAGGCTCCAGGATCTGAGCTAGCTGTCAGCACAGAGCCCGACGCGGGGCTCGAACTTACGAACTGTGAGATCATGACCTGAGCCAAAGTTTGATGCTTAACCGACTGAGCCACCCAGGTGCCCCTCTCTGTCAGAGATTTTAGTGAGATCTGCTACCTCTATCTTGGGAAACCTAAATATAGTAGAAATAATTGGGTGGGTGGTGAGGGCCAAGTGATGGTACTTAATTGTCAAAGGTAGGGTGGCTATGGTTACTATAATGCACAGAATCAAAGTAGTAATCAGAATAGTCTAATTCACAGAGACTTATGGCTTTGGCTAGTTGATCACAGTGCTCCTAGAAGTGAAATAATGAGAAATCTACTACATTCTTACTTGATATATATAAGTGGAAGAGTTCCAGATGAAGTGAACAAAAGTACAACTTGAATCATAAAACAGAGAATCAATTTCCAGACTTAAGCTAGTTTACAGACCTAGAACCCCTTGACTGCAGGGGAGGCTATGTCCTCATGAGGAAGGACCCTACTACGCTGCCAAAAATGTATGCTGTTAATTCTTTCCTCAGCTTTCCCCAAAGGGACCTATAGACTTCCAGCAACATTGGGGTAAAAGGAAATAACCAGAATTTTCAGGACTACTATACACTGGCCATGAACTGATACTAATTCCAGGAGACCCAGAAGTCACTGTAGTCCCTAGTCAGAATAGGTGCTTATGGAGGCCAGGTGATCAAAGGATTTGATCCACATGGCTCGGAACTCACGAACTGTGTGACCATGACCTGAGCCAAAGTTGGACGCTTAACCAACTGAGCCACTCAGGTGGCCCTCCCTCCTGAGTTTTATTTCAAAACAGGGCTGTGTTTCCCAATCCCTCACTTCTGAAGGATTGCAGTTTTGACCCACTCAGACCTTCTGGAGGAGGGTCTCACTGAGCAATGGCTGGGTGCTAGCTGCACCCAGGAACATTCGTGGGACTGTGCTGCTGCCAATGCGCAGGGGCGGTGGTTGGGTGACAACCTGCCCCAGAAAAAGTTCATGCGATTGTGTAGCAGCATTTCAGGGATTACAGTAAATCACAACACACACCTGGCACGAGGCTTCGCCCTTAACATCCTTGTTCAGATATCAGCAGGGGAACTGCTTCTCCCGGTGTGGCCCAAGGGCCCCTCAGATCTCGCTCTCTGCCCCTGGGGATTCACCCTTCACACTGGGGCACTGCCATGTATCGAGCTGCTGTTTCAGACTCTGCACTCCCTCTGTTTACAGGTCTTAATGGAATTCAAACCCTCTCCTCTCTCTCCCTTTTCTGCTCAGTCCCTTGCATACTCTTTCTTTTCTCTCCAGCTGTTTTTGTACTCTGCCCTCCCCCCCACCCCCACCCTCGCCAACACACACACACTGACTGTCCTCTCTGCAAGCAAAACAGCTCCCTGCCTTCTGTGGCTTCTCTCTCCCCCAGTTCACCTGTCTGAGCCACGTACCTGCTGAGTTCTGCAGTTCAGGTTGTGCAGATTATTGTGTCAATCCTCAAATCAGTTTTCTAGGTGTGCACGATGATTTGGTGTTGATCTGGCTGTATTTCAGGGATGAGAGACACAAGAAAAACTTTCATGCTGTCCTGCCATCTTCTCACCATCTTTGTGTCTTAAACTAGTATCTTAACCTCTTTAAATTGGCTCCCCAGCTGCCAAAAGTATTGTAGTATCAGGTAACCAAGAATTTTGCATGCTCTTCCTGGACTCTGTGGTGGCTATCCTTGCTCTATTTTATGACACAACACATATAAATCGTCTCACATACTTTGGGACCAAATACAAGGAGGAAGACTTAGGAGCACTGGCCATCAGTCTGTTTATGTGTTTTCCTCTGGGTGCTGGGTGCAGGTCCCGACAATGATGATAGAAGCAGCGTAGCACAGTGGCTCAGAGAGAGGATGATGGGGCCAAACTAACATGGCTGAGATCCTGACTGGCCCCACTTACCTACTGCAGGACCCTGGACAAATTATTTCCTCTTCCCATGCCTCTGTTCTTTTATCTAGAAAGACAAGTAAATAATGGCACTTACTCTGTAGGGTTTAGAGGAATATTAAGTTCTCCCTTTGCTCTGCCGCAAGTGACACAATTCATGAGGCCCTTTTTACTGAAGAAGTGCTTATCCAGGCTGGTGAGTTGCCCTGTGCCTGCAGATTCTTAATGAGCTCCAGAAACATGTATGAGTTGTAGTTTATTCAGCCTTTTCTCATCATTAGTGTGGGAAAAGTGCCTTTTCCAGCTTTCTAAATCTAACTTAGAAGGAGAAATGAGGTTATATCTTTTCTTAATTCAAATATACATAATAATCATAATGGCTTAGACAGAAATTGCTTAGACAAGTTTCTGGTACATTATAAGTACATATAAATGTTTTATTAAATAAAGAATGATCAAGTACAGTGCATTATACATGTACAGATATTTAGTGGAAATATTCTTTCCTTCACTGTAAACCATTTCTGCTTTCTATAGTCAGCAGGTTTAATGGGGAATGTGAAAAGGGTAATTTGTATCTGCTTAGCAGATAATCCAATGGCAGGGTTTCAACTGATGTCCATATTGGGACTCTCACCAATAGAAATGTATATTTTCCTGCCACTGAAATTCCTGATAGAAGAACCACTGCACACATATAAAGGGTAGATGCTAGATTGGTACCCAATTGTTATGAATCCAGCTTGTAAATTACACTCTGGAAAACTTATAGCTCGGTCCCACCCAATTTGCTAACCATTCCCTGCCCCCTCCCATGTGATAATAACCTTCAGTCCATATTGTATCTGTCCTGGTGCTTAATACCAAAAATTACAACTAATGTTTTTGGAATGCTTAATATGTGCCAGACATTTTCTCAAGTTGTTCATTTATATTTTCTTATTCATTTGATTCTTGAAATAAACCTTGTTTGGGAACTGTCATTTTCCCTCATTTTAGAGATAAGGATTCTGTGGCACAGAGAGGTCAAATAATTTTCTCCATTTTACAGAGCTGACAAAGAGCAGATCTGGGATTTTCATTCAGAGTACAACTCCACAGTATAAGTGAGAATACAGTACACTGCCCTACCCCACAGTGTTTATAGTGCTATAGATGTGTTTTATTTTATATTAATAGGTAATCATTGGAAGGTAGGCTCCCCAAGGGATCTGTATTTCATTCAGTATTTGATCAAATTCCTAGAACATCCCTGGCACATAGTAGGTGATCAGTTAATATATATTGCTGTTGTTAAAATGAGAAAATTGTGGAGAGTTTAACACAACTGTTTTGTGCTACCAGCATGGGAAAAGGGCATGAGAAATTCATATGAAAAGACAGAAGAATCTTTGCTTATTTCGATATCACTACTTCCTATTCCTGGAATTTTCCTCAAGGGAAAAAAATTTTTTTAAGAAGTAAGAAAGGAATAAAGGAAAGAAAGAAGAGTGGGAAATAGAATAGGTGCCCCCACTATGCCCTCTCAATGTCTTCCAACTGATGGACCCTCTAGTTTAACTTCTGCAATCAAACACAAAGTTTGTTTATGGCTGGGTGATTATATGGGTGAAATCGACCCATTTCAAGAAAGATAACACTGTTCTCACTTTTTTGGGGTTTCTATGAGGAAAAATGCTACCACTATCCAGTCTTCCTCTTAAGAACTCCCCCAGGATCATATATACTTAATAGCAAATATTCATGTGCATAATGTGGTAACATGATTTTTTAATTTAAATTTTAGTTAATATACAATGCAAAGTTGGATTCAGGAGTAGAACTAATGATTCATCATTTACATACAATACCTAGTGCTCATCCTAACAAGTTCCCTCAGTACCCATCACCCATCCAGCCCATCTCCCACCCATCTCCCTCCATCAACCCTCACTTTGTTCTGTATCATTAAGAGTCTCTTGTGGTTTATTTCCCTGTCTTCTCTATCCCACTTCACATATGTTCATCTCTTTTGTTTCTTAAATTCCACATATTAGTGAATATTAGTGAAATCATATGGCATTTTTCTTTTCTCTGATTGACTTATTTGCTCATCATAATACATTCTACCTCCATCCTTGTTATTGCAAATGGCAAGATTTCATTCTTTTTGATGGTTGAGTAATATTCACACACACACACACACACACACACACACACACACCACATTTTCTTTATCCATTCGTCAGCCGATAGACATTTGGGCTCTCTCCATAGTGTAGCTATTACTGATAATGCTGCTATAAACACTGGTGTGCATGTACCCCTTAAAATACATATTTTTGTATCCTTTGAGTAAATACCTAATAGTGCAATTGCTGGATACTAGGGTAGTTCTATTTTTAGTTTTTTGAGGAACCTGTGTACTGTTCTCCAAAGTGCACCAGTTTGCATTCCCACCAACAGTGGAAGAGGGTTCCCCTTTCTTCATATCCTCACCAACACCTGCTATTTTTGTGTTGTTAACTTTAGCTATTCTGACAGGTGTGAGGTGGTATCTCATCATGGTTTTGCTTTGTATTTCCCTGATGATGAGCGATGTTGAGCATCTTTTTATGTGTCTGTTAGCCCTCTGGATATCTTCTTTGGAAACTCTCTCTTCATGTCTTCTGTCCATTTCTTCACTAGGTTATTTGGTTTTTTTGGGTGTTGAGTTTGATAAGTTCTCTATAGATTTTAGATACTAACCCTTTATCAGATATATCATTTGCAAATACCTTTCCCATTCTGTAGGCTGCCTCTTAGTCTTGTTGATTGTTTCCTTTGTTGTGCAGAAGCTTTTTATCTTGAAGTCTCAATAGTTCCTGTTTGCTTTTGTTTCTTTTGTGTTCTGCAGTGTGTCTAGTAAGAAGTTGCATCAGCTGAGGTCAAAGAGGTTGCTGCCTGTGTTCTCCTGGAGGATTTTGATGGTTTCCTGTCTCATATTTAGGTTTTTCATCCATTTTTATTTTATTCTTGTGTATGGTGTAAGAAAGTGATCCCATTTCATTCTTCTGCATGTTGCCATCCAATTTTCCTAACACCATGTGCTGAAGAGATTGTCTTTTTTCCATTGGATATTCTTTCCTACTTTGTTGAGGATTAGTTGATCATATAGTTCTGGGTCCATTTCTGGGTTGTCTGTTTTGTTCCATTTATCTATGTGTCTGTTTCGGTACCGTGTACTATTGTCTTGATGACCACAGTTTTGTAATATACCTTGAAATCCAGAATCATGATGCCTATAGTTTGTTGTCTTTTTCAGGATTGCTTTGGCTATTCAGGGCCTTTTGTGGTTCCAAACAAATTTAGGATTGTTTTTTCTGGCTCTGCGAAAAATGCTGATGGTATTTTGACAGGGTTTGCATTATATTTGTAGATTGCTTTGGGTAGTATAGACATTTTACAATGTTTGTTCTTCCAATCCAGGAGTATGGAATGTTTTTGCATTTATTGTGTCATCTTCAGTTTCTTTCAAAGTGTTCCATAGTTTTCAGAGTACAGATCTTTTACCTCTTTAGTTAGGTTTATTCCTAGGTATCTTACTGGTTTTGGTGCAATTGCAAATGGGATCAATTCCTTGATTTCTTTTTCTGCTGCTTCATTACTGGTGTATAGAAATGCAACAGATTTCTGCACATTGATTTTTATATCCTGTGACTGCTGAATTCATGTATCAGTTCTAGCAGTTATTTGGTGGAGTCTTTTGGGTTTTCTACATAGAGTATTATGTTGCCTGCAAATAGTGCAAGTTTGGCTTCTTTCTAGCTGATTTGTATGCCCTTTATTTCTTTTTGTTGTCTGATTGCTGAGGTCAAGTCTTCCAGAACCATGTTAAATAGTAATGTTGAGAGTGGATATCCTTGTCTTGTTCCTGGCAGTAGGGGAAAGGCTCTGAGTTTTTCCCCATTGAGGATGATATTAGCTGTCGGTCTTTTGTATATGGCATTTCTGATGTTGAGGTATGTTCCATCTATCCCTATTTGTTGAAGATTTTTATCAAGAATGGATGCTGCCTCTCCATAATAGCTAAAACATGGAAAAAGCCTAAGTGTCCATCAACGGAGGAATGGATCAAGAAGATGTGGTTTATCTATACCATGGAATACTACATGGCAATGAGAAAGAATGAAATCTGGCCATGTGTAGCAACATGGATGGACCTTGAGGGTGTTATGCTGAGCGAAATAAGTCAGGCAGAGAAGGACAAATACCATGTTTGCGCGTATAGGAGGATTAGGAGGAACTTGACGGAGGAACAAGGGGGAGAAGAAGGGGGGAAATGGTGGGGGAAAGGGAGAGAGGCAAACCATAAGAGACTCTTGAATGCTGAGAACAGACTGAGGACTGATGGGTGTGGGAGGGAGGGGGGAGATGGGCATGGAGGAGGGCACTTGTGGGGATGAGCACTGAGTGTTATGTGGAAACTAATTTGACAATAAACTATTTGTAAAAAAAAAAAAAAAGAATGGATGCTGCATTTTGTCAAATGTTTTTTCTGCATCTATTGACAGGATCAGATGGTTCTTATCCTTCCTTTTATTAATGTGGCATATCACATTGATTTGTGGATATTTTTTCCTGCCACTCCCTTCTGGCCTGACAGGTTTCAGTAGACAGGTCTGCTTATAACCTTATGTGTCTACCCTTGTAGGTTAAGTACCTTTTGTCCCTAATGGCTTTCACAATTCTCTCTTTATCTTTGTCTTTTGCAAGTTTCACTGTGATATGTTGTGGCATTGATCTGTTTTTGCTGATTTTGAGGGGAGTTTTCTGTGCCTCTTGGACTTGAATGCCTAATTCCTTCCCCACATTAGGGAAGTTCTCAGCTAATATTTGTTCAAATGATCCTTCTGCCCTTTTTTCCTGCGTTTCTGGGACTCCTAGGATATGGATATTGTTTCATTTTATGGAGTTGCTGAGTTCCCTAAATCTCCCTTCATGATCTAATAGCATTCTTTCCCTCTTCTTTTCAGCTTCAGCGTCATTACTTTCCGGAATTTTATTTTCTATATCACATATTCTCTTCCCTGCTTCCTCATTGTGATTACATCCAGTCAGTTTTGCATCTCATTTATAGCAGTTTTTATTTCAGCTTGACTGATTTTTGTCTTCGATCTCTGCAACAAGGGTTTTTCTGGGGCCTCGGGTTTTTTTGTTTGTTTTTGTTTGATTTTTTTGTTGTTTGTTTTGTTTTGAAGCCCAGCCAGTAGTCTTATGACTGCTGTTCTAAATTTCTGTTCAGAGGCACCTGGGTGGCTTCATTGGTTAAGCATCTGACTTTAATTTTGGATCAGGTCATGCTCCCACAGTTCATGTGTTTGAGCCCCATATCAGGCCCTATGCTGATGGTGCGGAGCCTGTTTGGGATTCTGTCTCTCTCTGCCCCTCCCCTGCTCGCTCTCTCTATCTCTCTCTCAAAATAAATAAATAAAACATCTAAAAAGTTAATTCTTGTTCAGATATATTGCTTATATCTGTTTTGAGCAAGTCCCTGGCTGTGATTTCTTTCTTTCTTTCTTTCTTTTTTTAAGTTTATTTATTTATTTTGAGAGAGAGAGAGAGAAGACATGCAAGCAGGGGAGGGGCAGAGACAAGAGTCCAACACGGGACTCAATTCCAGGAACCATGAGATCATGATCTGAGCCAAAATCAGAGTCAGCTGGTTAACTGACTGAGCCACCAAGTGCCCCTACAATTTCTTCTTGACCTTTCTTTTGGAGAGATTCCAACGTCTTGTCATTTTAGCTCAGCTTCTGTCTTTTGCTTGTATTGAAAGCTTGTTGTTTCCTGCACCTGAATAATGCTATATTAAAAAGGGGTCATACACTGAAGTGTTTCTGATGTATGCAGTATGTACTCTGCTGTTGTGTTTTGGCTGCTTTTTCCCATTGGTCAATCTTCTGCAAGGCTCCTCCTTCTTGCAGTGGGAGTGTTTGGACCTTTAACTAGGTGTGCTTTGATTTGTTTGTTAAATAAGCCTGGAAAAAAATGAAAGAAAAAAGAAAAAAAAAGTACAACCACCCAAAAAAAAGAGAAAAGGAAGAGGAACAAAGAAAACCAAGCAAACATCAAAAAACCATAAGCCTGGTTCCAAGGAAAAAATAGAAAAATGATAGAAAAACAAAAAAAGAAGCCTTATTGAGAGAGAGAGAGACAGAGACAGAGACAGAGACAGAGACAGAGAGAAAAAGAAATGAAAACACAAACAACAGACTATTAGCCTGATTCCAAAGGGATCAAGATTGGAGAAGCAATATACCTTCTTCTAAATGTACTCCAGGAAGGGGAATGTTCTTTCCCCCTGCGACCCAAGAGATCCCTACACCATGCTGTGCACTCCAGGGCCAGTGCCCTCCTTCTTCCCAGGAGCGCATGGCACAGCTTCACTCCAAAGTTGCACCCTTCCAAAACCTCAGATTTTGAGCTCCACACTTTTGCAAAAAAATCTGCGACACTCAGTACCTCTGGCTCCCCAGTCCTTGGTCTGGAGAGGCTTTCCTCTTATGCAAACCTCTCACCATACTCTCTCAACCCCTCTCTCTTTCTCTCCCTTTTGTCTCTCTAGGGAAAGGCTCCCTCCCCTCTGCAGCACTGCTGTTTTTCTCTCCCCCGATTCATTTCCATGCTCCTTGCATCTGCCATGTTGTCTCCCTCCAAATGTGGAGATCTTTCTGCCAGCCCTCAGATTGATTTCCTGGGTGTTCCAAATGATCTGACCTCAATATACCTGTGTTTGAGGGATGAGGAAATCCCAGGGTTCCCCTACTTCTCTGCCATCTTAACTCCTCTCTTACCATGATTATTAAAGATCAAAGGGATACTGGTCAAAGAATCACTTCACAACATACTGAATAGGTAGGACACACTTTGGTCCCTAAAAAAATTGGGTCAGAAGTGATGTCACCAAGATGGTGGGATGGGAAGCTCTTGATTTTCTCTGTTCCTAAGGACACATTTAGAAGGGGCAGTTCCCTCTGAGAGAAATCCAGAAACTGGCCAAGTAATCTCTACGCATTAAGTGAATAAAAAAAGAGCCACATTGAAATGGGTAGGAAGGGCTGAGATACACTTAGAATAAACCCTATCCTCAGCATAGCCCCTTAAAATCAGGAGGGAATCCCCAACTCTCAGTTTCTTCCTGAGAAGCAAAAGATTTGGACCACACATCTAGTTCCCAGTTTGTAAGGCTGCCACCCAAGGGATGGACCCCCAAATCACCTCGCTCTGAGAGCTATTGTGGCTTGGCATACATGAATCTCACAGGACCACATCAAACAAAGAAGCAATTTTAAAATGGGTGCATGAGCATTTCTTGTAGCTATCCCTTCCAGGCTCAGCACAGAAGGAGCAGGCAAAATGCCTATCTCCTAGTCTCCTTGGAGGGATTTGACTGCTTACTTTCCCAACGGCTGCATGAGGCTCTGGCTTCTAATTAACCATATGTGTGAGCTCACTGGGATCTTTCGAGAGACCTTAAAGAGCTGCTGGGTACATCCTCTACCTTCTCTCCTCAGTTAACCGCACTAATAAAAACAAGTCTCCAGCTTCTCCCTGAAAGGAATTTCTCTACAAATCTAACACCTCTAACACCTCATTTTCTAAGGCTGCCGTATGAGGGACTGGCTTCTAAATCACCTAGCTCTGGGAGCTGACAAGACTCAGTATTCATGAATCTTGCCAGAAATACACAAAATAAACAGGTGACTCTACAGTTGCAATGACATGGATGAAGCTAGTGTGTATTATGATAAGTGAAATGAGTCAGAGAAAGACAAATACCATATGACTTCACTCACATGTGAAATTTAAGAAATAAAACAGAAGAACATAGGGGAAGGAGGAAAAAAGAGAGGGAAGCAAATCATAAGAGACTCTTAACTACAGAGAACAAACTGAGGGTTGATGAAGGGAGGTGGGTGGGGGATGGGCTAAATGGGTGATGAGTATTAAGGAGGGCACTTGTGATGAGCACTGGGTGTTAACATGTAAGTTATGAATCACTAAATTCTGTACCTGAATTCAGTGTGTCCATTTATGTTAACTAGGTGGAATTTAAATAAAAACTTGAAATTAAAAAAAAAAAAGAGGTGGCTTGGGGGGCCTGAGTGGCTCAGTCAGTTAAGCATCTGACTTCGACTCAAGTCATGGTCTTATGGTTTGCAAGTTTGAGCCCAATGTCAGGCTCTGTGTTGACAGCTCAGACCCTGAAGCCTGCTTCAGATTCTGTCTGTCTGTCTGTCTGTGTCTCTGCCCCTTCCCCAATCATGCTTTGTCTCGTTCCCTCTCAAAAATAAACCTTTAAAAAAAGAGAGGTGGCTCTAAATGGGTACAAAAGCATTCCCGGAGGCTATTCCCTCTGGCTAAGTACAGAGTAAATAGACAAAAACATTCAGCTCCCAGTTTATTCCTGATAGGCTGTAGATTGCATCATATCTAATATCTTGACTTGCCCAAGTGCTGCCTGGAGATTGGGCTTCAGATTAGCTTGCATTGGAAGCTGAAAGAGCTGGTGAACAATAGTTCTCTGGGAGCCTAAACAGTCATGTAGGCAATTCCCATGCTATTAGGATACTGACAGGTCTTGGACACCCTAGTCTCCTTGGAATCACTAAGAGCAATGACAGCGATTTACAAAAACACAGAGGCTTGAGGACAGTAAAGTCTCAGGTCAAGCTTATTGACAAAGTTTATTTCCTACATGAGACCACTCTGTCAAGACTGGAATAGGTGGCTATTTTATCTAACGTACAAAAACCAATACAGAGAGTCAAGGAAACTCAAGAAACGGAAGAATACGTTCCAAACAAATACACAAATTTACACACACACACACACACACACACACACACACACACACGATAAATCTCCAGAAACCAGTTTTCATGAAACAGGTTTTCATGAGTGATTTACCTGAAAGAGAGTTCCAAATAACAGTCATAAAGATGCTTACCAAGGTCAGGAGAGCAATGCATGAACAAAGTGAACATTTCAACAAAAAGACAGAAAATATTTTATTTTATTTTATTTTATTTTATTTTATTTATGTTTATTTATTTATTTTGAGACAGAAAGTGAAAGTGGGGGAGAGGCAGAAAGAGAAAGAATCCCAAACAGGCTCCATGGTATCAGCACAGACCGTGACATGGGACTCAATCCCACGACCCTGGGATCATGACCTGAGACAAAACTAAAAGCCAAATGCTTAAATTACTGAGTCACCACCCAGGCACCTCGAAACAGAAGGTATTTTAAAAGTAGCAAACAAATAATTGAGCTGAAGAACACAATAAACTGGAAAATTCAATAGAGGGGTTCAACAGCAGACTAAGTCAGATCAGCAAACTCAAAGACAGGTCAAGGAAAATCATCTAATCAGAGGAGTAAAAATAAAAAATAACTTAAAAGAGTGAAAATAACTTCAGAAACTTATGGCACGCAGTATAGTGGACAATATACTCATTATAGATGTCCAAGAAGGAGAAAAGAGAGAGAAGGGTGCAGAATGTGTTAAAAAAAATAATGGCTAAAATCTTCCCAAACCTGGGGAAAGCAACGGACACCGAAGTCCAAGAAACTCAAAAGGGACCAAAAATATTAATCCAAAGAGACCCACACCAAGACACATTGTGATTTAATTGTTAAAAACTAAAGCAAAGAATCTTTTTGAAAAGCCTGGCTAAAGGTGTATCAATTTTGTTTATTTTTTCAAAAAACCAAATCTTGGTTTAATTGATGTGTTCAACTTTTTTTTTGTGTTTTCTTTTTGGATTCTATATTGTTTATTTCTCCCCTGATATTTATTATTTCTCTTCTTCTGCTGGTTTTGGGGTGTTCTTTATGCTCTGCTTCTAGTTCCTTTAGATGCGCTGTTAGATTTTGTATTTGGGATTTTTCTAGTTTCTTGAGATAGACCTGAATTGCAATGTATTTTCCTCTTAGGACTGCCTTTGCTGCATCCCAAAGAGTTTGAATTGCTGTGTTTTCATTTTCATTTGTTTCCATATATTTTTTAATTTCTTCTCTAATTGCCTGATTGACACATTCATTCTTTAGTAGGGTGTTATTTAACCTCTATGCTTTTGGAGGTTTTCCAGACTTCTTCCTGTGGTTGATTTCAGGTTTCATAGCACTGTGATCTGAAAATGTGCATGGTATGACCTCAATTCTTTTATATTTATTGAGGGCTGCTTTGTGACCCAGTATGTGATCTATCTTGGAGAATGTACCATGTGCACTTGAGAAGAAAGTGAATTCGATAGCTTCAGGATGTAGAGTTCTAAATATATCTGTCAAATTCATCTGGTCCACTGTGTCATTCAAGTCCATTGTTTCTTTAGTGATTTTCTGTCTAGTTGATCTATCCATTGCTGTAAGTAGAGTATGAAAGTCCCCTGCAGTTAGCACATTCTTATCAATAAAATTGTTTCTGTTTATGATTGTTTTATATATTTGGGTGCTCCCAAATTAAGTGTGTAGACATTTATAATTGTTAGCTCTTCCTAATGGATAGACCCTGTAATTATTATATATAGCCCTTCTTCATCCCTTGTTACAGCCTTTACTTTAAAGTGCAGTTTGTCTGATATAAGTATAGCTACTCCAGCTTTCTTTTGACTTCCAGTAGCATGATAGATATTTCTCCATCCCCTCACTTTCAATCTGGAAGTGTCTTCAGGTCTAAAGTGAGTCTCTTGTAAACAGCAAATAGATGGCTCTGGTTGTTGTTTTTTTATCCATTCTGCTACCCTATGTCTTTTGATTGGAGCATTTAGTCCATTTACATTCAGTGTTATTATTGAAAAATATGGGTTTAGGGTCATTGTGTTTTCTGTAGGATTCATGAAAACAAACTAAGTGTCCATTTAGAAGAATGAATAAAGAAGTGATAAACACACACACACACACAGAGGAATATTATTAAGCTATAAAATAAGAAGGATATCCTGCCATTTGTGATAACATGAATGATTCTGAAGGACATTATGCTAGTGAAATGAGCCAGACAGATAAAGACAGATACTTTATGGTGTCATTTCTATGTGGACTCTAAAAAACAAAAACAAAAACAAAAAAAAACCAAACCAGATACTTTTGAAACTTTTAGAAACTCAGAAGCAGTAGAATGATGGTTGCCAGGGGCTGGGATATGGAGGAAATAGGGAGAGTCTGATAAAAGGGTTCAAACTTTCAATATTAAGATGAACTATTCTAAGGACATAATGTATAGGATGGTGACTGTTGTTGACGATTCTGTAATGTGGCATGAAATTTGCTAAGTGGTTAGATCTTAGGTTCTCTCTCTCTCTCATGCACACACACACAGACAAGGTAAGTATATGAAGTAATGGAAGTATTAACTTGGTTGTGGGAATCCTTTCACAACGTGTGTATGTGTGTATCCCCACGTTTTACCCTTTAAATAGATTACAATTTTATCTGTCAATGATGCCTCAGTGAAGCTGGCTGCGGGTGGGAGACCGAGAAAGAGAGGGTAAAGGAAAGAGAGAGGAAAATTAGACTACCCTTAAGGTAATACCATATCTTGGCAAAAGTGGCAAGATATGCTCATTGACAATAAACCATTTGTAAGACAGGAGAAACATTAGGGCAGCATGCAAATGAATAAAGTGTGTCACTGATATCCAGTACTGTAGGAAACTAAACAAGAGCAGGGTCCACTACAGGAGGGTCTGGCCATGCCAGCTCTGCTGGACCCAAAGGGGAGTCCATGGTTTGAGAGCAGGCTTGTGGTGGTTCTGTTGACCATTCACACTGTTTCCCAGACAAGACAACACACATGGCTTTAATGCTAATTAGAGCTTATTATTTCTCTCCACCCACCCGTACACTCCTCCTGCTATATCAGCCCATGCAACGCTGTCCTGTGTTCAGGACTGCTTCACAGGGGCTCACAGTGCCACTGGTTCCAGTCACAGGGCATGATGACATGTTGCAGACGGTGACTCATTTTCTGTACACTTTTGTTGGTTACGTCTGTATGGTAATAAGCAGGGTATCCAAGTTTGTCCATAGCATGGCTGTGGACACTCATGACGTGAGAGGAGAGACCCTGGGCCCGGTACTCGGGCACAGTACCCCCCATCCGTATCTCTCCTGTCTGATCTATCAGGCTCCAGGACACAGGGGTCCCCTCAGGCCCCAGCAGGCAGAAGGTCGGGAAGGTCCGGATACAGCGCTCGATGAATCTCTGGCTCCTCTCATTGCCGCCAAAATGCCAGAATTTATTCACCAAGGCAGCGTGGGTCACATCCAGGGAGGAGAGTTTAAACATCTCTTGGGTACTATTGAGAACAAGGGAAAAGAACACCCTGTAATACCACACATACTATGAAGTATTGTATTTTTTTGCCCCAAAATTGTTTTCAGACAATGCAAATTGGAGCACAGGTAAAGGTATAGATTCTGCAACCAGATGGCCTGAAATCATAATCTTTTTTATAAAATGGAGACATTAACGCAAGTGGGGAGATTAATAGCACCTCTGTCAAATAATAGAAGAGCTATTGCATGATAAGTACCTAGGACCTCTGCCACAAACAAAAAATAGAATTACACAAAAATTAAGCTTTAATTAATGCTGCGTCACTAAGCATCAGTCACTGCTCTGACTCTCCACTTAAGATAGGAGAATTAACAACATCCCTGTTCTACACATAAGAATAGGTAAGCAGAAAATAAGCTAGTGCTCTCAAAGCATATACCCGCAAGCTGCAAAGCCAGAGCTTAGCATCTTGGAATCTTTGGATGTTGGTGTAACAGGATCCTGGGCCACAGTGGGAAAGCTGAAGGCCAGAGAGAGAGAGGTAGTGGTGCGAAGTGAAGGCAAGCCACATGTTACAGAACACTGAAGTCTGAAGGCTGCTGCGGTGGTATGAAAGGGCTTCGAGAGGTGTCCTGGAAAGAGCCCACAAGGCGGAGCGAGATCTACAAGTGAGCTCCAGTTATGCCCTTCACCATCCACATGACCTGAACAAGCTATTTCATTCACTGAATCTCTCTTCTGTCAGGAAAATGGGGATAGTGTCTCCTACCTTGTTTATCTCGTGGCATGGACAAGAGAATCAAATGAGATTATAGACTTAGAGGTGTCTTTCAGGTGCTAGGTACAATACAGTATGAATACAGCTTTTCCAGGCATATTAACCCACAGAGGGCCATAGGATTGGACATCTTCAAATCAAATACCTATATCAGTTTTAATTCTATTCAGGCATCAGTGCAGGGATTTTTTTAAATTTTTTTTTAAATTTACTTCTGAGAGAGAGAGCGAGAGAGAGAGAGAGGGGCAGCGTGAGCAGGGGAGGGTCAGAGAGAGAGGGAGACACAGAATCGGGAGCAGGCACCAGGCTCTGAGCTGTCAGCACAGAACCTGACACAGGGCTCGAACCCATGAACCATGAGATCATGACCTGAGCCGAAGTCGGATGCTTAACCAACTGAGCCACCCAGGTGCCCCAGTTTTTTGTTTTGGTTTTTTTTTTACGCGAATGTTCTTGGTACCTTTATTTGTAGCAGCTCCAAACTGGAAACTCAAATGTCTATTAACTAGTGAACAGAGAAACAAACTATTGTCTATTTATATGATGGATTACTACTCAGTAATGAGCTATGGATTCATGCAACAACATGGATGAATCTCAAAATAATCATGCTAAGTGAAACAAGCCAGAAACAATAAAGAGTATATTTTTTGTGATTCCACTTACATAAAATTCTAGGAAATGCAATCTGTAGTGACACAAACGAGTTAAAGTTTACCTGCGGGTGGGAGAGGAGGTTGAGGGGAGGGAAAGAGGGATTATAAAAGAAACAAGGAGACTTTGGGGGTAGGATATATTCATTACCTTGACTGTAGTTGTTTCATGATTGTACTCTGGTCAAATCTTATTATTCACTTTAAATATGTGCAATTTATTATTTGTCAATTATACCTTGTATGATGCTGTAAAAAAATATTCCTTGGCTCCACTCCAGGCCTACTGAATCTGAACCTATGGAAGTAGGACCCAGCAATATGTTTAAATTCTCCTTATTGGAAAACCTTTGCTCTGAGAAGTACACTCATTGAATGCATATTTATGAAGCAGTGTTTTCTGTTCTGGCTACTGAAAACTTGGTGAACAACATAAATAGTGTCCCTGCTCTTGTGGAGTTTGAAATTTTGCAGGAGAGAATCAAACAGCAAACAGGTCAATAAAATACCAGGAAGCTGATTTTGGATAATGATACGTTCACTGAGGGAAATAAAAATTGGGTTTTGTGATGAAGGATTACGGGAAGGGGTGGTTTTAGGTTGCTCTTAAGAGAACTCTCCAAGGAAATGACTTTTGAGAGAGTGAATGGCAAGAAAGAAGCAGATATGTAAAGATGAGAGGAAAGGACATTTTAAGCAAAGAACAAATGCAGTGGTCCAAAGGCATGTGTAAGTGTATGAGAACAAGTCTCAGAAAGAAGGCCAGAGCTGCTGGTGGGAGTGAGCAAGAGAAACAAGGTGAAGTCCAAGAGGTGGTGGATTACAGGTCTTACAGGACCCTGGGTGTCCACAATGGGTGTGTGAGCTGAGAAACACTGATGGCTTTTAAGTGGATGTATTAACATAATCCATGTCACCAAAAGGATCACCCTGGAAATGAATTATAGGGAGGCAAGAGTGAACATAGGGAGAGAAACTGGGAGGCCACTTCCATACAGAAAGATGAGAGTAATGCAGAGCATCTTTTTTCAAACTCACATGGCCTTGGGTCTGCCAGATTTAAGAGGTAAGTTCTTTGCCTCCAGCAGGGAAGGGATCAGTTTACTTGCTGTCTCAGGCATCATATACATAATTCTTTGATCTTGCTTGACCTTGACCAATTTAGCAGCTGCAAGATTCTGTATCACATTGTTCAGGCTGGACTGTGAACCTAGAGAGGAGTAAGGTGAGGTGAGAAGTGATTTCCTGTGTAGATGCTAAAGATGCTTCCCAGGGGAAGTATGCAGAATTTAAAGTCAGACAGTATTGCTTTGGGTATTGCCATTAACCATGTGACCATAGCCAAGTCACTCCTTCAGCGACTTCCTCTTATGTAAGACAGATAATATTAGAAATCCTGACTTTATCACTGTGAAATCAGTGGAACAATGGTATATAAAAATAGTAGTCAACCTTGAGTGTGCACATACTTCATGCCCAGGTATTGGTCTAATACATTTAATTCTTCCATTGACCCTATGTTTTGGGTACTTCTACTATACTATCCTCACTTTTTACATGTTAAGAAACTGAAAAATAAGTTATATCACTTGCTCAAATTACGAAGCCAGTAACAGGCAGAGCAAGGATGCCATTCTAGAGAATCTGATTCTGGAAGGCATGCTCATAACCATGGTTGTCCTTGTCATCGGGAGGTGCTCTGTGCCACAAGAAGCTGTCATTCTTCTTCTAAGAATGGATGGCCAGATGGGGAGCTTTACTCTCACACCTTATCACAGTAAAGGATCCCGAATATGTCACCAAAATGTATCATGAATCCTCAGCTAACAAGAAATTCTATTGTCCACAGTTCCTTCTATCAACTCCATAGTCTGCAGTGTTGGAATCCTAGCAACTGATGCAAGGAACGAATATCAAACTGAGTGTCTGGGGTTTGGCAGAGAAAGTAAAGGCCGTAAGTAAAAATGCTTAGGATGAAAAGTGACCCTGCAGGTGTAGACATGAACAGTCACAGAAGCCAGCACATACCCCAGATCCCTTACTTACTTTGGATCAGAAAATGTTGCTTCCAATTGATGACATCTGATGCGCCAAGGAACTCTTGACAGTTTGTGGGATTCTTATAATAGATTTGGTAGGTGTTGGTGTAGTAATCAAAATCATCTGTCATTTCCTGTATGGAATGTGGAATAAATCAAGTTGATCTATACCCAGTGTGATAGGAACACTTGGCTTTAGTTCATTATACTGTGCTGTTTTATAAACTTATAGGAGTGCCTGGCTGGCTCAGTAGGTTAAGCATCTGACTTAGGCTCAGGTCATGATCTCACAGTTTGTGAGTTTGAGCCCAGCATTGGGCTCTGTGTTGACAGCTCAGAGCCTGGAGCCTGCTTCGGAGTCTGTGTCTCCTTCTCTCTCTGTCCCTCCCCTGCATGTGCTGTCTCTTTCTGTCTCTCAAAAATAAATAAATGTAAAAAATAATTATAAACTTATAATTTGTGATATTTTTCTTGATGTATTGTCATTATTACTGAATCATTTATATCATATAAGCAAATCAAGGATTTAATCAATTACTCTATGATTAAGAAAAACATACTGAACTAGATACATGTATGTTGCATTACAATTTCAAATCAATCAAATGTGCACAGATTTAAAAAGCCTTCTTCTATAATTCTGTAATCCTTAGGAGAAAGAAAGTATTATTGTCAAAGGCAAGGTTCTGTTGTAAGAGTAAATCTTATTCTGTTTAAAAGAGTCTCAAAAAAAATAAAGAATCTCAGAAAAATTGGATTGTAAACAAAACAATGTTGAAATTGACACAAGTAACCTTATATATGATATAGTTACACAAAATAAAGATACATGGTGTCTTTATTTTCGTTAAATTTTTTAATTCAAAGTATAATTAATATAAAGCATTATATTAGTTTCAGGTGTACAATATATTGATTCAACAATTCTATACATTTCCCAGTGCTCATCATGGTAAGCATACTCTTATTCCCCTTCACCTCTTTCACCCGTACCCCCACCCACCTCCCTTCTGACTACCATCTGTTATCCTCTGTATTTCAGAGTCTGCTTTTTGATTTCCCCTTTTTTCTTTGTTGGTTCATCTGTTTTGTTTCTTAAATCCCACATATGAGTGAAATTTTATGGTATTTGTCTTTCTCTGACTTATTTCATTTAGCATTATACCCTCTAAGCCCATCCAT
The DNA here is from genome assembly GCF_008692635.1 of Crocuta crocuta. NCBI lineage: Eukaryota > Metazoa > Chordata > Mammalia > Carnivora > Hyaenidae > Crocuta > Crocuta crocuta. Next base: position 1,320,542 of record NW_027536465.1, read on the forward strand.
GCTGTTGTAAATTACAAGATTTCATTCTTTTTGATGGCTGAATAATATTCCATTACATATGTATATATATATATATATGTATGTATACCACATCTTTATTCATTCATCTATTGATGGACACTTGGATTGCTTCCATATCTTGGTTATTGTAAATAATCCTGCAATAAACATAGGGATGCATATATCCCTTTTTAAATTTATGTTTTCATTTTCTTTGGGTAAATACCCAATAGTGGAATTATTGGATCATATGTTAATTTTATTTTTAACTTTTTGAAGAACCTCTATACTGTTTTCCATAGAGGCTGCACTAATACATACTCCCACCAACAGTGTATGAAGGTTCCTTTTGTTCCACATCCACTCCAACACTTGCTTCTTGTGTTTTTTATTTTAACCATTCTGATAGGCATACAGTGATATCTTATTGTGATTTTAATTTGCATTTCCCTGATGATTAGTGATATTGGGCATCTTTTCATTTGTTGTTGGCCATTTATATGTCTTTTTTGGATAAATGTCTATTCAGATCCTCTGCTAATTTTTTTAGTGTTTATTCATTTTTGAGAGACAGAGCACAAGTTGGGGAGGGGCAGAGAGAGAGGGAGACACAGAATCTGAAGCAGCCTCCAGTCTCTGAGCTGTCAACACAGAGCCTGATGTGAGGCTTGAACTCATGAACTGTTGAGATCATGACCTGAGCCGAAGTTGGATGCTTAACCGACTGAGCCACCCAGGTACCCCTCCTTTGCCAATTTTTTAACTGAGTTATTTGTTTTTGTAGTGTTGAGTATAAGTTCTTTATATATTTTGGATATTAACCCCTTACTGGACACATGATGTCTTTAATATGTAAACTACACTCTCAACAAGAGCCAAAACATGGAAAGAGCCTAAGTGTCCATCAACAGATGAATGGATCAAGAAGATGTGGTTTATCTATACCATGGAATACTACATGGCAATGAGAAAGAATGAAATCTGGCCTTGGGTAGCAACATGGATGGAGCTTGAGGGTGTTATGCTGAGCGAAATAAGTCAGTTAGAAAAGGACAGATATCATATGTTTGCACGTATAGGAAGATTAGGAGGAACTTAACGGAGGACCATGGGGGAGAAGGGAGGAAATGGTGGGGGAAAGGGAGAGAGGCAAACCATGAGAGACTCTTGAATGTTGACAAAAACTGAGGACTGATGGATGTGAGGGGGAGGGGCGATGGGCACGGAGGGGGGCACTTGTGGGGATGAGCACTGGGTGTTATATGGAAACCAACTTGACAATAAACTATTTGTAATAAATAAATAAATGAATGAATGAATAAAAATAAATAAAATGTAAGCTACAATGCACTATTATTTAAAAAATAATTTGCATTCCTCAAAAAATTGAAATTTGAGCACAAAATTTGTTCAAAAAGATCTTCTCAAAGTTAACAAATGAAAGATTATGTTATTTGAAGATGAAAGAAGGAGTCAAAACAACTACCCAATAAGGGGGTAGAGTAGCTAGAAAGTGTTGCACAAAAAGCCACTCATAACTTCATTTCTTAGTTCAATAATTTATGTAAATGTCTTCATTTTTGTATTCTGTTTAGTTCAGTATTTTTAAATGGCACTATACATTTAAATTTTATTTGAAAATTTTTATGTTAAAATGACATTTTATGGTTACATATTTTGCATGCATAAATTTTTACTTTATCTTTTCCCATATGCTTATAACATATTTGTATTTGAAATGTATTAACCACTTAGTTTGAGTGATGCTTAAAAGTTGGCAATGAAAATATATTCTCATATACAAACATTTCAATTTGTTCTTTACATTTCCTTAAAATTCTTCTTGTTTATATTTACTAGTTTCTAGATATTATTTTTCTGCTTAGAATGCTCTAGTATTCTTGTCAGCCTGCCAAAAACCTATTTATCTTCAAAATCCAGTTTTGGTGAAATGTCTACTAGGCAGGTGTCTGATCCTCTCCTTGCATACCCTGACATTGGTGGTTTTAATCATCTCTTGGTTAGTGCTGCTGGTATCTTGTATGTTGTATGTTCTTGTATGTTTTTATACATTTTTACTCCATGTTGTAATTTGTTTGCTTATCTATCTTTTCCTCCAAGCCGTGAGCTTCTTGGGAACGAGGACTTGTTCACCATCATGCAACTCATTTCTATATCCCCTGGGTCTACCACATTGCCAGGTGCATGGTAGGCACATAACAAATAAGAACACGAAAGCATATTCATTCCACATCTGGCACCATACCTGCTCCTGAGGGCAGATCACCACTGTTGTAAAATCAGGCCACTTGTCCACCACGGCCTTTAACTTGAATGGGTTTCCCTGGTTCATATGGAAGACAGTAGCATAAACCTGTAGCAACCCAGAAACTCAGGGGGTCAGCTTATTAAGAAGGGCTAGTGAAGTGTCTTGTTTGATCAGGACAAAGATTATTTCTGCAAAATCAAGGTGATAAGTGATAAGGCATATGGTTCAAACCACCTTCAGATTCCACTTCATTACTCCAAATAGAAATAGGTTTGGGGATCAAAACATGAGAATATTATATGAATGTAGTTAAATATCCAGATAAATAAATAAATTAAAAATCAGGGGTACCTGGTTGGCTCGTCGGTTGAATGTCTGACTCTTGACTTGGGCTTAATTATGATCCCAGGGTCGTGAGATCAAGCCCAGCAGCAGGCTCAGCTTAAGTTTCGCGCTCTCTCTCTCTCTCTCTCTTTCTCTCTCTGCCCCTCTCCCCAACTCATGCTCTCTCTCTCTAAAATCAAAAACAAACAAACAAACAAACCATCCACTATCACATTGTAGAATTGAGTGATATATCTTTCCATTTTATTTCACTTATTTACAAATACACATAAAATTTTTTAGTGTTTATTTATTTTTGAGAGAGAGAGAGACAGAAGAAAACAAGGGAGGGGCAGAGAGAGATGGAGACACAGAATCTAAAGCAGTCTCTAGGCTCCTAGCTGTCAGCAGAGCCTGTCGTGGGGCTCAAACCCACAGACTGCAGGACTGTGATCTGAGCCAAAGCTGGATACTCAACAGGAGTCCCATACACATAACATTTTTAAGCAATGAAATTACGTAACATATATTAGTTTAACATGTACCCCTCCCCCCCCACTATACTATGGGCATATTTCCATATCAATAAACACAAATCTACATAATTATTTTTAACGGCTGCATAATATCCATCATATGAAAGAACTCTAATTCAATTTTCCTATCTCTTATTGCTGGCCATTTCAGCTTTTTCTGATTTTTTCATTTAACAGTTTATTCTTCAAGGAACTTTTTTTTTGTATAAGTCCTTGCAAATATGTTTATTATTAGAAATATTAGCAGGAAGATTTCTGGGTCAAAGGTCAACTGCTGTTTAAAGATTTTTTTTTCCCTTACACATATCTCCAAGGTCCTTTCCAGAAAGGTTAAGTGAGTTTTGACCTATTTAATAAGTAGAGACAGAACAGTGTTAAAAGCCTGAGTTTTGCTGACCAAAGTCTGTGACATTCAGCAATCTGTTTAATCTTTTCCACAAGCATTTATTCAAACACCAGTGCCATCAAGGACATTGTAGAGGTTGACAAAGAGAAATTCTCCAAACTGGAAGGGTCCCTGTGGTTGTGAGAAAAGGAAAACCAGCAGTGCATACCAGGGTGAAGCAGTTGGAAACATGATGCTTCAGCAGATTGTATGGAAAATTGCTAAAGACCAAGGACCAAAGAAATGATGAGTATTTCCACGACAAAAGGACCACACCTCATCCTGCACTTCCCTACCCCTGCCATGAAAGGTTTATCTCAATCTGAGGAGAAAGAGGAGGAGGCAGTTTTGACTCTACTGAGTTTTAATAAAATCTTTACATTTCCACCATTGGTGGGGACACAACAGAGAAATGCAGTTGTAGGACAAATAGGTGACATTTTTTAAACATTGGAGTTTGGGACCAGTGCCATTTATATACACTAGATTAAAAATAAGTGGAATCACTCCTCTTTTCTGTGCCCATGGTAGCATCATAAAGCCAGAACATAGTGGTCCAGGCAACACTACAAATGGAATGCACTGGAGTTGACATGTGTGATAAACCTATTTGGTACCCATTAAATGAGATAGATGGGCAGTCCTTCAGGCCATGGCAAATCTTTCTCTCACCTGAAACTCTAGTGAGCACTGAGTGAAAATGAGTCTTGGGTTGTACCTTTGTAGCATGAATCATCCATACAAATACTCTAGATTTGTACTTATGGGGAAAACTGCATAATCAGAGTCAACAGAGTGGAGAGCAGAAGAACCATCTGCTTATTAAAGTCGAGGATCTAATATTGAGGGTTACGTCACCTCACTATACTGTTGGGCTAAGGGTAGTGCCAAGAGCTTTCTCAAGAGTTATGATCTACTTAATGTAAGAAGAACAATTCCAACCCCAGAGATCTGCCTTATAGAGAATGGAAGAAGAAAAAAACTTAACCCAGAAATCTCCTCACAGCAGTCTCTCAAGATAAAATATCTCACTCCACAGAGCATCTGATTGACTTACTGCCTCCCCCTCCTAAAAAGTAAATAAATAAAAGCTCATTATCTGTAGGATGCATTATTTCATTGTATAGTATTGCCAGTTAAGGCAGCTAAGTGTTAATAGAGACAAATGTTAGGGGATACCTGCCAAAATAAGTGATTTTAGTCTTAGCATAGTTGATCTGCAGTCACTATTTCTGATAATAAATAAAGGGCAGAGCAGGTGTGTACATAATATCCATATCTAGTAAAGGAAAGTCTGATTATGTTCTTTTCCCCAAATGCACAGTCATCCTGGTTAAAAGCAGTGGGTTCCTTTGGAGAAAACTGGTAAGAAGATAGCATACATTTTTGACAGTGTAGCGAGTCTTTCTTCAAGGGCATATATCCTTCCCTTCATTGAAAGGGTTCTGAGTCTGTAAAGTGGCTCAAATATGGTAATTGAGCCTTCATAACTGTTTTTATGATTCATGTTAGAATTTGGAATTGATGTAAAGCACTTGGTGTAGCTGCTAATAGTACTCAAGAAGTGTTGGCTATTAAGTTTGTCATATCATTTTATTTAATCCTCTCAACAAGTTCCTGAGGTAATGGTAACCCAGTCAAACATTGGAGAATGCCTACCAAAAGTATTTACTTTATGGTTCTACTCATTTTATATGCAAGAACACTGAGACTCAGAGATGGTTAACTTTTGCAATATTACCCCAGAAACTGAATTTGTATGGTCAAAGCAGACCCCGCCTCCTCCATAGTTGCCCTGCTTTACCTCAGTAGGAAGGATCATGGACTCAAGAAGGCACTAAACACCTGCAGCATAGTCTAGATACTTTCAGGTTTTTTTGAAGTTTAATGCCATATTACACTTAATATGGGAGGACATACTTGGTATGATTTCAATTTTTTAAAGTCTTAAAACTATGATCCGTGTTTGTACATGTTTCATGTGCACTTGAAAAGAATGTGTATTCCACTATTGTTGAGGGACATGTTCTGTAAATATCAATTAAATTGGTTCATAGTATTTTCCAGACCTTCTGTATAGGTTATAGACTTTCTGCCTATTCTATAAATTACTCAAAGAAGACTGTCAAAGTCTTTAATTGTACCTATGGGTTTACCTATTTATTCTTTCAGTTCTATCAGTTTTTGTCTTGTGTCATTTGAACCTCTGTTGTTAGGTATATACATTTTCATGTCTTCTTGGTGAATTGATATCTTTATCATAATGCAATGACACCTTTATCCCCAGTAAAATTCTAGTCCCTTTGCAACATATATTATTGCCCCTCCAAAAGACTCTACCTCTTTATGTAGATCTCTGATCTATTTCTAAAACAAAATTTCTGTCTCATCCCAAATTAAACATAATCATTTGAGTTTTGACAAAATAGAAATTGATCTATTAATTTCAAAGAAGAGTCATAATGGTTAACTTTTATCAGGCACTTGATTATTTAGAAAGAATAAGTTAAACATTAATGTGTTTACCCAATCATGCAATTCTGGGAAACCTTCCAGTGTTATATAATGGCACACGGAATGGTACAAAGGGATGTTTTTGGTTCATCCTACAGCAAAGATCATAGTGGATTTAAATCATAGAATTGCCTCTCACTAGTGGTGTAATCTTGGTCAAGTCCTATAGCTGAGCTTGCATTTCCTCTCTGGTTACATGGGTATAACAGACTTGCCTTGCAATGAGGTGATGAAAACTAAATGAGATGCAAGATGAGTGAGTGCCTGGCACAGAGTATGTGCTCAAAGAACGCTGGTTCTCCTTCCTACCTCTTTCATAGGCAATTGCTAGTCATTTTTTTTTTCTCCCTATGTGTTCTACTCTCACCTTTAAGGACTCCGGGAGGCTCTTCCTCAAGGATTTCTCTAGCATCTGCAGCATTTGTGGGCCTTGTAAGTGAAACATCATGGCCTTAACCTAAAGAGAGGATCAAGAAATATCAAGGAATGAGAAGTGATAGCAGACATACAAAGACATAAAACAGACACAAAAGGCAGTTCTAGCTAATGGTCAGGCCTTCATTTCTGTGTTTTATTAGTGCCCCATTCACTGAACTCCTCACTGACTCCTAGGAAGAATAAGAGACTGACAGAAAGCACAGATCCCTCTTTCTGAAATTATTCTTCAATATTTTCTAAACTTAAAAAAATCTTTATGCAATTTTTATTTTAATTTTTATATTACCCAGAATACCAATAGTTAAGGATGCACTAAGATTACCGTATATATTATCTAAACATGCATGAGCATCTTTGAGGTTAAGTTTCCATCCATGACACAACTGAGTTTGCCACGGAGAAGCTGTATGATGTTAGGCAAGTGACTCAACTCCTCTGTGCCTTTATTTCCTCATCTATAAAATGGCAATGACCATAGTGCATTTCCCATGTGCACTATGGGAAATGGTTGTGGTTGTCGTTGTGACAGTTATATAAGTCAGTACAGGTAAGCTACTCAGACCAGTGCATTTCAACAAGTGCTTTTATTCCTCTTTAGTAAATATGTGGAAGTGCACTTGCATGGTCATATAGTAAGCATGTGTTTAACTTTATAAAGTGCTGCCAACATTATTCCAAAGTGGATGAACTATTTTATATTCCCTTAGCAGGGTATGAGTTCCAGTTGCTCCTCATTCTCTCCAGCACTTCTCTAGATGATTTTATTTTTTTTTTAATGTTTTATTTATTTCTAGGAGAGAGAGAGACAGCGTCAGCAGGGGAGGGTCAGAGAGAGAGGGAGACACAGACTCTGAAACAGGCTCCAGGCTCTGAGCTGTCAGCACAGAGCCTGACGCGGGGCTCGAACCCACGAACCGTGAGATCATGACCTAAACGAAAGTCAGACGCTTAACCGACTAAGCCACCCAGGCGCCCCTCTAGATGATTTTCTTATGCATCCACATTCAGAAATCATTGATATAATAGGTAACATATAAGTTCTCAACAATATCCTTCAGAGGTCAGAGAGAGGAAGATAATGTCAGAGTAGGAGGACTCTAGGCTTGTTTCATCCCATAAACACAACTAGATAAGCATTCAAGCATCTTAAAGACCTGAAGACTAGCAGAACAAACTCTACAACTAAAGGAGAAAAGAGGCCACCTCAAGGAAAGTAGGAAGTGCAGAGACATGGTTTGGGGGAGAAATGAATAGCGAATGCAGTAGAAGAGAGAGAGCCATGGTTATGGAGAAAGGCAAGAGAGAGGAACACACAGGGGAATGCACAAGGGGAACATTTTCCCAAAGCCATTGGCTTGCAAAACGAGAGGGGCTGATTTTCGTGAGTTCTTAAAGCTTTCGTGAGGGCTTAAAGCTTGGAGTTTTAAAGATCATCAGGCTTGGCAGACACCATTTCCCTCCCTCATGAATAAACACAGACCTACCTGCAGGAAGAAGCTCAGCTCAGACAGTAGCTGACCTAACCTGCCTAATATTCCTAACCTGCCTAACACCAAGCTCCTCCCCCCCTGTGCTGTCACAGGACTGCCTTTTTCAGTCAAGCTTGTCTCATCCCAGGGGTGACAGTCCTCTCCCCAAAAAGACCAGCACAAACCCCTGCCCACACCATGTCTCCCAGCCAGAGAGTCCTGCAGCATCTCTGCAAGTGGGCCAGAGCACACCTAGTTAAAACTTACAACAATTAAGCCAGGGACCAAACACTGCTCAAGCAGGCAAGGAGAGCATCTGAAGATGACTGGTCATAAGACTAGAGCAGCCACAATACAACAGCAGAGCACACTCAGCACACACCAGAGACATGCCCTGAAGTGCCAGGCCTTGGACACTACATGACCTCTTCTTTATAAGGCCATTACTTTCGGGAGCAGGAGACATTGCTGGCTTTTCTAACACACAGAAGAACACAGAGACTTAGACAAAATGCCAAGATGGAGGAATTTATCCCAAATGAAAGAACAAGATAAGGCCACATCCAGGAATCTCAGTGAGGCAGATATAAGTAACATGGTGATGGAGAATTTAAGGCAACAGTTGTAAAGATACTCATTGGGCTTGTGAAAAGAATAGAAGACATCAGGGAGACTCTTACTGCAAAGATAAAAGAGTTTAAAAAAGAATCAATTAGAGGTGAAGAATACAATAAATGAGATTGGAAGCAGGCTTAATGCAATGAACAGCAGGCAGGAAGAAGCAGAGGAATGAATTCGTGACATAGAAGACACAATAATGGAAAATAATGAAATTGAACAACAGAGAGAAAGAAGAATTATGGAACACGAGAGTAGACTGAGGGAATTCAGCAACTCCATCAAATGTAACAACATTGGTATTATAGGAATCGAAGAAGAAGGAGAAGAGGAGGAGGAAGTGGAGGAGAAAGAAGAGGAAGAAAGGAGACTAAACCAAGATGCTACTAAGCAATGAATGGGATAGGGAAGTCAAAGAAGAAATTTAAAAATAATGGAAATAATATAAATGAAACATGATGGTCCAAAACCTTTGGGATGCACCAAAAGCGGTCCTAAGAGGAAAGTATATAGCAATACAGGCTTACCTCAGGAAGCAACAAAAATCTTAAATGCACAACCTAACCTTACACTTAGGGAGCTATAAAAAGAACAACAAATGAAGCCTAAAGCTAGCAGAAGGAGGGAAATAATAAAGATTAGACCAGAAATGATACAGAAACTAAAAAACAATAGAACATATCAATGAAACGGAGCAGGTTCTTTTTGAACATCAATAAAATTGACAGACCTCTAGCCAGACTTATCGAAAAGAAAAAAATCGAAATAATATAAAACCACAAATGGGAGAAAAGAAATAACAACCAAAAGCACAGAAATACAATCGTAAGAGATTATGAAAAACGATATGTCAACAAATTTGACAACCTGGAAGAAATGGATAAATCTCTACCAATATATAAATTACCAAAACAAACAGGAGGGAACAGAAAACTTGAACAAACTAATAACCATGAAACAAATTGATTCAGCAGTCAATACACTCCCAACAAACAAAAGTCCAGGGCCAGATGGCTTCGCAGCTAAATTCTACCAAATGTTTGTTTGTTTGTTTGTTTGTTTGTTTGTTTGTTTGTTTGTTTATAGAGCATGAGTGGCACAGGGGCAGAGGGAGAAGGAGAGAGAGAATCCCAAGCAGGCTCCACACCCAGCAGGGACCCCCCCATGCAGGGCTTGATCTCAGGACAGTGAGATCAATGACATGAGCCAAAATCGAGAGTCAAATGCTTAACTGACTGAGCCACCCTGGTGCCCCTAGCAAAAATTTACTTTAAAGAAATATTTTTATGTTTATATATTTTGGAGAGAAAGAGAGACAGAATGTGAGTGGGGGAGGGGCAGAGAGAGAGAGGGAGACACAGAATCCAAAGCAGGCTCCAGGCTCTGAGCTGTCAGCACAGAGTCCAATGCAGGGCTCAAACTCATGAACTGTGAGATCGTGACCTGAGCTGAATCAGATACTCAACTGACTGAGCCACCCAGGTGCCCCTTAAAGAAGAGTTAATATCTATTTTTCTCAAACTATTCCAAAAAATAGAAAAGGAAGAAAATCTTCCAAATTTATTCTATGAGGTCAACATTACTATGATACCAAAAACAGATAATGACTGCAGTAAATAAAAGAACTACAGGCCAATATCTCTGATTGAACATGGAACCAGAAATTCTCAGTAAAATACTAGCAAACTGAATCCAACAACACATTAAAAAAATCATTCACCACAATCAAGTGGGATTTATTCCTGAGCTGCAGGGGTGGTTCAATATTCACAAATCAATCAACATGATACAGCACATTAATAAAAGAAAGGATAAGAACCATATCATCCTCCCAATAGATGCAGAAAGAGCATTTAACAAAGTACAGCACCCATTCATGATAAAAACCCTCAACAAAGTAAGTTAGAGAGAGCATTACCTCAACACAGTAAAGGCCATACATGAAAAACCCATAGCTAGTGTAATCATCAATGGGGAAAAAACAGAGCATTACTTTATATCCAGGAACAAGACAGGGATGTCCACTCTCATCATTGTTATTTAACATAGTACTGGAACTCCTAGCCACAGCAATCAAATGACAAAAAGAAATAAAGGCATCCAAATCAGCAAGGAAGATGAAGACTTTCTTCATCTTTGCAGATGACACGATACTCTATGTAGAAAATCCGAGACTCCACCAAAAACTGATGGAACTAATACATGAAGTCAGTAAAGTTGAAGCATATGAAATTAATGTACAGAAATCTGTTGCATGTCTATACACCAATAATTAAACAGTAGAAAGAGAAATGAAAGAATCCCATTTACAGTTGCACCAAAAACAATAAGATATCTAGGGATAACCAAAGAGGTGAAAGACCTGTACTCTGAAAACTATAAAACATTGAGGAAAGAAACTGCAGATGACACAAAGAAATGGAAAAACATTTCAACTCATGGATTGGAAGAACAAACATTGTTAAAATGTTTATAGTACCTAAGGCAGTCTACACACTTCATGCAATCCCTATCAAAATACCATCTGCATTTTTTACAGATCTAGAACAAACAATTGTAAAATTTGTATGGAACCACAAAAGACCCTGACTATCCGATGCAAAGGTGGAGGCATCAGAATTCTGGACTTCAGGTTATATTACAAAGTTGTAGTGATAAAAACAGTATGGTCCTAGAATAAAAATAGACACATAGATCAATAAGCAGAATAGAAAACACAGAAGTGAACCCACAACTAGGTAGTCAACACATCTTCAATAAAGCAGGAAAGAAAATCCGATGGGAAAAAGACAGTCTCTCCAACAAACGAGTGTTGGGAAAACTGGACAGCAAAATGCAGAATAATGAGACTAGACCATTTTCATACACTATACACACACAAAAAAATTCCAAAGGGATGAAAGACTTAAATGTGAGACTTGAACCCATAAAAATCTAAGAGGAGAACACAGGCAGTAACAACTTTGATATCAGCCATGGGACCTCATCAACATAAAAAGCTTCTTCACAGAAGGAAACCATCAACAAAACTTAAAGGCAGCTTATGGAATAGGAAAAGATATTTAATGTTTATTTATTTTTGAGAGAGAGAGACAGAGCACGAGTTAGGGAGAGGCAGAGAGAGGGAGACACAGAATCTGAAGCATGCTCCAGGCTCTGAGCTGTCAGAGCTTGACACAGGACTCAAACTCACGCTCTGAGATCGTGACCTGAGCCGAAGTCGGACGCTTAACCAACTGAGCCACCTACGCACCCCGGGAGAAGATATTTGCAAATGACATATATCTGATATCCGATATCTATATCTGATAAAAGGTTAATATTCAAAATATATAAAGAACTTATAAAACTCAAAATCCACACAATTAACAATCCTATTAAAAATGGGCAGAAGATATGAATAGACATTCTTCCAAAGAAGACACAGAGATGGCCAACAGATACATGAAAAGATGTTCAACATCACTAATTATCAGGGAAATGCAAGTCAAAACTACAATGAGATTTCACTTCACGCCTGTCAGAATGGCTAAACTCAACAACACAAGAAACAACAGGTGCTGATGAGGATGTAGACAAAGGGGAGCCCTCTTGCACTGTTGGTAGGAATGCAAATTGGTGCAGCCACTCTGGAAAGCAGTATGGAGGTTCCTCAACAAGTTAAAAATAGAACAACCCTACAATCCAGTAATTGCACTACTAGCTATTTACCCAAAGAACACAAAAATACTAATTCAAAGTGATATATGTATCCTGATGTTTATAGCGGCATTGTCTACAGTAGCCAAATTATGGAAACAACCCAAATGTCCATTGACTGCTGAGTGGATAAAGAAGAGGTGGTATATATATATACAATGGAATATTAACCAGCCATAAAAAAGAATGAAATCTTGCCATTTGCAACGACGTAGCTGGAGCTAGAGAGTATTATGCTAGGTGAAATGTCTATCAGAGAAAGACAAATAAATTATGATTTCACTCGTGTGAAATTTAAGAAACAAAACAAATGAGCAAAGGGGGAAAGAGAGAGAGAGAGTGAAAGAGAGAGTGAGAGACAAACCAACCAAGAAACAGACTAACTATAGAGAACAAACTGGTGGTTACCAGGAGGGAGGGAGGGGGAGGGGGGTGGGTGAAATAGGTGATAAAGATTAAGGAGTGCACTTACTGTGATGAGCACTGGGTGTTGTATGAAAGTGTTGAGTCACTATTGTATAACTAAACCTAATATCACAATGTGTGTTAACTAACTGGAATTTAAATAAAACTTAAACACACACATATAATACCCTTCAAATATGTACAGCAAGAAGATTTGGAGAGCTAATTCTCAAGGCAGGCCAAAAGACTGAGATCAAAATGTATTTCAATAAATACAATTCTCTGAGGGACTTACAAAATGGAGTTTTATCGAAGCCCTTGTTATCCTGGAAAACAGCAACAGTTAAAGAAATCCCTCCACCTACTTTGTGTTCCTGGAATGGCTTACTGCAAGGAAACTTCCTTCCTCCCATCTGCTTTAACACGACTCATTGATGCCCCACTTGTTTACCTATGACAAGGCCAGACACTGACCCTCCAAATTCCCAATCTTTGCGCTATAAATGATTAGCTGAATTTTGAATCCCCACTGATAAAACAAGCCAAATGTTGGTTAAATTTCTCTTCTGCCTGTAGGCTGAGTCATCATAGAACCCCTTCTTAAAAACCTCTACCAAAAATAGGCTGAACTCAAGATAAAACATTCTCTGAGCTGTCTTGGTCCTGTCCCTTCTGCATCCCTCTTCCCCACAATGGATTTTCTCCTGCCCTGTTTACTCTTCATAAACGCTTAGGTTGACAGTTTATCCCTACTAATCCCTACTAAAGTTTAAAGAGTTGATTAAACTTTAATTAAGCTTCCCCCTTCACACAGGAGTCTGGACTCTGACCCACCCTCAGCCTGAGCCATCAGATTTTGCACGCAGAAAAACACTCCATGAACTCTGCTTACTCCTCTCTATAAAAGAATATCCCTTCTCTGCCTGACCTTTCATCTCTTTGTAGATCTTATGGCCTGAGGTTTCTCCTAGTTCAAATTAATCTATTATTCATCTATTCATTTATTCAGTCACTCATTAAATCTTGATCAAGAGTTCACTGTAGTGGCTTTGTAAATCAATCTCTCCATCTAGGCTGAACTGCCTTTCCTGGAATTTCCTTCCTTGTATATTGCTAGCTAGTTTGGGCCGCACTAGAGTTTCCTAGGGGAGATTTGTAGGGTAGAACTGAAGCACTGGGGATATAGTTGCTAATTTCATAACATGAAGCCGTGGCTGGGATGGCACGTGTTTCACTGTCCCCTGGGTTTACCTTCAGTTTCTCTGTCATCTGGGCCAGGGTGTTTAGCTCCCTAATGAAGGAATCTGTCCTTCAGGACATCCAATATACCAAGGTCAAAGTCAGCAAGAACTGATAAGAGTCCATCAGTTTTAAAAAGCTTCAGCTTTAACATGGTGGGAAATTCTTGGACAAACGTTTTGAGTTTTTCAGATGTGCTCCCTTTTCCCCAGGTTCTTGTCAGTTATCTGGATTCTTGCCAGGGAAACAGACCCTTCACTTCACTTAATGAATTCCCTTTGTGATTTGAAGGGAGACTCTTAACTAGAACACTAAGGCAGTGGTTGTATCTTTTTTTTCTTTTTTTCCCTCAGCTTCACTGAGATATAATTGACACTAACACTGTGTAAGTTTAATGTGTGCAATGTGATTATTTGATACACAGATAACTTGTGAAATGATTACCACAATACTGTTGGTTAACACCTCCATTACATCACCTAATTACTTCTCTTTTTGTTGCAAGGACATATAAGATCTACTTTATTAACAACTTTCAGGTATATACTACAATATTAATTACAGTCTCATACTGTACATTAGATCCCCAGAACTTATTTATCTTTTTTTTAAGTTTCCTTACTTATTTTGAGAGAGAGAGAGAGAGCGAGAGCGTTCACGTGAGTTCTGTGTCTGAGACACAGTAAGGACTCAATAAATGTCCGTTGAATGACTGAGTGTATGGTGAAGTATTTATATCAACATAACCATCTAATTAGTCTCTCCACTTACTGGGAGCAAAAACTCATTCATTCATTCAATAGGTACCTATAGAAGGCCTACTATGTGCTGGGCATGCAAATTTGTACCAGATGCTTCTTTGGAAAAAGGCTCAGGCCAGAATAGATGTAGCTGTGCCGTATTTTAAAGATATAAAAGCAGTAGAAATATAACATTTCTGAAGATTAATCTGACATTAGCTAGAAGCAGCTCAAGGGGCACCTGGGTGGCTCAGTTGTTTAAGTGGCTGACTCTTGATATTGGCTCAGGTCATGATCTCATAGTTTTTGGATTTGAGCCCTGCATTGGGTCTATGCTGAGAGTACAAAGGTTGCTTGGGATTCTCTTTCTCCCTTTCTCTGTGCACCTCTCCAGCTCGTGTTCTTTCTCTCTCTCAGAATAAATACACATTTAAAAAAATTTTGTTAAAGAAGCAGCTCACAAAAAAGATTGCATGACACTAAGAAGCCAAGTTGAATTTGATGCCAGATTACTGGGGATATAATATTAATGCCCAATACTTTCGTGACAACCTTCAGTGCACACACACACACACACACACACACACACACAATCCAAATATGATGTTCAACAAATGGATTTGACTGAAACTGAGGAGATTCAAGGAAGCTAGTACATCTTGGCAGTTGCCAGCATTGATAATGGATAAAGTTCTAAAAAGGACACTTTGTAACCTTTGATGAAACCATTCCAATATTTGGAATTTATCCAAAGAAAACAATTGGAATGAAAAATTCTCTATGAAAAGTTTTATAAAGCAATACCAACTTATGGAGAAGTACTAGACACAATCTCAGACAATTTACATAAATAATTATCTATTATTATTTTACTACTCTTAGACTCATTAATATGAAAGTTATGCCATGTCTTATTTTTGAAAAATTTGTTAATGTTTATTGATTTTTGAGAGACAGAGCGTGAGCAAGGAAGGGTCAGAAAGATCCAAAGTAGGCTGCAGGCTCTGAGCTGTCAGCACAGAGCCCAACGAGGGGCTCAAACTCACAAACCGTGAGATCATGACCCGAGCCGAAGTCAGACACTTAAACTACTGAGCCACCCAGGTGCCCTCCTTCCATATGTCTTAAGACAAACACTAAAAAGGCAGAAAATGACAGTATATAAATTCCAACCAGATATGTAAAGTCTTTTTGTGTGTGTATTTATATAAATCACATATATAATATGAAAATATATAAGGAAAACCAAATAATATCATAGGAGTGTTAAAGCTAAGACTTTTTAAAATTACATTTTTATGGTTTTAATTTATAATTAATCTCATATGTATTACAGTCCTCTTACTAGAATCTACCTCATCCCTTTGCATCTCAAAGCAGGGCCCTTAATTTCCTTGGTCATCATTTATCCAAGGGGAAAAAGATCTGACTACCTTACAATGTTACTAGAGGATTAAATAAGATAATGTTTACATAGTGTGTATATAAATTGTGCTATATGTCATCCAAACCAGCATATTTCTTCTAGAGGCTGGTAGATTTTCTGCCATCCCTCTAAGAGTGAGCTCCCAGATCTCTTCACGTTTGTTTATCAGTTTAAAACAAGAGCCTGGCTTTTACCCTGTCAAGAATTTCTCTCAGAAGTAGGATATTGCCCTATACACAGTAGGTGCCTGATACAGGTTTCTGAAATGAAAGAGCTTCTTTTTGGTCTTTCATAATTCTCAACACAAATGAGTTGAGAAATTCTTATTTATATCCAACAGTAGCATTTTGATTCATTCTACTTTGGTGGGGAAGCAAAAGGAAATGAAGGGTCCCAGAGCAATGATTCTCCTTTTTCTCACCTGCTTTGACTGAGTCAATCTTACTCAGTTTCTGGAGAGATCCCCAAGAAAAGACAGGAGGCTGAAGGCTATACTAGAAGATGAAATATACCATCTGTACAAAGTTCTGACAGCAGGGTGTGGAATGCAATCCTTCTCTCATGCTCAGAGAAGCAGCTCACTAATATTAACTGGACAGCATGTCCTCTGAGGCTCTTTTCCCAGAAAGCTAAGCTGCTTTCTGGTCATAATGCCTGTTTCACTCTGGGCTGTTTACCAGCTGGGTAAACACAGGGAAATAGATGGACCTCTATAAGAAATAACTCTTTCCTTCCTTCCCCTTTCACAAGCACCAACAAGATGAGATTGCTGTTGTTCAGAGTTGCTGTATAGAATCAGAGTTATCTTAACTGTAAGTAAAGACATTAATTATTTGGAAAGACCAAGGGTTTAGGGTGCTCCCCTTTTAGAATAAGCTCAGTGAAAGTCAAGCAGGATAAACAGAAAGAAAAGCACATCCAGACATATGATTAAACTACTGAAACCCCATATAAAGAGACAACCTTAAAAACAACCAGAGGCAGTAAAAAGATGTATTTCATATCAGGGAATAAAAATACAAATAATGGCTGACTTTTGGAAGATATATAATACTAAGAAAAAATAACTCAATCTAAAATTTGATACCAAGCAAAACATCCTTTCAAAATGAAGTCAAAATATAAACATTTTCAGATAAATAAGGCAGAGCTGTCAAACAAGAAAGTCTGTAGGCTAGAGGGCAATGAAATTCCACAACATTTTTGGAACTGCAGTGAGGAAGGGGGAACACTTAAAATATTCCATGATTTGAAACCTGTATTTCTTTTGTTTCTTAAATTCCTTAAAAACAATTCATACCGGGGCGCCTGGGTGGCTCAGTCGGCTAAGCATCTGACTTAGGCTCAGATCATGATCTCACGGTTCATGAGTTCGAGCCCCGTGTCGGGCTCTCTGCTGACAGCTCAGAGCCTGGAGCCTGCTTCAGATTCTGTGTCTTCCTCTCTTTTTGGCCTTCTCTCACTCATGCTCTGTCTCTCTCAAAAATAAATACACATTTAAAAATACAAAAACAAAACAATTCAGTATTTTTAATTCAGATATAATAACTGTATATACAGAGTTATAGTGTACGTAGAAGTAAAATATTTAACAATGGCACCAGTGGAGACAAATGGAATTATACTGTTTTTAAATTCATGCCTCATATGTGAAGTGGTATAACATTAACTCAAGTGAAAAATGTGATAAGTTGGGAATGCATACTCATAATTATTAGAGAGCCATTTGTTTAAGCCATCAGAGCATGACTTTCCTCTGGAAGTACACGTCTAATTGGATTTTCCCTGTCTGTGTCTTTCTTGCTCCATGTTAACGAGGCCCTCTACTGGCAGCCAAATCACAACCATTAAGGAGAAACAACTTTAGAATGAAATCCATGATGGTCAGAGAAAGAGAACCAACCCAGCTCCTTTGAGCCTCAAACCAGATTTGGACTGAAAATCTCAGTTTTGTAGGATAGCAAATTTTCTCATTACTAAGGCCATTTTGAATCAGGGTTGTGGTTTCTTTTTCTTTTCTTGCTTGAAGCCAAAAGCATCTCAATTAATATATGATGTGACAATATCATGAAATCATTTGAACTGCCTTTATCAAAAGACAAATAATATGAGAAATATATAACTTGTAACAAGAAGTATTAAAAACTTGAATATAAAATATTAATACTTTTCTTTTGAGGGTTTGAGAAACCAAGGAATCTAATCTTATTTCATAACCTTCTTTTTTTATTTTTTTTGAACTTTGAAAAACATTTTATTTTATTTTTTTGATAGTTTATTGTCAAGTTGGTTTCCATATAACATCCAGTGCTCATCCTCACAAGTGCCCTCCTCTATGCCCATCAACCCACCCCACCAGCCCTCAGTTTGTTCTCGGCATTCAAGAGTCTCTCATGGTTTGCCTCCCTCCCTCTCCCCCCTATTTCCCCCCTTCTTCTCCCCCATGGTCCTCCGTTAAGTTCCTCCTAATCCTCCTATACATGCAAACATATGGTAGCTGTCCTTCTCTGACTGACTTATTTTGCTCAGCATAACACCCTCAAGTTCCATCCATGTTGCTACACATGGCCACATTTCATCCTTTCTCATTGCCATGTAATATTCCATTGTATAGATAAACCACATCTTCTTGATCCATTCGTCCGTTGAGGGACACTTAGGCTCTTTCCATGTTTTGGCTATTGTTGAGAGTGCTGCTATGAACATTGGGATACATGTGCCCCTACGCATCAGCACTCCTGTATCCCTTGGGTAAATTCCTAGCAGTGCTATTGCTGGGTCCTAGGGGAATTCTATTGTTAATTTTTTGAGAAACCTCCTCACTGTTTTCCAGGGGGGCTACAGCCGTTTACATTCCCACTAACAGTGTAGGAGGGTGCCCATTTCTCCACATCTTAGCCAGCATCTAGAGTCCTCTGATTTGCTCATTTTAGCCACTCTGACTGGTTTGAGGTGGTATCTCAGTGTGGTTTTGATTTGTACTTCCCTGATGAGGAGGGATGCTGAGCATCGTTTCATGTGTCTGTTGGCCATCTGGATGTCCTCTTAGGAGAAGTGTCTGTTCATATCTTCTGCCCATTACTTCACTGGATTGTTTGTTTTTCGGGTGTGGAGTTCGGTGAGCTCCTTATAGGTTTTGGATACTAGCACTTTATCTGATATGTCATGTGCAGCTGTCTTTTCCCATTCTGTCGGTTGCCTATTAGTTTTATGGATTGTTTCCTTTGCCGTGCAGAAGCTTTTAATCTTGATGAGGTCCCAATAGTTCATTTTTGCTCTTGATTCCCTTGCCTTTGGGGATGTGTCAAGTAAGAAATTGCTGCGGTGGAGGTCAAGGAGGTTGTTTCCTGCTTTCTCCTCTAGGGTTTTGATGGTTTCCTGTCTCACATTCAGGTCCTTTATCCATTTTGAGTTTATTTTTGTGTATGGTGTGAGAAAATGATCTAGTTTCATTCTTCTGCATGTTGCTGTCCAGTTCTCCCAGCACCATCTGTTAAAGAGGCTGTCTTTTTTCCATTGGATCCTCTTTCCTGCTTTGTCAAAAATTAGTTGGCTGTACAATTTTGGGTCCAACTCTGAGTTCTCTATTCTATTCCATTGGTCTATGCGTCTGTTTCTGTGCCAATGCCATTCTGTCTTGATGAGTACAGTTTTGTAGTAGAGGCTAAAGTCTGGGATGGTGATGCCTCCCGTTTTGGTTTTCTTCTTCAATATTACTTTAGCTATTCGGGGTCTTTTGTGGTTCCATACAAAGTTTAGGATAGTTTGTTCCAGTTTTGAGAAGAATGCTGGTGCAATTTTGATTGGGATTGGATTGAATGTGTAGATTGCTTTGCGTAGTAATGACATTTTAAC
>NW_027536465.1:1340892-1438574 GCF_008692635.1 Crocuta crocuta
CTGGTAGAATTCCCAGGGAAGCCATCTGGTCCAGGGCTCTTATTTGTTGGCAGATTTTTGATAACTGATTCAATTTCTTTACTAGTTATGGATCTGTTCAGATTTTCTATCTCTTCCCGTGTGAATTTTGGTACTGAATATGTGTTTAGGAATTTGTCTATTTCTTTTAGGTTGTCGAGTTTGTTGGCATATAATTTTTCATAGTATTCCCTGATGATTTCTTGTATTTCTGAGGGACTGGTTGTAATCCATTTTCATTCATGATTTTGTCTATTTGGGTTCTCTTTTCTTTTTGAGAAGTCTGGCTAGAGGTTTGTCAATTTTTTTCCCCAAAAAACCAACTCTTGGTTTCATTGATCTGTTCAACTGTTTTTTTGGATTCTATATTGTTTATTTATGCCCTGATTTTTATTATTTCTCTTCTTCTGCTGGGTTTGGGATGATCTTGTTGCTCTCCTTCTAGTTCCTTTAGGTGTGCTGTTAGATTTTGTATTTGCACGTTTTCTAGTTCCTTGAAATAGACCTGGAGTGCTATGTACTTTCCTCTTAGGGCTGCCTTTGCCTCATCCCAAGGAGTTTGGATTGTTTATTTTTATTTTCATTTGTTTCCATATATTTTTTAATTTCTTCTCTAATTTCCTGATTGGCCCAAGCATTCTTTAGTAGCGTGTCCTTTAACCTCCATGTTTTTGGAGGTTTTCCAGACTTCTTCCTGTGATTGATTTCAAGGTTCATAGTATTGGGATCTGAAAGTGTGTATGTTATGATCTCAGTTTTTTTATATTTATTGAGGGCTGCTTTATGTCCCAGTATGGGATCTATCTTGGAGAATGTGCCATGTGCACTTGAGAAGAAAGTGAATTCCATGGCCTCAGGATGTAGAGTTCTAAATATATCTGTTAGATCCGTCTTGTCCAATGTATCATTCAAATCTTTTGTTTCTTTGGTGATTTTCTGTCTGGTTGATCTATCCATTGGTGTAAGTGGAGTAGTAAAATCCCCTGCTATTAGCACATTCTTATCCATAAGATTGTTTCTGTTTGTGATTGTTTTATGTATTTGGGTGCTCCCGTATTCAGTGCGTAGACATTTATAATTGTTAGCTATTCTTGATGGATAGACCCTGTAATTATTATATAATGCCCTTCATCCCTTGTTACTGTCTTTACTTTAAAGCCCAGTTTGTCTGATATAAGTATAGCTACTCCGGCTTTCTTTTGACTTCTTGTAGCATGATATATATTTCTCCATCCCCTTACTTTTAATCTGAAGGTGTCCTCCAGTCTAAAATGAGTTTCCTGTAGACAGCAAATAGGTGGATTTTGTTTTTTCATCCATTCTGCTACCCTATGTCTTTTGATTGGAGCATTCAGCCTATTTACACTCAGTGTTGTTATTGAAATATGTGGGTTTAGACTAATTGTGTCCTTTGTGGGATTCATGCGTGTGGTGGTGTCTCTAGTATCTTGCGTTCCTTGCAACATTTCCCTCAGAGAGTCCCCCTCAGGATTTCTTGTAGGGCTGGTTCAGTGGTGATGAATTCTTTCAATTTTTGTTTATTTGGAAAGACTTTTATCTCTCCTTCTATTCTGAATGACAGGCTTGCTGGATAGAGGATTCTTGGCTGCATATTTTTTCTGTTCATCACATTGAAGATCTCCTGCCATTCCTTTCTGGCCTGCCAAGTTTCAGTAGATAGGTCTGTCACCACTCTGATAGGTTTCCCTTTGTAAGTTAGGGCCCTTTTCTCCCTAGCTGCTTTCAAAATTCTCTCTTTGTCCTTATATTTTGCCAGTTTCACTATGATATGTCGTGCAGAAGAGCAATTCAAGTTATGTCTGAGGGAAGTTCTCTGAGCTTCTTGAATTTCAACATCTACTTCCATCCCCAGGTTGGGGAAGTTGTCTGCTATAATTTGTTCTAGGACTCCTTCAGCACCTTCCCTCTCTCTTTCTCTTCTGGGATTCCTATGATACAGATATTGTTCCGTTTGATTGTATCACTGAGCTCTCTAACTCTTCTTTCATGTTCCTGGATCAGTTTATCTCTCTTTTTCTCAGTTTTCTCTTTTTCTATAATTGTGTCTTCTAAATCACTTATTCTCCTTTCTGCCTATTCAATCCGTGCATTGGACGCCTCCAGTTTATTATGTATCTCATATATAGCATTTTTTAATTCATCATAACTATTTTTGACCTCCATGGTGTTTGTAGCAATAGTTTCTCTGATGTCTTCCATGCTTTTTTCAAGCCCAGTGATTAATTTTATGATTATTGTTCTAAATTATTGTTCAGTTATGTTGCTTATATCTGTTTTGAGCAGTTCTTTAGCTGTCGTTTCTTCCTGGAGTTTCTTTGGAGGAGAGTTTTTCTGTTTCGTCATTTTGGGTAGCTTTCTATCTCTTGTTAATTTTAAAACCTTGTTGTACACTCTGCCCCTGCGAGTTCTGCTGTATTACAGAGGGGTCTTTGACTGTTCAGGGCCTGTCTGTCCAGGAAGTGTTCTTTTTAAGGTGTCTCTTGGTTTCTCTTGTTGAGCATTTGGTTATTTTGTTTCCCTACTCGTAGTGGTATTTGGGACTCCCCACCATGTGTAGTTTGGCTGGTTTCTTGAGGCAGCCCTGGAAAAAGAAAACAGACAACCACACAAGGAACAAAGGTACACAAACGCACAGACAAAACCAACAAACACGCAAACCCAGACTCAGGTAAAAACAGCTACAACAACAATGACAAAACAACTCTCTGGCAGGGATGGGTGTGGTTTGGTGTAGGCAGGTCTTGTCTCCACTGTGTCTGCTGGCCGCTCCCTGAGGCCCTGCCTTGATGGTTGTGGGGAGAAGAATGGCGTCGCCCCAGTCTGTTCTCCACGAAGCGATGCCAATCACTCCTTTGGGTCCGATCTCCCTGTGCTAAGTACGTAGCCAAGGTGGGCTGAGTTCTATGCCCCACACTCTGCCTCGTTTCCAGGTCCCAGCCCACAGTCTTTGTTTATACCAACCTAAACAGTCCGACAGGTCGCTGCTTCCCTGCTGCCAGGGGTTGAATGGGGGGTGGGGGAAGTGTCGCAGTCTCAGATTCGCCGGGGTTAAGCAGCGATACAACCCGAGTGCGCGTGCGGGGAACGAACGTAGCAACTTTAGGTCTGCAGAGTCCGCGCCACTGCTGTGCACTGCCAGCGGCACCGCCAGACATGGTGCCGGGAGTGCTATAGTTCAGGTTTTCCTGGCGCCTTCTGGAACCAGGGACACCTAGTTCAAAGTTAGCACCCCAGCCAGAACGAAAACCCACTCTCTTTCCAAGCCGTTTTTCTCTTCTCCAGGGACGGTTCTATGAGCAATCTCAGCTTTTCTTTCCTTTTCCCTCCACTCGCGGCAGCTCACTGCCGCTCGCTGTGGCTCATCACTTACCGCAGCTGCACGCAAGCCGGGGTCCCTTCCCTCCCTCCGTATCTCTGGGTCCCGTCCCGCTTTTGTCTTTCCTAGTTCGCACTCACGCACTTATGAGGTTTCCTTCCCAGTGTACTCTGTCTCTTTCTCTTCCCAAACTCCTGTGGCTCAGTGTCCTATGACTTCAGGCCTTCTCTGTTTGAGAGATGGGTGCAATTGAAATGCACAGATCTCCCTACTCCTCTGCCATCTTGCCGTTCTCCCTTTCATAAGCTTCTAATACACGTCATTAGGCATTGTGCATGTTAGGCTAACATACATCCTTNAAGTGTTTCACCATGTGTCCTGTGACTTGCCCTGAGAAGCTCTGAAGGTGGATACTGTATGGGTAAGAGCCATTCTCCCTTCTTAGGATTGTTCTGTCACACTCCAGAGGATGGGTATTTCTCAGTAGGACAGAAAATACTGGGTTCAGTACAAGTAATTATGCAGACTCCATTCATTCTGCCCAAATTTTCAATTACTATTCACCATCCCTGCATGGAAGACCATTAGCAAAGACATTTTGAAGTCCATGTTTGCTCTGCAAAGAAAAATTTTCCAATGAGAACCACATCATACAGAGATGAAGAAAGAACATTTGGATTCTGGCTCATTCTGCCATATATCCTGGCTGTTAATCCCTGCCATACCAACCTTCAAGAAGAGAAGAAATGTAGGCTAGGCATTCATTTCAGACCCTTCTCTGTTCCCCACCCCACATGCCCCTATGTCTTATACTCTGAGTCTAGAGTTCTTTCTCGTCTAGCAAGAAAGTGGGGTGCAGGATTAAAATGTGAGAGATGGCTAATGTCCGGGAGAAGACAAGAGCCCCGAATAAGAGTCCTTGCTCTGCTTTTATTAAGATCAGAAGGCTTACAGATGTGATGGGCATGCACAAAGAGACAATCAATCTGTGAACATTAACTCATGGGCATGTGGGAAAAGGGGGGGGGGTTGAAAATATACGGTGTGAGGTGTTTGGGTCAAATTGATAGGGAAAATCTGCTGTAAAATGGCCAACAGGACGAATAGGAAACATCTGTCCCTAATTAATGAGGAATGCGGAAGTAACTGGCTATAAATTGTTCCTTCTGCTAATGCTCTGGGCTCAGATCTCGGGAGAATGCTCTCCTCTGAGCCCACCGGTGTAAAATAAACCTCCTCCCTTCCAAGATCTCTGAGTGCTTCTTGGTTCTTCCGGCAGGTGATCCAGACCAGCTTCTGCAACAAAATAAACCAAAATCTTGACACCAGACAGATGGTTGTTAATGGCAGACATGAGGCACCCCGTCTATTTATCTTAGCCAGCCTAGGGGATTAAGACAGATAGAGCATGCAAACTCAGGGTCATCAGGCATTTTTCTTCTGCTAATTAGCTCCACTATAGGCCTATTTACCTGATTATCTAATTTGGTTCTTCCTTCCTTTGAAAGCAGCTTTCCGATACACTACTAAATTGGGGGGCGTTTTCACCCTGAATCCCTAATCTTGTTTACCACATACACCTTTGCATTGGGGCCTTTGCCCCGCCCTCTCTATCCTGGGGGCCTTGACCCCACCCTTTCTATACTGGGGCCTTTGCCCTGCCCCCTCCATGCTTATTTCCCTAATCTTGTTACCCAAACTTGAGTGTGAGCATCCTATGGCTTTATAATTCTTTTTGCCTTATTACCCCATCAGTGCAGGCTCAGGGAATTCCTAAACTTACTCCCCACAGCCCTACATCTGTTTTATGGGCCAAGAGTTTAGTTTTAGCTTATCTGGAAACTTTTAAAAACCAAGTCCAGTCCAATTCTGCTTCTTTGGTATTACCCCTTTCAGTGCTCTTCTCCTAACTCATCCTCTGGGAAACCATCCTCTCCCTATCTCCTGCTACTTTCTCAGAAATAATTTCTGTCTATTCCCTCGTGGTGCACTATGTCCATATTCCAAATGTTTCCTACTTACCTCAAATCCCCCTTTTGTGCTAGGTTTTAGGAATGCAAGCTATAGACATTATGCTATCACAGCAGACTGAGGTACGGACCAGCTGTTTGCATTTCACTAATTGCTCACCTGCAACTCTCCCCCGTTCCTTCTCTTCTCACTAGCTGTCACTTCTGACTATGGCTTTCAATGTTCTTTGGGGCAGGTTTTGTTGTTTGTTGGTTTCATCTGTCCATTTTGATTTTTTTCCCTGGAGTTCCTATACTCTCAGTCATTTTGTGCTTTTGGATATTAGGTCCCTCTGGCCAATGTGTGAAGCAAAACTAGTAGGAAAGAGGGGAAGGCTCAACTTCTCCCATCTCCTAGCATACACTTTTTTTTTTTTTTTTTGAGAGAGAGAGACACACACACACACACAGAGAGAACAAGCAAGTAGGATAGGGGCAGAAAGAGGGAGAAGGAGAGAGAGAATCCCAAGCAGGCTCCCTGCTTTCAGCATGGAACCTGATTCAGGGCTTGAACCCACAAATCTGTGAGATCATGATCTGAGCTGAACCAAGAGTCGGGCACTTAATTGACTGAGCCACCCAGGTGCCACGCCCAGCATACACTTTTTAAAACCTTGGCCCACAGATGGTTGGTCTGCTTACTGACATAATCTTTATTATTTTCATGTGTACAAATCAATGTTTCTGCCAAATTACCATCCAATTTAGTGAGCAGTGTACATACTTTAAAATGCGTGTCCTATTTTTTTTGTTAGAGATGTATCTCAACTTTAAGCTCCACACACTGTCAGCCTTTACAGTCTATGGCAGGTGGCAATCCACTCACAACCCACGATTTGAGCCAACCCCAAGACAGAGCTGGAGGACTCTTCTTCATCCGTCTGGATACCCTTCATTTGGAAGTTTGTTTCAGATGACGACCCTGTGAGAATCCAAGATTTCCTGGACTTTCCGGGGTGCCCTGATGAAGATGTGGTAGGTGTTGGTGTAGAACTTTAAATGATATGTCATCTCCTGTATGTGGTGGGGAAAGAGCAAGAAAGGTGTGAAGTAGCTGTTGCTTTTCCCTCACTCCGGATCTGTGGACCCAGATCTGTCTTTGTCCACTAGGTCACAAAGCCAGGATTTCTAACAAAATGAATGTGAGGAGATTAAAGAGAAAAGGCTCTGTCTATGGAGGCAGCATGTCCCCTCCTATGTCCCAAGACGCTAAAACACTGCTGGGCACAGAGTAGGCACGCAACAGATATTGGTTGGAACAAATAACTTGGAACATTTGCACTAATAATAGTGCTTGGCATGTACTAGGCACTGTGCTGAGCAATTTGTACACCAAACAACGTCTGGAGGAGTCTTTTTCCTGCTTCACATTTGAGAAAATTGAGACACAGAAGGGATTTAAAACACTAGCTCAAGGCCTGTAAATATGTCTGAAACCCACTGGTCTGACGTGAACTCTCCTCAGTAGAGCTGTCTCCAAGTCAGCTCTGGGAGACATTTCCTTCCTTCTCTTGAAACACATTCCTTCCATTCTTTCCATGAGAATCATCTCTTTCCTCATGGCTGCCTGTTCTTTCCAATATCTTTGCCTCTAATTATTTTCTAATTTTCAAGTAATGTTGAATTTCCCGAAATTGTCCTTAACTCTTGGTTTGTCCATTCAAGGGGATTTTTAATAATGAGGCATTTTCACTGTGGGCATGGGTTTTGGATCTTGGTCACCACATAAACTGTGATAGAGATTCTTCCCACAACTATAGCTAATACCACTGTATGGAATAGGGGAAAGTTGTTAAGATAGTAAATCCTAAAATTTCTCATCACAAGAAAAATAACATCCTTTTCTTTATCTTTTTCTTTTTGTGTCTCTATGAGATGATGGATGTTAACGAAACTTATTGTGGTAATTGTTTCACAATATATGCAAGTCAGTCATTTTCTATACACCCTAAACTTATATGGCACTGTGAGTTCATTATATCTCAAGAAAACTGGGGGTAAAGTTAAACAGAACTACTGAAGATCCAGCAATTTCACTTCTAGTATGAACTCATAGCTCAGCTCATTTGTTGGTGTTTACTAAGCCTTAGCCATTTGTTATATACCCCAAAGAACTGAGAGCAGGAATTCAAATAGATAATTTGTAACACTCATGTTCATAGCACCATGAGTCACAATGGCCAAAAGGTGTAAACGACTCAAATAAATAACCATCAATAGATGGATGATAAACAAAATGTGGTATATACACACAATGGAATATCATATAGGCACAAAAAGAATGAAATTTTGATGGATGCTACACCATGGATAGACTTTGAGAACAATGTTAAATAAAATCAGCCAGACACAGAAGGACAAATGTACAATCCCACTTATATGAGTTATCTAGAATAGGCAAATTCATAGAGACTGAAAGTAGAATAAAGTTTAGCAGGAGCTGGGGGACAAGGAAATGGGATGTTATTGTTTAATGGGTCCAGAGCTCATGCTGGAGATGAAAAATTCTGGTGTAGGTAGTGATGATGGTTAATATTGTAACTATATTTAAGGCCACTGCATTGTTTCCAATTACAGATAAGGAAACAGACAGTGGACAGGAATCCATATGTCAGCTTACTTGTCAGTGTTTAGTAAGCATTAGCCATTTGTCATAGGTGATAGCCCAGAGGTTAAGAGTATCAGTGTGGGGGGCACCTGGGTGGCTCAGTCGGTTGAGCGTCTGACCTTGGCTCAGGTCATGATCTCATGGTTTGTGGGGTCGAGCCCCATGTTGGGCTTTGTGCTGACAGCTCAGAGCCTGGAGCCTGTCTTCGGATTCTGTGTCTCCCTCTGTCTCTGACCCTCCCCTACTCATGCTGTCTCTCTCTCTCTCTCTCTCTCTCTCTCAAAAGTAAATAAAAAACATTTTTTAAAAAGTGTATCAGCATGGGAACCATACAAACTGAATTCAGTTCCTGGATTGGCTACTTATTAGTTGGGAGGCCTGGGCCTTAGACAAAGATATAACACTCTCTAGTGTGGTTTTTTTCTTCCTTTTTAAAAAAATTTTTTTTAATTTTTTTTAATGTTTTATTTATTTCTAGGAGAGAGAGAGAGACAGTGTGAGCAGGGGAGGATCAGAGAGAGAGGGAGTCACAGACTGAAACAGGCTCCAGGCTCTGAGCTGGCAGTCAGCACAGAGCCCGACGTGGGGCTCGAACCCACGAACCGCGAGATCATGACCTAAGCGAAAGTCGGACGCTTAACCGACTAAGCCACCCAGGCGCCCCTTTAAAAATTTTTAATTAAAAAAATTTTGTATCTATTTTGAGAGAGAGAGAGAGAGAAGGGGGGGCAGAGTAAGAGAGGGAAAGAGAGAGAATCCCAAGCGAGCTCCATGCTGTCAGTACAGAGCCCAATGCGGGGCTTGATCACATGAAACATGAGATCATGACCTGAGCCAAAACCAAGAGCATGCACTTAACCAATTGAGCCACCCAGGCGCCCCCTGCTTTTCTCTTCTGCAGTAACCATGCTTGCCTCTTGGGGGAGTTGTGAGCTCTAAATGAGTTAAGGGGTGCCAAGCACTTAGAAGGCAGCCTAGGACCTGTTAAGTACAATCTAGATATAAGCTATTATTAGCATGTGACATGTCTCCCTCATTTCATTGTGTCTCTGATTCCTTTGACACTGTCTTGAAGAAGAGCTTGCTACTTCCTGTTCTATAGCCAAGAAGAGTTGCGGCTGCCAGAGAGATCGATCACAAGGAAGGCCCCGGTCAGTCCTGAAGTGTAAATTAAAGCAGAAAAAGTGGTGTCCAGAAGAAATCTGAATTCCTAAGTTGTTACCTTAGTGTATAGGTAGGGGGCTGGAAGCCTGTCTCTGCTCAGAGAATGCTCATGGAGTCACAGAGCTATTAAGGCTTTGTCTATTGTTAAAGTGTTACTCTAGCACTTATTTACCAACCAAGGTGGGCGTCTATTTTCAAGCACTAAGGGCATTTTAAAGATGAAGATGTTGACTCTATTTTATTTAGATTTAAGTAAACATTATCTGTGGTGCCTTCTTCCCCAA
The DNA here is from genome assembly GCF_008692635.1 of Crocuta crocuta. Classification (NCBI taxonomy): domain Eukaryota; kingdom Metazoa; phylum Chordata; class Mammalia; order Carnivora; family Hyaenidae; genus Crocuta; species Crocuta crocuta. The sequence goes on from NW_027536465.1 coordinate 1,350,313, forward strand.
ATCCCTTACACGAATGGGCCCTGAATATCAGTGTTTATCCATGGTCTTGACCTCTGAATCATAGTTGATAGAATTTTTTTATAAACACAGGGTTTAAGCCAGGGGAAGTTTTCTCTCCCATGAACATAGACCTAAGATATACAAATGCTAGTCAGTCTCAGACTGAGAACATATGAGTTCTGAAAGTATGTGGTGACTTTGCTCATAGAGATACATAAACCTGACACTCATATGTGGTCGACTGGATAATGACCCCCAATGATATCCAGGTACTAATGCCTAGGAGCTTCGAATGTTAAACTGCATTATAATAAGGACTTTGCTGGTGTGATCACATAAAGATCTTGAGATGGGAAGACTATTCCTGACTTTCCCAAGTGGGTTGTGAGTGTAATGACAAGTGTCCTTGTAAGAGGGACATGGAAAGAGATAAAGGGTGTGGGGGAAAGCAGTGGGAGCAAAGGGATGCCGAACCACACCCAAGGCATGAGGGCAGCTTCTCTACGCTGGAAAAGGCCAGAAAATGGATTCTCCCCTCCAAACTCCAGAAGGTGCTGACCTTGCTGACACTTTGATTTCACAACAACAATAAGAAACCAATACAGGATGGAAAATTCATATTGGAAATATGAAGTTAAGACACGCAAGTCAACCTACCCAGCCCCTTGTGATAAAAAGCTAATCAGAAAACCAAACATTCACTGATGGCCACATAACTTAATTCAGTAGAATATCTCAAAACTCTTTTTTTTTTAAGTTTTTTTTAAATTTTATTTTATTTTATTTTATTTTACAAATAGTTTATTGTCAAATTAGTTTCCACATAACACTCAGTGCTCATCCCCACAAGTGCCCTCCNGAATATCTCAAAACTCTTGAGAGGGCACCCAGGATCAAAAGCTGAGGGCTTTTGAAGGGTCCTTTGAAAAACTTTGTCAGAGGAAGGGGAAAATACCAGAGGAGACACGTCTCAAAACAGACCTTTTATTCTTAAACATAGAAGCATGAGATAGTTGTAGTCTTTCATGAAAGAAGACTTCAAAGAGGAAAATGTTGCTTTGATAGGTTTATCTTGGCACTAATGATTGACACTGGATGATTTTAATTCTGAGATGTCTGTCACCATAAAAGAAAAACATAACACCGAAAGTTCAAGCTTCTAGTTCCCTGTAATATGGAGGAGGACAAAAATGTTATACAGGGTGGGCTAAGTAATGCATGGACCCAAAATAATGGGATATTTTTGTGCTAATATAAATCATCAGGATGTGTGTGAACTAATATATATTTTTTCACTGATGAGGAAGGCTTGCAATGAAAAATGGCACTAATCAACAATATTTCTCAGGAGTGCATTTCCACTGATGCCAACCACAAGGAGCAACCTTAAACGTCATATCCCTCGGTGCCTGATGGTATTCTTTATATTCTGACACATGAAAATAAAATGGCATTTTTTTCTGAATAAAATACTTCATAAGGTGAATACCGATTTTCTTCATATAGCCATGATTTCGGTATTTGGGGACAGTGTAACCCATTCTCATCTCACAGGACTGTTCCATTACAACCCAAGAGATAAGGCACCCCTCTGGACCCAGCACACCGAATCCTGGAAAATTCTGGAGGCAGCGTTCAATGTATTTCAAGCTCCTATCATTTTTCCCAAATGTCCACTGCTCATTCACAAGCGCTGCATGGGAAGGATCTAAGAAGATGTTCTGAAAGTTCTCTTTCCTGTCAAGAAAAAAATGAGCATTTACTCAACCAACATTTACAAAACACCAGGAGTGTAAAAAATGAATATGACACCAATCCTTTCCTTGAGAACCCTATAGCCTAGAAGAGGAAACAGGTGGACAAAAAACTACTAATTCTTTGTCTGCTCCAAAATGTTCCCAAATAATTAAGAGTGCCAGCACCCTATGTACTTTATGATACATTTCATAACAGAGAATTAGCATCATATAACACAGAACATCTCAAAAAAGTAACCATATATCCCAAGGAAGAAGAAAATAAGCATATGTCTTAAAAGAAGGCTATAGATACACCAGAGCAGCCCTGAATTTTGTTTGAAGATGCATGTGTGAAACATGTATTTTGAATTCTGGGTGGCTCAGTCGGTTAAGCGTTCGATTTCAGCTCAGGTCATCTCTCAAGTTTGTGTGTTCAAGCTCCGCACTGGGCTCTGTGCTGACAGCTCGGAGCCTGGAGCCTGCTTCAGATTCTGTGTCTCCCTCTCTCTCTCTCTGCCCCTGCCCTGCTTACTCTCTGTCTCTGTCTCTCAAAAATGAATAAATGTTAAAATTCTTTTTAAATAAACAAATAAATTTATCAAAGTCTTAAAATCCAATTTGAAAATATCTTCCATTTAATATATATATTATTTTACCTAACTATTTCAGTTCCAGGATTCATCTTTTAGAAATATTTATAAAACTTGTGCTATGATCTGTTTACGACGACATTTCTTGTAGAATTTCTGTTATTAGGAAGAACTGGAGAGAAATAAAAAGTGTGCTAATATGGGATTACATAATTGTGCATCTCCCTCTTATGGAAATCTATGCAGCTGCCAAAGTACATGAAGATACCTGTACGAGCTTACATGAAAGGGTTATATAACATATCTGAATGAAAAAAGTTGTAGTACAGTAAGTGCACCTGTTGTAAAAACAAAAGAAAAGGAAAACAACAAAAATTCATACACACCGAGTACTAAAAGCATACACACTAACGTTAAGAATATTTACACCTGGGAGCACCTGGGTGGCTCAGTCAGTCAAGCATCCAACTTTGGCTCAGGTCATGATCTCACGGTTCATGAATTCAAGTCCCACGTTGGGCTTTGCACTGACAGTGCAGAGCCTGCTTGGGATTCTCTCTCTGCCCTTGCCTTGCTCTCTCTCTCTCAAAATAAATAAATAAACTTAGAAAAAAAAAGAATATTTACACCTGAAAGAAAGATTGTGGGGATCTAAGTGGGAAAACTTTCACTTTTTTCTTTGAATACTTGTATACTTGGTATAGAATATTGTATTTTTTAATGTTTATTTATTATTTTTGAGAGAGAGAGAGAGAGAGTGAGCATTAGTGGGGGAGGGGCAGAGAGAAGCAAGCACAGAATCTGAAGCAGGCTCTAGGCTCCAAGCTTTCAGCACAAAGCCTGACACTGGGCTTGAACCCACAAACCATGAGATCATGACCTGAGCCAAAGTCCAATGTTTAACCTACTGAGCCACCCACATGCCCCTAGAATGTAGTGTTTTTGCAAGAAATTGAAAATAATCTTAATAAAGATTCTTTAATATCACCATGATGTCCAACACTCTCCCAGGAGGGCTCTAAGTGAATTATATATGGAAAGGACCTCATCTCATGAAGACCTGGCCCATGCTCAGCAAACCTCAGCTAATACAGTTCCCTTCCTCTACCCCTACAACTGTGAGCCCCATAATTTAGTCTCAAATCTTGCATTGCCAGGTCTGGCCCTTATGGTAACTGCATGATTTCTTATCAGGAATTTGGGAAGCAAAAGTTAAAATCTCACTCGGTATTGTCATCCACTTTGGGCATTTTAAATGACTCCATCACATCCACCTGGTCATCACTGGTTTCCATTGGCATTTGTGTCATAATGAGTGTGGTCTTTGTGTAATCCACCTGCACTGATTTTGAAACTGAAATCTTTCTTATTGCCTCCCGCAAGTTCTCTTGGCAACCTGGAGAGGGGAGAAAAACAGGCACTGTCTGCCCGCTTCCACATCTGTGAATGAACCATAGGTCTTGGCTTTTTAACTCAGATCAGTTACCTTGGATCTGGAAGGCTTGGTCCCAATTGATAACCTGGGGGCATGCCAGGACTTCCTCTAACTTGTCAGGAGCTTTGGTGAAGATTTGGTAAGTGTTGGTATAATGATCCAGTTCGTCCTTCATCTCCTGATACAACAAATATCAACCTTATTTACATAGCAGTACAATTTACAAAATGTTCTTGCATATGCCTGGAGTGCTGCAGACTCAAATGTTTGATACCCTATGTTTTTCCCAGAAGTGTAGACAGAAAATGGCCTTGGAATCCTTTGAGAAATAAATCACTCTTGACAGTGATAGGGACAGTGCTTAAGGACCTCTCTTGCCTGGGATGGAAGGTGCACCAGCAATAGGGTGTGTTAAGGGTCTAAAAGAGAGAGAGGATATCTACCTTATGGAGAGAAATATAGGGAACGAGGTTGGGGTCAGACTGTGGCTCTGTGAGGAAGCCATGCCTAGGCTAATTCTAACTCAGCACTCTGGTGCTGGTGTGGTAACTGGCTCTTGAAGTACAAGTGAACAGAGAGGACTTTTTAATTTTTTTAAATAGTTTATTGTCAAGTTGGTTTCCATATAACACCCAGTGCTTATCCCCACAAGTGCCCTCCTCCATGACCATCACCCTCCTCTCCTCCCCCCCATAAGCCCTCAGTTTGTTTAGAAAAAGCCCTCAGGGCCCCCTGGTTCACAGCAGCAGCTGGAGGGGAAGGCCCAGTCTCCACTGCCTGGCATTCCTACTCATCTGCAGCTGATACTTCTCTGGGGGTTGTTACAAGTGAGGTTGTGTTCTAATTCTCCTGATAACTATGTAAATAGAGAAGTGTGGGAGGAGGGGTTAAAATATCCCTACTCTGGGATGGAGGGGATTCAATACTTACACTCCCCAAATCTGAAAGATGGGAAAGACGTTTTTATTAAATACACAATTGGCTCTACAGTACGGGTTTGAACTGAGGGTCCACTTTCAAGCAAATTTGTTTAAAATACAGTAAATGTATTTTCTATATGATTGTAATGACATTTTATTTTTTCTAGCTTACTTTATTATAACAATACAATATATAATACATGTAATATACAAAATATATGTTAATAGACCATGTTATCAGTAAGGCTTCTTCTGGTCAATGGTAGGTTATTAGTAGTTAAGTTTTGGAGGAAGTCAAGAATTATATGCAGATTTCTGACTGTTCAGGGGCTGGTGTCCCTGATGTCTGCATTGTTCAAGGGTCAACTATACATAATTTATCTATAGTTTAACAATCCTCTGAATAGTAATTTTTGTCAACTGCACTTTTTATAGTGAAGAAAGCAGCAGTCTTCCCAAGGTCACACAGCTAGACACTTGGCAGATTTAGATCTCAAAACCAGTACTGATTCAAATGGTATCGGATTATGTTCATCAGACCCAGGGAAAGTGAAACATTCCCTAACCATTTCCAGCCACAAATACCTATGTTGAGGTATATGCCTGTGATTAGAATTTCAATGGAAAAGAATTGACCAGGGGCACCTGCATGGCTCAGTTGGTTGAGCGACCAACTCTTGAGTTCAGTTCAGGTCATGATCTCATGCTTTGTGGGATCAACCCCCAAGTCCGGCTCCTCCATGAGTGTGGAGCCTGCTTAAGATCTCTCTCCCTCTCTCTCTCTCTCTCTCTCTCTCTCCCCCTCTGCCCCTCTCCCCTGTGCTCACTCACTCTAAATAAAAAATAAAATAAAATAGACCAGATGAGATCCTGACAGTATTTATAAGCCCTGGATTACTGGCAATTTGGTTTCTGCCCATGCCTTATTTCACTGCCTTCCTCTCCCCATCCAAGCAGTCCTCCCAAAATCTATACGGACCACGGGTGCCAAGGCTCTTATCCTCAGCCTCCAGCTTCAGTTCCTCATTTCTACTCAGAGAACATCCTCAGCATGACTGGTTTGGTATTCAGTAACTAGTGATCTCACCTCTCTCTGAGGCCGAGTAATGACTATCTGATAATCTGGCCAGGCATCCACCAGCACCTCCATGTTGAATGGGTTTTTATTTTTAATGTTGAAAACAGCACCATATACCTACAAAAGCAACAGATCAAAATAGGAGGAGATGAAGTTTTTCTTTGAGGTAGGGTCTTACAGGTGATATGGGAAATAAAGCCAGGAGTCAGGAGAACTTGACAGGATCAATTTAGTGCTTTCAGGATGGCTCACTGAACTATCCATTGGGAAGTATGCTGCAAAAAAGCCCAGGAAGGGTCCACAAAAATCTAAGTGAATCACTGAATCGTTAGGAAATAGCTCCTCTGACATTCATTAATTCATTCATTTTTTAAAAATTCACACCATTTTTTTTCTTTTCATACTATACCATTTTTGGCACCTATTATGTGTCAGATTTGTGTCAAATGTGGAAAATTCAAAGGTGAGCATGATACGGCCACTGCCTTCAAGTTTACAAGGATGGAGAAGTATATAGTTTGATCATAATAGGACACATGTTCTGATAGATGCATGCATATGGTTGTGTGGGGTCTCAAGGAAGAAAGTCACTACCTCTCTAGGGGTAGTAAGAAACATATAGAGGAAGTAATATTTGAAATCGGTCTTCAGGGATAAGTAAAGTCTTTTCCTGGCAAAATAGAGAAGAAAGGCAATTCCAGGTGAGAGAAAAAGCATGTGTTAGTGTTTGAAGTTGTGGTAGATTGTATCATCCCTGCTGAGCTGTGAAGGCTCAGTGATTTAGCATGTGGTATATGGAAGAGACATTGTTGGGAGATGAAGCAGAAGAGGCTGGAACATTTTGTGATAAACCTCAGAATTAAGGAGTGTGGACTTTTGTGCCTTGGACATGGACTGCTACTGAAAGTTTAAAACAAGGGAGTTGTATGATCATATTTGTGTCAGATAGATGACTCTGGTTACCAAGTGTAGGTAAGTTAGTAATATTGTAGAAAGGCAAATATTGCAATAGCCTGGAGCAGATAAGGAATTCCACTAGAAATAGGAATAGAATAGATTCAAACCATGTTTTAAAAAGAAGAAGGAGGAGTAAAGTATGTGTTTAGGTATGGGTATTAAGATCATCCTTGCAGAAAGAATCTGACTTTAGACTTGTTTTTCCTTCTGCCCAGGAAGGTTCTGAGCCCTGAATCTGTATTCCCACACTATATTCCCACCCCTCTCTCCCAGATTTCTCCCTACTCTCTCACCTTCAAGGACTCAGGGATGCTCTTTTCCAGGGATTCATAGAGAATCTGCAGCTTCTGGGATTCATGAAGCACAAACATCTTGTATAGCACCTCAGCGCCCTTCTCTCAGGAAGATGACCTAAGGAAAGAAACATACAAACAAAAGCACCTGGAAAGATGAGACAGGTGTCCAGCAAGAGGAGACAGGAAAAATCATCTAAGACATCATACACTGTTGGATATAAAGGGTTTTAGAAATTATCAAGTCCAAACCTTTCATTTTGCAAATGAGAAACCAAAGCCTAGAGCTGCAGGGCTCCTTGGTGATCTTTGTACAATTCCATGAAAATACCATAACACATTTGGTGAAGCAAATCTCTCCATGCACATTTGATTCAAATCAGGCCAAGAATCTGAGAAGCAAATGTCTTCAACTGTCCAGATGCCAAATGAAGAACAATGAATCTTTTTACAAAAACCATCCCAGGGGACCCTGAGATCCCTGGGCACTGAAACACTTGTGCTAATGTTGTCATAGGATCAGTAGTATTTTTAGACATCATAAAAGAATGCAGTCTTCTGGAAAAGGTCCTAAAGACCATATTGTGTGTAGTCCCTTTTTTCTAAGCAACACAATCATAGGAAGGGAAAATTGTTGATCAGGAATGATATTACCCAAATATAAATTGGCAAAATATAGAAACTTGAATTATACTCTAGCAACGTTAAAAATAGAGGAAACACTTTTTATTCAATAATTATGCATTTAGAAACTCATCCCAAGGAAGCAATATTAGATATCTATAGAGGTGTAAATATAAGGAAATTCACTGTAGTATTACAATACTATAAATTTAAAAATAATCCAAAAATGGGGTGCTTTTCTAGATCAGTCAGAAAAATATGCGACTGTTAATCTCAGAATCATGAGTTCATGACCCACGTTGGGTGTAGAGATTACTTAAATAAATAAAACCTTAAAAAATAGAAATGATCCAAAATCCATTATAGAGGAATGCTTAAGTTAATGGAGGCGTATCTAAATTATGGATTACTGGCCAGACATGAAAATACTGTCTTAAAAGTGTGCTTAATTACAGAGAAAATGTCTGTGTTAAAAAGTCAGAAAATATCTAATATAATACATGTGAGTAACATAAAGATGGATAGGTAAAATGGTTATTCGTGTGTGTGTGTGTGTGTGTGTGTGTGTGTGTGTGTAAATTCATCTTGAAGTCTTTCTGAAATCAAGTAGTATATAAATATGATACACATATGGACTTTTTTTCCATTCTTATACCCATGATTATGTATATATATTTATATTACATACACCTGACTGAGGTATATATACGGTACTTAAAGACATTTATAAGAGTAGCCACATTTTCTAAAAGCCAACAGAAAACAAGAAATTCAGAGCAATTTTGATGGCTTATAAAGGAGCCATCATGTTTTTAAATCATAACAATCCTGGAAAATCTAGCGCCTATAATATGTTATTGGTGTATGTCGTGAGAATCAAACCAAAAGGAAGTACAGTGATTAAGAACATGGTCTTTGGAATCAAACAGACCAGACCCAAACCTTGGCTCCTCTACTTCCTAGCAGGGTCACTTTAGGTAGGTTACTTGAAACTCTCTGAGATTTACTTTCTTCATCTATAAAATGGGGATAATCATACCTACTTTGTGGGTTGTCCTGAGGGTGACATCATGAAATGCATATGTATATGAAGTGTTTAGCGTTCTGTTGGATGGTGTATACATGTGATTCTGAGGGGAATTGTGAAGACCTGCGAACCCAATCAAGGGGACCATTCTATTGGACAGGAACATAACAAAACAAAGCTTCAAATATGGCACTATATATAACTTGTTCAAATAAATCTGTTAACACAAAAGCAAAAACAAAAGACATTTTGAGGCAAATCACAGTTCTAGGACAAGTCAGTATGTTTCCAGCACAGTCTATGACAGTGGATATACTAACCAAATGACAGATTATTCTGCTCATTCTTCAGGCCTTTTGTAACATATTTCCCCAGAAGAGTGTAATCTCCTTGGAAAGTGGGACCATCTCTTATTCTTCCTTATAGTTCAAGCATCAAGCATAACATATGATATAGTGTAGCCACCAATGAGCATTAGTTCAATGAATGAATGGAATCAGTGAGGCATAGAGAGGGGACCCTTGGGATACTTTTCCTGAAAGACTGAGCATCAACTTTCTTCACTCTTATTCCAAGCTTTCAGCACTCTAAAGAAAATGCACGAATTTCTACCAATGGAAGATTTCAAATAAAGAAGAAAATGTTCAATGATGAGTTGGTTGTAGCACCTTATATCAGATATATAAGATGTAGGGTGATGCAGTAAGAAGGGTGGTGAGAAAGGTTGTGCATAACTTCTGTTCCTTGTTGCCACCTCCCATCATTCACAGGACATGCTCTCCCATTTCTGTGCCATGTTACAGCCAACTGGCCTTTGGGGCAGGACCCTTGCTCAGCTCCCACCAGTTGGAGACTTCTATTTCCAATTCACTCTGGGGCCTCCAGGTGGTAGAATCCTTCTGAGTTAACCTAATCCAATAGACAGTCTATTATGATCATCCATAAAACTATGTAGAAGAATATAGATGTTTAATGAGATTAGTGAAGGGTCCAACAGAGGAGACTGGGGGAAAGTGGCCAAAGAGTATGAAAAATAAGACGAGAAGTATCTCGGGAGTCAAAATAGGAGAAAATTTATTTAAAGGTGGGAGTTAAATCTGACCATGTGTAGCAACCTGGATGGAACTTGAGGGTATTATGCTGAGCGAAATAAGTCAGGCAGAGAAGGACAGCNATTATATGGAAATCAACTTGACAATAAACTATTAAAACAACAACAAAAAACAAATCCTTCTGGGAAACTAAGAGAGATGAGTACTAAAAATGCCACTTTAATATGGAGTTGGGAATTGATTACTGATATGGAGAAAGATATGCATGGGAATGGTGGAGAAGAAACCAGGTGAAGAGGATTAGAGACTAAATGAACCATGAGGAAGTGAAGATAAGTCTTTAAAGAGCTTGGCCAAGAAAGGAAGGAGAAGAATACAGGAGTCTGGAGGGAGGAAGGAGAGTGCAGGACCTCAAAGGAAGACATTTCTTACCAGATGAGAGAGGTGAGCATATTTGTGCCAACTCCAGAAATCCAGGAATGATGGAGAGTAACTGATAAGCCCATGGATATAATAGGAAGTAGAAAGAGGCAAGAAAAATAGCTAAATCCAGTGACCAGACACTGTTCCAAACCCTTCATGTTCATCTAATCTGTAACCTTACCTCTAAGAGTGGGTGTTGAGATTCATTTTGGGTGGTAAGAATACTTCTGCTGAGGTAGAAGAGAACTATTTTAGTTCAAGTGTATACATGTGGGTGTGTGTGCATGTACTTAAGGCTAGACAAAAGAGCAGGAAGGTGACAAGTTATCTTTGAATGTCCATTTTCTGGAAGAAACAGAAAGACAAATCTTCCTTTGGAAGTGAGTAGGGTGGGAGAGTGAGCCAGGAGAGTGTAGAGAAAAAATAATAAGTTTTTATGGGAAATGGTTAGGGATTGAATGGCATCTGATGTTAGTGGGAGAAATGACAGACACTGAATACATACAGGAATCTCTAGACATTGTTTTGGACAAGGTGCAGAGGGAAAACCACCATTTGGGAGTGATATTCATCCACATATATGAGCACAGCACCGAGAGCGTAGAAGCAAAGAAAACAAATTGAAATGAAGCAGGATAGAGTAGCAAAAAATGATAAAAGAGGCAAAATATTTGAGAACAAGGAAATAAACTTCAATTGTAGGATTTATAAGAGAGAAGAAAGGAAAGAAAGTAGGATGGAGCCTAATCAAGTGGGACAAGATGGAGAGAGCACAATTTATAAGGTCAAAGAATAACAACGGTGATAGGGGGAATGTATGCAGACCACAGGAGAGCAGAGTCAGAAATTAGGCTATCAGAGGTTAGGATTTCAGAGGTGGATTAGTTCTGGATGTGTGGCTGTTGACTTCAACTTCCAGTCCATAGTGTAGCAGCCAGTAAGGGACTGGGAGTATGAGGTATGATAAACATCACCACGATGTGGCAGAAGTTTGACAAGAGAAAAGTCAGGTGCCAAATGCATCCATGAATGGAGAGGAACTTTGCAGAAAGCAACAAGACGGAGGAAGAGTTCATCTTAGCCATCTGGCACAGCCCAGCCCTCAAAGGTTCTTCTACTGCAAATGGACAAGTAACACTTTAGAAGATGGGTTAGATGCCAGGAGAATGCTGATTCTGGTCTTTATCATAGTATTTTTGTGGGTGTCTGGAGGGTGCAGAGACAGGCACATGTATCAGTAATTTATAGTTCAAGGAAAGCCTTTGTACTTCTTATGAGTTCAAAATGACACCCACTAGCATGGCAGATTCTTAAAGTACTTTCTGGTTCCAAAGTCCTACAATATTTTGAGGAATTGGTTCTCAACATTGGGACTTGTGAGTGCTCCTTCCGAGGATGGAGGCGGTGGGGAGGAGGGGGACTCAATTACCAAAAACAAATTATTTAGAACCAGGATTCTGATTAATTGAAAAGCTGAGAAAAAAGGCTTTGGCTGTCCAAAATAATTCTGCTTACCTGAAGTTTCTTTGTAAACGTGTATATACACCACCTTCTGTCGTTGCTTAGTGTGGCAGTGGAGAGGCTTCCGTAGCTACTAACTTACAGTCATCCACGCTAAAACTTGAACTGACTCACGTTGTCACTGGTCAGCATAAAGTAGCTCTGGATTCTTATAGGGAAAATTGGAAGTTCTGTTCTTTGACATTAAGCTAGAGGCTTTGTGAGGATCAGAGGAAGACCAGGAATATGTTCTGTTTGAGCAACTTCTACGATTGTAAGAAGTTCTCCTCTGAAGTTTTTTTGATTTGTATGCTATCACTTAGAGCTGATTGGCTACTTCAAAGCAAAAATTGTAAGACAAATTTAGAGTTAGCAGAAATGGCTCAGCTACAGCATAATTTAAGTGTTATCATTAGGGCAAACAAAAGACTTAGAATATTTGGCTTCACTGCAAAATTCCTGGTTTAATGTCTTCAACCTGGAAAAGCTGAGAATACCCCTGGGCAGTTGCTGTTAGTATAAGAACTGACCTCATAACCTTGTCCTTTGTATTGTTTACAATGAAAAGGACAAGTGGGGGGGGTATAGTAAACACAAGAAGAACAAATAGTCACTGGACAGAAGCATGAGTGGGGCTGGAATTCATTTTGGAGAGGAATGGTGGTAAAATGCTTTCTCAGAGTGCTCTCACAACATCAAGATCCTCTGGTCTTTCTTGTTAAAAATATAGGAACTTTTCCAAATCAATTGAATCATGGCCTCCCAGAACACTTGGGAATCTGTATTTTATAATAAGCTACCTAACAGAGCCTGGTCTACATTAACATTTGGAGACCTTGAGAGAGAGGAAAGAGTTGAAAAAGCTTTCAAAATTTTACCCACTTCCTGGAACGGTGTGGAACTACTTCAAAAATTTTAATCATTCATGATATGAGAAAGGCAAGAGGTATTTTCACACAAATCAGGAAGTTGGTGTTGAGAGAGAATGAATGTCTTCCACAAAGTCACAAAACCAACCAACAGCCATGCCTCAACTGAAGCCAAAGACCAGATTCTCTTAATGACACCATGACTCTTCATTGAGTTATTCCTTATGCTTGGGCAGTTTCTATCTTCTTACAAACCTACTTCATCCATTTAGATAACATTTTAAATGCCACAGATGAGGATTTGGCACTATGCATATGCTTGTTATATAAGGTCTTAATGTTTTAGTAATTCCATTTCTTGAACCAAAAATTTTGACATACTTGTAATTTTTATGATTAATTTGTTCACAAAATTACATTAGTTACAATATGTTGATTCATCCTCTTTTTTACATATGTTGGTCTATTTCCTGCCTGTAAATTACAGCATACTTTCTTTCATACTTGAGATTATATTGTGGATAGTTGAGATCAGGCAATTTTTGTGTCCCACACTGAGTATCACATAAGTAATTTCTCAAGCCATTAAAAATTTTTTCTAATGGTAGTTTATAATGGTTGCACAATTGAATTTCCCACTTAAGAAAGAATTTTATTTCATAAAATTCCATATGTAGGAAACATAATTACTAACATAAAGCTCCTGGATGTCCTCTTCTTACTTCCACAGAACTGTATGGAGAGTCACTTTTTTCTTTCTTATTGCTTGTTCTAACAAATATTCCTACACCAAATAGAATCACTCATTACTTGCACCTTTATGCAACTTGGACACTTTTGGATCTTTTATATGCAGATTGTCAGTCTTTTTATAAATGTGTAAAAAAAGAACATTGAAAACAGAAAGGGGGGAAGCCAGATGATAGAGTAGTAACAAGTGATCTTGTCATTGAGATATTGCAAAGACAGGTGCATCAATCAGGGCAAGCCACCCCAAAATTTCAGTGACTTAACATACAAGTAAAGTTTTACTTCTTGCCCACATCTCATTTCCATATGAGGTTACCCTGTCCCACACAGTTCTATCAGCATGCAGCCTTTTTTAAGTTCTTTTTTTAAATTCCAGTTAGTTAACATACAGTGTATTATTAGTTTCAGGTGTACAATATAGTGATTCAACACTCTCATACATTGTCCTGTGCTCATCATAATGAATACCCTCCCTAATTTCTTCACCGATTTAACCCATCCGTCCACCTACCTCCCATTTGGTAACCATCAGTTTGTTCTCTATAGTTGAGTCTATTCCTTTGTTTGCCTCTCTCTCTTTAGGATGCAGGCTTTTTTTTTTCCATATTGTTATTCTGTCTTCCTCTAAGACCTCAGAGTTCTCTCCGGTCAGCTCATAGTGAAAGAGAGGAAGGGCCAGCCATGGAAATAGTGCCATCACTTCACTAAAATTCCAGTAGCCATAATTCAGGCACATGACTCTACCTAGCTATAACTGAGGCTGGACAATAGTATCTAGCTGTTGCCTCAAGATAAAAGAGAGAATATGGTATTGGGGAGCACATGCAGAACCTACTACAATAAGGGAGAATAACCCATTATGATAAGGAAGGAAGCTGGAAAATGAATCAAGAATTCCAATGGAGGAGGCAATCAACATCTTTCAAATCCTAAAATCAGAAAGGTATTGGGTGCATGGATGGAAAAACCAAACAGGAAGTATGTATTCCCTACAACAGACTTTAGTTACAGTTCACTGTAGAAAACTTCAGTTTTCTTAGGGAAACTGGAAAGGAAAGAAGTAGTGATTCTGTTCAAGGGAAGGCAAATGGAAATAACTGTCTTAAGTCCTTTATTGAACATGGCTAGGTACAACAAACCATTCACTTGCCATTCCTTTATTTATTACAGATACTAGTTGAATACCTACTCTGTTATACTGTTCTAGATTGTGAGGTTCAAGAGAGCCAGCCAAGTGAAGGAGAGTAGAGATGTTGAAGTTGGTGAAGACCATACTCCAGATAGAGGGACAGTATCTGTGACGTCTCAGAGCAAGAGAGAATAGAGCACTTTGGAAGACCTACCTGAAGAACTCAGATAAGACTGGAGCATAGATGGGAGGGGAAAGAGGATGCCAGGGGGAAAGGTACTTATCAGCCCTGTTAAGGACTTTCTAATTCATCCCAAAGGTGATGGAAGGCCACTGGACAGTCAAGACTGGAGAAACATGGCTGGAAGGGGGATGTCTATCGGTGGGATACACACAGAGGTAATGGCCACCTGAGCTGGTACAATAACCATTGTCATGGAGAGGTGGGTTTTGAGATAATTCAAGTGTAAGACTGAGAGTATTTAGTGATTGAGAAGGAAGGGAAAGCAAAACATAACAGAAGGATCTGTGGACTGATCTAACGGAAGCATCAATAACCTTAATTATTTTAAAGGAAAAGTATATGAAGTAATAATCTTCGGGGCGCCTGGGTGGCTTAGTCGGTTAAGCGTCCGACTTTCGCTTAGGTCACGATCTCGCGGTTCGTGGGTTCGAGCCCCGCGTCGGGCTCTGTGCTGACTGCCAGCTCAGAGCCTGGAGCCTGTTTCAGTCTGTGACTCCCTCTCTCTCTGACCCTCCCCTGCTCACGCTCTCTCTCTCCTAGAAATAAATAAAACATTAAAAATAAAATAAAAAAAAAATCTTCACTTGAGCTCTGTATTATGGTTTTTGAACAACTGTAAAACCAAATCTTTCTCTATATTTATGAATATCCTTACTTTGGATAGGGCTTTCATGGTCTCAAACCTTCTGAATCCAGTTCCCTCCACCCCATTCTTTCCATAAGACCACAAGTTTCTCCATAACAAATTCTGCAGTAGAGGTAATCAGATGCCCAGCTCCCTGTTCACCCTCACATCATGCTTCATGAGGAAGGATTTGCTCTTTACCAAGGAAGTCTTTTAAATCTGCTTACGGACATTCCGTTAGAGAACAGTGAGAATGTAAACAACATGAATCCAAAGATGTTCAGGAGCTGCCAGGACTGTAGGTTTAGAATAATAATGGTTAACATTGATCAATTAACAAAATACTAACCACATTCTAACTGATTAACATATTATTTTATTTGATTCTCACCTATGAGGTAAGCATTACTATTCTTACTATTCTTCACATTTTATAGAGGAGTACATGAAGATACAGAGAGATTAAGTAGCTTGTTCAAGATCACACAGGTTGGAAATAGCTGAGCCAGAACTCAGACCTAGATAGTTTGGTTCCCAAGCCTAACATTTCAAAACCTTTGCTAACACCCTCCAATGAGATGTGGAGCCAAACCTCATTTATTGTGCTTCTGATTGTCACCAGCTATTTGAGACCACATTATCTGCCAGTTTCCTTAGGGATGTGGAAACCTGAATTTCCAGAAAGGCATCAAAAGGATTAAAATAGATAAATAACTACTGAGAGATTTTGTTTGACTATTCTTATTGAAAGTGAATTGCCAAAGGGATAAGACAGCATTTGTTTTAAGAATATTCTCAGATCAAGGCAGGTTAGAGTAAAGGTATCAAGGTCCACAATGTTCAGCGTTCAGTATTCCTGGGAGATTAACAAGAAAGCCAGAAGGAACTTGGACCAGAGGATGCTTTATTTTCCTTTTTCTTTGAGTCTCCCACACCCACTATTGGTAGAGACACAATACAAAATAACAGTTAAAACTGGGACTTTTTGGTAATTGGGCCTAGGTTCTAGAACAGATCCTGCAACATAGCATCTATGTGACATTAAGCAAGACATTTAAACTCCCACACCCTCGACATACAGAGCAGTGACATTTAAGCAGTAATAGTGTCTCCCTCACAGAGTTGTTGAGGATGATAAAATAATTCATGGGGTGCACTAAGCACACGTTCTGGAACCTCCTGCATGCTGTTTAAAACATGGTTATCTCCACCATGATGCCAGTGTGCTGGTATTTATAGTTTTATCTGGTTGCCCAGTATTTACCCTCTTTTCCTAATAATGTCACATTCTTTTTTTTCTATAATTTATTTATTTTTTATAATTTACATCCAAGTTAGTTAGCACATGGTGCAACACTGATTTCAGGAGTAGATTCCTTAAGCCCCTTACCCATTTAGCCCATCTCCCCTCCCACAATCCCTCCATCAACCCTCTGTTTGTTCTCTATATTTAAGAGCCTCTTATGTTTTGTCCCCCCTGCCTGTTTTTAGATTATTTTTGCTTCCCTTCTCTTATGTTCATATGTTTTGTATCTTAAAGTCCTTATATGATATTTGTCTTTCTCTGACTGATTTCACTTATCATAATACCCTCTAGTTCCATCCATGTAGTTGCAAATGGCAAGATTTCATTCTTTTTGATTTCCGAGTAATACTCCAATGTATATACATACACACCATATCTTCTTTTTTTTTTAAATGTTTTATTTATTTTTGAGAGAGAGAGAGAGAGAGAGACAGCATGAGGAGGGGAGGGTCAGAGAGAGAGGGAGACACAGAATTGGAAACAGTCTCCAGGCTCTGAGCTAGCTGTCAGCACAGAGCCTGCCGAGGGGCTCAAACCCACGAACCGTGAGATCATGACCTGAGCCGAAGTCGGATGCTCAACCGACTGAGCCACCGAGACTCCCCACACCATATCTTCTTTATCCATTCATCCATCGATGGACATTTGGGTTCTTTCCATACTTTTGTTGGTAGTGCTGCTATAAACATTGGGGTGCATGTGCCTCTATGAATCAGCACTCCTCTATCCCTTGGACAAATACTTAGTAGTGCAATTGCACAATTGGGTCATAAAGTAGTTCTATTTTTAATTTTTTGAGGAACCTCCATACTGTTTTCCAGAGTGGCTGCACCAGTTTGCATTCCCACCAGCAGTGTAAAAGGGTTCCTCTTGGGGCACGTGGGTGACTCAGTCGGTTAAGCATCCGACTTCGGGTCAGGTCATGATCTCACGGTTCGTGGGTTCCAGCCCCGCGTCGGGCTCTGTGCTGACAGCCNTGTGAGGTGGTATATCAGTGTGGTTTTGATTTGTATTTCCCTGATGCTGAGTGATGTAGAGCATTTTTTCATGTGTCCGTTGGCCATCTGGATGTCTTCTTTGGAGAAGTGTCTATGCATGTCCTTTGCCATTTCTTCCCTGGATTATTTGTTTTGGGATGTTGAGTTTGATAAGTCCTCTATAGATTTTGGATACTAACCCTTTATCAGATATGTCATTTGCAAATATCTTTTCCCATTCCATTGGTTGCCTTTTAGTTTTGCTGATTGTTTTTTTTCACTGTGCAGAAGATTTTATTTTGATGAGGTCCCAATAGTTCATTTTTGCTTTGGTTTCTCTTGCCTCTGGAGACATGTCAAGTAAGAAGTTGCTGCAACTGAGGTCAAAGAGGCTTTTGCCTTCTTTCACCTCTAGGATTTTGATGGCTTCCTGTCTTAAATTTAGGTCTTTCATTCATTTTGAGTTTATTTTTGTGTGTGGTGTAAGAAAGTAGTCCAGGTTCATTTTTCTGCATGTCACTGTCTAATATTCCCAGCACCATTTGCTGAAAGGACTGTCTTTACTCCATTGGATATTCCTTCCTTCTTTGTCAAAGATGAGTTGGCCATATGTTTGTGCATCCATTTCTGGGTTCTCTATTCTGTTCCATTGATCTGAGTGTCTGTTTTTGTGCCAGTGCCATACTGTCTTGATGATGACAGCTTTGTAATACAGCCTGAAGTCTGAGGTTGTGATGCCTCCAGCTTTGGTTTTATTTTTCAAGATTGCTTTGGCTATTCAGGGTCTTTTCTGGTTCCATACATATTTTAAGATTGTTTGTTGTAGCTCTGTGAGGATGCTGGTGTTATTTTAATAGTTATTGTATTGAATTATCGATTGCTTTGGGTAGTATTGACATTTTAACAATATTTGTTCTTCCTACCCAGGAGCATGGAATATTTTTCTATTTTTTTGTCTTCTTCAATTTCTTTCATAAGCTTTCTATAATTTTCAGTATATAGATTTTTCACCTCTTTGGTTAGATTTATTCCTAGGTATTTTATGGGTTTTGGTTGCAATTATAAATGGGATTGATTCCTTGATTTCTCTTTCTGCTGTTTCACTATTGGTGTGTAGGAATGCAACTGATTTCTATGCATTGATTTTATATCCTGCGACTTTGCTGAATTCATGTTTCAGTTCTAGCAGTTTTTTTGTGGAATCTTTGGGGTTTCCCATATAGAGTATCATGTCATTTGTGAAGAGTGAAAGTGTGACCTCCTCCTGGCCTATTTGGATACCTTGTATTTCTTTGTGTTGTCTGATTGCAGAGACTAAGTAATGTCACATTCTTTTTTATTTTTTTTTTACAAATAGTTTATTGTCAAATTAGTTTCCACATAANTTTATTTATTTTGAGAGGGGGGTGGGGAGAGGCAGAGAGAGACACACACAGAGAATCTGAAGTAGACTCCAGGCTCTGAGCTGTTAGCACAGAGCCTGACGTGCGGCTCAAACTCACAAGCTGTGAGATCATGACCTGAGCCAAAGTGGGACGCTTAAACAACTGAGCCACCCAGGTGCCCCATCAGCTTTGGTTTTGTTTTTCAACATTACTGTGGCTATTGGGGGTCTTTTCTGGTTCCATGCAAATCGTAGAATTGTTTGTCTAGCTCCATGAAGAATACTGGTGTTATTTTGATAGGGATTGCATTGAATGTATAGATTACTTTGAGTAGAATGAATGGGATAACCAAGAAGTTAAAGAAAAAATTAAAAAGTACATGGAAACCAATGAAAATGAAAACACAACAGTCTAAAAACCTTTGGGATGTAGCAAAGGCAGTTATAAGAGGGAAGTATATAGAATCCAGGTTTTCCTAAAGAAGGAAGAAATGTCTCAAATACACAACCTTACTTTATACCTAAAGTAGCTGGAAAAATAACAGTTAAGTAAAGCTCAAAACCAGCAGAAGAAGGAAAATAAAAAAGATTAGAGCAGAAATCAATGATATATATTTAAAAACAACAACAGTGGAACAGATCAATGAGACTAGGAGCCAGTACTTTGAAAGAATTAATAAGATTGATAAGCCCCTAGCCAGTTTTATCAAAAACAAGAGGCAAGGACCCAAACTAAAATAACAAAACAAAACAAAAGCAAAAAAACACACACGAATCACAAAGACGAGCTATCACAACCAATGCCGCAGAAATACAAACAATAATAAGACAATAATAAGAGCAATTTTATGCCAACAAATTGGGCAATCTGGAAGAAATGTGTAAATTTCTAGAAACATATAAACTACCAAAACTGAAACAGGAAGAAATAGAAAATTTGAACGGACCCATAAGCAGTAAAGAAATTGAATCAGTAATCAAAAATCTCCCAACAAACAAGAGTCCAGGGCCAGATGGCTTCCCAGAGGAATTCTACCAAACATTTAAAGAGGAGTTAATACCTATTTTTTTGAAGCTGTTCCAAAAAGTAGAAATAGAAGGACAATTTTCAAACTCATTCTGTGAGGCCAGCATTACCTTGTTTGCAAAGTCAGACAAAGACACCACTGGGAAGGAGAATTACAGACCAATTTCCCTGAGGAACATGGATACAAAAATTCTCAACAAGATACTAGCAAATCGATTCCAACAATACATTAAAAAGAATTATTCACCACGATCAAGTGGGGTTTATTCCTGGGCTGCAGGGCTGGTTCAATATTCACAAATCAATCAATGTGATACACCACATTAATAAAAGAAAGGACAAGAACCTTGTGACCCTCTCAATAGATGCAGAAAAAGCATTTGAAAGAATACAGCCTTCTTTCTTGATAAAAACCCTCAACAAAGGAGGGATAGAAGGAACATACCTCAACGTCATAAAAGCCATCACAAAAGACTCACAGCTAATATCATCCTCAATAGTGAAAACCTGACAGCTTTCCCCCTAATGTCAGGAACATGTCAGGAACATGACATGTCCATTCACCACTGTTGTTCAATATAGTACTAGAAGTCCGCCTCAACAATCAGACAACGAAAAGAAATAAAAGACGTACAAATTGGCAAGGAAGAAGTCAAGCTTCCCCTGTTTGCAGATGATATGGTACTCTATGTGGAAAACCTGAAAGTCAAGTAACTGCTAGAACTGATACGTGAATTCAGCAGTCACAGGATATAAAATCAATGCACAGAAATCGGTTGCATTTCTATACACCAATAATGAAGTCCCAGAAGGAGAAATCAAGGACTTGATCCCAATTAACAATTGCACCAAAAACCATAAGATACCTAGGAATAAACCTAACCAAAGAGGTAAAAGATCCCTGTGCTGAAAACTCTAGAAAGCTTATGAAAGACATTGAAGAAGACACAAAGAAATGAAAAACCATTGCATGCTCATGGATTGGGTAAGTTTTCACAAGCTAGATGCATCAGAGAAGTTGATCTGAAGTCCTTCAAAGAGACTACTTTCTATGAGATAGCAGATATTCCCAAGAAAAGAAACATAGGGGTCTGGGAGCCCTAGCCCTCTGCACCCCATGAGCCTGGGCTGAGCTCCAGAGTAACTCCAGAGATGATCATAAGGGCTAGTGCCCAGAAGGCTGGTGGGGCCAAATAGCCAAAGGAACTGGAAAGTTCTGCAGCCCTGCAAACAAGAGGGGAGCCCACAAGGAATTTGTTCTCTTGGCCAAGTCCTGAGACATTGTATTCAAGAAACTTCGGCAGCCTTGAGGCAGATAGGAGCTAACACTGGGGCTGGAAATACACAATATGGAGCAGATCTTGTTACTGCCACTGTCTTAATCAAATGGCCTTGAATAATTAACCTGTTGAGCTTTGGTTTTCTCATCTGTAAAATGAGAATAACTTGAACTATGAAGAATATTAAAGAAGATATTGTATGCAAAGGTCACTAACACATAACAGAGGCTGACTAAAGGCTGGCTCTCACCTGTTTCCGGAACAAAATTTTAACCACTTGCGATTCCCAATTTCCATTCTTGAAATGTAATCCAAGGAAATAACCTGGGTTCAGCTCAGGTCATGATCTCATAGTATGTGGGATTGAGTCCTACATTGGTCTCTGTACTGACAGCATGGAGCCTGCTTGGGATTCTCTCTCCCTCTCTCTGCCCCTCCCCTGCTTGCGCACACTCTCTCTCTCTCTCTCTCAAAAATAAATAAATGTTTAAAAAATGTTTAAAAAAAGAAAAAGGTCTATTCAGATTTTTCAACAGTTTTTTTTATTTAGAAAGAAAAATCTGATGGTGAAGCTCGAGAAAACTTGTATTCAGGTAAATGTTGGAGGCAGAGCCAATGTGAGGAGGTAAGGGGGGTATTGAGGCTGGCCAGGCAGAGTGTGGCAGAAAGAAAGGGCATGGGGGCCATGGTGGAGGAGGACATGGCTGCTGACAGATCCGTGTGGGGAATAACGCTCTGTCCTCCTCCAGGGTCAGCCAAGTCTACCGTGTTCTTGCCACAAGAGGAACCAAAAGTGCTTTTTGCAGGCTACTCAAGCATGCTGAACTTGGAATTAAAACTTCTAGTGGAGCCTGGATGGCTCGATTGGTTAAGCTTCTGACTTTGGCTCAGGTCGTGATCTTGTGGTTTCTGAGTTTGAGCCCCGCGTCCGAGCCCCGCGTCGGGCTCTGTGCTGACAGCTCAGAGCCTGGATCCTGCTTCAGATTCTGTGCCTCCCCCACTCTCTCTGCCCCTTCCGGGCTCATGCTCTGTCTCTCTCTCTCAAAAATAAACATGATATTTAAAAAAAACAACCTTCTAAAACCTTAATGAAGAGTTTTAAGGAGAAACTAACAGTGAAAGACAAGGACTAGGCAATTTTATATAAACTGAGGGACAAACAAGGGGTGAGAAAAGTTCTGGTGGTGGAAAATAAAGTAGCTTTTTGGAACAGCTACGAGAACAGCATAGGAAGTTTGGCTCAAGCATTCTGAAATTCCGAGATCCTGTAACAGGATGCCTTTGTTTAGAGATTGCTTCATCAAGCCACAAGGTAGAGCACAAAGTGAGCCCTAGGGGAGACAGGTATGTTTAACCTTGCTGATCCGTAAATACACATTTGTTAACTATTTCACCTCTAGGATAGAAACATTTTAAAACATCTATATTAGCTAACTGGCTTATGACTCCTTTATACATCCAGTCCTTGGGCTCTTTCTTTCATGTTAAGTAATTTAATAAGTTTCTCACATTTTTCGTAATTCTTCACATCACTGAATATAATTGCTGACTCTATACATTGGCATGTTGATGATGGAATCAGCACAACAGCCTATCATAATTTAGTTACCAGGCATAATGCTAAGCATTTTACATTCACTGCATTGTAATACCATACCTCTGAAAAGTCTGCACTCTCAATTCTAGTTTACTGATTAGAAAACATTTTGAAGTACTCCATTGTATAGGTAAACCACATCTTCTTGATCCATTCGTCCGTTGATGAACACTTAGGTTCTTTCCATGTTTTGGCTATTGTTGAGAGTGCTGCTATGAACATTGGGGTACTACATGGCAATGAGAAAGAATGAAATCTGGCCATGTGTAGCAACATGGATGGACCTTGAGGGTGTTATGCTGAGTGAAATAAGTCAGGCAGAAAAGGACAAATATCATATGTTTGCATGTATAGGAGGATTGGGAGGAACTTAACGGAGGACCATGGGGGAGAAGAAGGGGAGAAACGGTGCGGGAAAGGGAGAGAGGCAAACCATGAGAGACTCTTGAATGCTGAGAACAAACTGAGGACTCATGGGTGTGGGGGAGGAGGGGGGAGATGGGCATGGAGGAGGGCACTTGTGTGGATGCACCAGGTGTTATATGGAAACCAACTTGACAAGAAACTATTTAAAAAAAAAAAAGAAAAAAAGAAAACATTTTGAGACTCTGATTATGTAGGCAATAAAATATGAACCCATCCTGAACCACCCTCAGTTATGCCATTGGCCTTCTCCAAGTCATTGCTAAATTGTTGGTACGTTTCTGACAACTGTGAATGTCATTTCAACTGAACTTCGTGGATATGGGTCAAAACTTGTCCCTGTATTTCAAATATTGTAATGGAACAGGCAACTCCTGAAATGGCCAGTAGACCTTAAATATTTACTAGCTGGACTTTCAGAAAATGTTTGCTAACCCTAAGTTTTCCTTTCTTACCCGTCCGTGGAAGGCTGACATTCTCTATCCCCAATAAAAGAAGGCTTGTTAGATATTGGGGACCAAGTTATAGAAAAGGGGTTATGGAGGTGGCAGAGGGTTCTGTTGTGGGCATTTGGGAACCTCATAGAACATTTAATGTTCCCTTTCAATACTCCTTCCTTTAGGGAGGAAGAGCGTGGGTTTCCGAGTCATTCACACATGGTCTCAAAATCTGCCTCTGCCTCTCATTTCTGGATGAACTGAAGGAGTTTGCCTGGTATCTCTGAGCTCTGGTGTCTTCAAAATGAGGATAATAACAGCCTCATGAGGCTTACTTGGTGGGTATGCGTCAAGTGCAGTAGTCAGTCCCGGAACGCTCTCCTTTTACTTACTCTGTCAGAGCTTTTCCTGGAGGAGCTCAGACTGAAGCATCTGTCCCACAAAGCACTTCTGCTGCATGATTCCCAGAAGCTGCTGACCTCGTGCAAATCCTCAGCCAGAGGCATCCCAGAGTCCCCGAAGGTGAGGCACTGGTGGAAGGTCAGGGTACTGAAGTGGGATATTGAGGGTCAGAAAGTAGCAGGCTTATTATTCAAGTTCCTCTCCCCTGCCTCTCTGCAGAGGGTTGGAGCTGCTAAGAGGCTGTAGCAGGAGGACCATCTAGACCTCATGCTGCTTCTCGGCGCATTCTGCCTGTTCTATCATTCACCTGGGGAGGCAACAGAGAATGACGGCTAAGAGCATCGGTTTTGGAGCCAGACTGAATGGATACACATCCCAAGCCTGCCCCTTTCTGGTTGTGTGGTTTTGGATGTGTTACCTTACCTTCCTGTGCTTTGTTCTCTTTCCCTGTGAAATGGGAATAAAATTAGCACCTTCCTCTTAGAGGTGTTATGAGCACTACAGTCTGTAGGATATAAGTTCTAAGAGCCTAGCAAATGCCCGCTCAGAGCACACTGGCTATTCATGATCACGAAGATGCCTATGAGTTCTTCCCCCTGTTTGCTCATAACTTCACTTCCATCAGTGTGGTGCTGGAGACACAGTTTATCTCTCCCATCACTGACTTGGTCCCAGGACCTCCCCTGGCCTCTGTGTCTCCCTTGCTCATCACATCCACGCCCCATGTCTGAGGATTCCAGTGCAACCTTCCCAACCTCTCCTAACTCCTTCTTTCCTCCAGGTATATGGCTCTGTTTATCACATCAGCCATGGAAATCCCTTCAGCTTGGAGGTGCTAATGGACTCCTGTCCTGAGTATCAGGTGGTCATCATCCAGCCTCAGAAACAGGTAGGCTCACAGATCAGCATAGGTGGGACTGGTCAGCTCCAAAAGGCTGGAGGAGCCAACCCCAGTTCAGACCCACCATGGCTGCCTGTAGGGATGAAGAGAAGTTGGGGCATCTTAAAGACACTCCATCAATGCTTGGTACCTTGGATGAGCGCCATGTCCCCACCCTTCCTGTCATGGCATAGAACTCATCTGGGTGAGGATAGGATGTGAGGAGGACGAGGAGGAGGAAGAGGAGACTGGCACTGGAAGGTCACCTCTAATCTGATGGAAATTTGGGACTGACTGAGGTAGCAGGGGTCAGTGACAGGGGCTGAGATAAGGCCAATCTAAAGGGAAAGGTGGGTGTCCAGGATATCAGAACAGTGAGTTGGAAACAAACAAACCAGGTACAAGGCCACTACTAAAAACTGCTTCTCAGATGCCAGAGACAAGACTCATAATGACTGGTGTCAACTGTCATTGACATTGTGGAGATACTTCCCATGTTAGTGGATCTCATCCTCAGGACAGCCTTGACAAGTGAGCCTTAATATCTCCAATTTAGAAAGGAGAAAACAATCCCAAGGGAGAGGTATTAAATCACATGGGTGCAGGATACCATGTGTTAAACCATGGTCTTTGGCTTTTTGGCTAATGCGACCTGAATTCAAATTGGAATGACTGCGACCACAGGTGCCGCTTTTTCTGAGCCTCACTTTCATCCTCTATAAAATGGAGATAGTAAGAGTAACTTCTTCACAGAACTGATAAGTTTAAGTGAGAAACAGTATATCAAAACCTTAAGTCTATAGCACATGCTTGTAAATATTACCATTGGTACTGGAAAAGGACCCACAAGGAGCAAGTCATTACACCGAGAGCAAACCTACGTCTACTTTGGTCCGAAAGCCTCTGAACTGTCCCACACATATAGTCAGTGAACTGACACTTCAAGGCCAGCTGGCTTTATTGTGGGTACAGAAGCTGGGTCCCCAAATAATAATACTCTAAGCCAGGGTGAGCTGACCTTGCAAACCGGGTTGGGCCTGGGATGCCGAAGGCAATGAGGCTGTCCCCGCTTGAGGATGCCAGGGAAGGAGACTGGATCAGGTGCTCCCCACATCTGCTTTCTTACTTCTTCCCTAGGGCCGTGCCTTTGGTCTTCCGCTTCCTGATAGCCTGGGTTTGGAGACTAACACTCAGTTTAGTACATTCCATGGCTCAGTTCCTTCAGAGTATGGTATGCAGATAAGCCATAGGACACGTATTTGATTTTATTTCAATAATTTCATATTTATGATGTGTATTAGAGCAACATAACTATGACATCAAACCCATGCTTTCACATCTACATTGCTTTGAGTGAGGTCAGTTTTTAAAAAGTGAGTCAATAAATAAAAATACTAAATATATGAAAGTACCATGATACGCATATGTGACAAAGATTGGGAAGATTCTAAGACAATACAATTTATTTTGAAGTGCACTTGCCTAGCCTAATTCCATGGCATAGGATGTTCCTTTTGGCATTGGAAGTCAGCCCAATCGTCATGAAATTATGGTTGATTTTTTTTTAAAGAAAATCAGCTTTGATACAGTCCTTAAATTTTCTCTCAAAGTATAGGGCATGTGGAAAAATCCGGGAACTGTTCTTCGTTGTCACCTTTAACCATAAGTTTTGATCCCGAATTGTATTTTGAGACCATCTTTCTTTATTCACCGGACCAAATTCTTTTTACGTTATGGTGTTCTAAAAATACAAATTCACATGCACGGGCGCCTGGGTGGCTCAGTAGGTTAAGCATCTGACTTCGGCTGATGTCATGATCTTGAGATCTGTGAGTTGGAGCATTGCATTGGGCTCTGTGCTGACAGCTCAGAGCCTGGAGCCTGCTTTGGATTCTGTGTCTTCTTCTCTCTCTCTGTCCCTCCCCTGATCACATTCTGTCTGTCTGTCTCTCTCTCTCTCAAAAATAAATAAACATTAAAACAAATTTACATGCAGATACTTTACTCAGAGACTATCAGAGTACCTGTCCCACAAATGTTAGCGGTGTTATCCAAAAGAAGATCAGAATCCTGTTAAACACGGAAGTACTTAAGGATGAAATCATCCGATGGAGGGTCCAGATGAAACAAGGTTGGTCATAGGTTGATAATCACTGAAGCTGGGTCATGAGTCCATGGGGGTTTATTACACTTTTTTATTTTTGTGTCACTTCTATATTTTCCATTACAAAATGTGAAAAAAAAATTTTTGAATAAAATAACCAAAAAATCTGTTAACTTCCTTACCACTTTGGAACAGTAGCCAGAAGAACAGAACTAACCCTGGGCCAATCCGTTCTCTACTTGCCTCTCACTTACTCATTAACACTGGGAATCTTTCCACTACACAATCTTGTTACTGACCTTCCTTTAGTCTCTTATTTGAAAAATGGGGGTGGGGGGTGGGGTTCTTCCTTGCATCTGAATCCAGTGGGATGCTAAGTTTAGCTACAAGTTTCAAAGTCTTCTTCTGATGTAATGACCAAGAAGAAGCTTTAGAGAGGTGGGATGCAGCAGAATTCATGTAGACAAGGTTCCAATCTTTCCTTTGTTCATCTTTTTTTTAAGCTTATTTATTTATTTTGAGAGAGAGGGGAAGAGAGAGGGTGGGGAGAGAATCCCAAGCAGGTTCCATGCTGTCAGTGCAGAGCCAGACACAGGGCTCAATCTCACCAACTGTGAAATCATGACCTGAGCCAAAATCAAAATTTGGATTCTTACCTCACTGACCCACTCAGGGACCCCACCTCTGTTAATCTTTAGTCATAAAGGTAAAATATGCTGACTATACAAGAGGAACAATCCTATGTTGCTTTAAGAAGCTGCTCTCTGACTTCTTCTCTTCCCCCCCTTTCCTACTCCTTGAGATAATCAGTGCCCTAGCTCATTCCAACACATATGGGGGTATTGTTATCTCTTCTGCCAAAACTTTCTGGTTTGTCTCTAATTCCACATGCCCATCCCTCCAGGTCAATCAGTGCAGCATTAGCTCATTCTTTTCAATAACTGTAATATTCTGTAGAGTGAATGCACTGCCATTAAGTCAGCCATCCTATTACTTCAAATCACTCACGGTTCTTTGCCACTGTGAACTGTGCTTCAATGAACATCCTTGTACAAGGATGTATCTTTACATCCTGAAAACCGTTTCCTCAGTAGAATGGATTCCTGAAAGCGGCATTACCAAGTCAAAAGGTATGTGTATTTCAAAGTCTAGTAAGTGCTTCCTGATGACTTTCCCAAAAGATTGCTGCTATTTTACTTCTGTTAACAGTGACTACAAGCACTGTTTTCCCAGTTATTGAAAAGAATGATAAATAAATGTTAGCCTCTTTTTTTTTTTTTTAATGTTTTATTTATTTCTAGGAGAGAGAGAGAGAGAGAGACAGCATGAGCAGGGGAGGGTCAGAGAGAGAGGGAGTCACAGACTGAAATAGGCTCCAGGCTCTGAGCTGGCGGTCAGCACAGAGCCCGACGCGGGGCTCAAACCCACGAACCGTGAGATCATGACCTAAGCGAAAGTCGGATGCTTAACCGACTAAGCCACCCAGACGGCCCTGTGTTAGCCTCTTTTTAATTTGGGCCAAATTTGTGGATGAAAACTAGCATGTTATCATAGACTTCATTTGCATTTCCCTGACTAATGAGATCAGACATATTCTCATATGTTTATCAGTGATTTGGGGTTTACTTCTGAATTTTTTGTTCATATCTTTTGAGCAATTTTACACTGTGTTTTTGTGTCTTTCTTTAAATTCAGTAAGAATTTTCTAAAATTAAGAATACTAACACTTACAGCATATGCTACAAATTTATTTCCCAGTATGTAATTATTTTTATTTTATCAATGAAGCTTTTGCCTCCAGACTTCTTAAATTCTCATGTCATCAAATACATTTTCCTTTACACTATGAGTTCTGAGGTTGTTGGGGTTTTTTTAATTAAAAAGATTGTTCTTACTCCAAGGTTATACAAATATTTAAATTTTTTTTCTTACTGTTGGCTTATTTTTACATCTTACATTTCAATCTTTGTTTCATCTGGAATATATTTATTTATTTATTTATTTATTTATTTATTTATTTATTTATTTATTTTTACAAATAGTTTNGAATATATTTTTGTATAGCATTAGTTAAGATTCTTCTACATCTTTCTTCCATATGGCTAACTAATGATCCTAGTACTATGTATTAAATATTCCACTGAAACTTAAATGTCTCTTTTGTCCTATAACAGATTTGTATGCTTTGTATCTATTCCTGTATTGGAATCTAATCTTTTGTTATGCTGTGTCAGTGGCTTTATGGTAAGTTTTAATATCTCATCAAGGAAATCTCTCTTCACTATTCTTTTCCTTAATTTTCTTTTTTTTTTTCTTATGGATTTATGTTCTGTGTGAACTTAATTGAGTTTTCCTGTTCCCCACCAACTCTTCCAATTACTTATTGTAACTGTGATCAGAACTGAACTCACTTGTTAAAATAATTTTGGGAGGATTGAGATTTTCATGACACTAAATCTTTTCATCTAGAAACATAATACGTATTTAAATTTTCTGTTTCGGTTTTAATACCATTTGGTAAAATGTAGTGTTTTCTTATGGTAAGCCAAATGAAATAAAAACCATTCAGGGGCTCCTCAGTGGCTCTCAGTTGGTTAAGCGACTGACTTCAGCTCTGGTCATGATCTCACAAGTCCTGAGTTTGAGACCCACATCCGGCTCTGTACTGACAGCTCAGAGCCTGGAGCCTGCTTCGGGTTCTGTGTCTCCCTCTCTCTCTGCTCCTCCCCTACACATGCACTCTCTCTCTCTCTTTCTCTCTCTCTCTCTTCCAAAAATAAACAAACATTTAAAAAAAAACATTCAATTTACTAGGGTATTTTATGGCTGTCACAACTGTTGGTGGAATTATTTTCCTTTTCCATTTCTGAGTACTATTACTTTGTTATTGATTTGTATTTCTGTTCTTAAGTTCTAAACACGCTAACAAGATTCTTTAAGATTCTGTTTATGTGTTTTTTTGTTGGAGTCTCTTGGACTTTGTAAACACATAATACTATAATATGCAAATACAGATTATTTGCTTCTTTTCCTGTATAGAATTGGTTTTCTAGTTTCTTGCCCAATATGACATGTGCAGAACCTAGCAAAATAATACCAACCTTTAACATTTGTAATTATATTTGGTCTGTCTTTTTATGTTCAGAGTATCTTCCTACTATTTTTATTAGAATTTATGTTTGGAATAGTGATTGAAATTTTATGGGCATTTAAAAAATTTCTTTCTTTCTCTTTTTTTTCTTTTGGCAATTGACACACTCACACAGTTTTTCATCCTTTAACTTTGACTACACTGAAAGATCTTCTGAGTCTAAGTCATTCTTGCCTTTCTAAAATAAACTTTATCCATATCTATAATTCTTTTGATATATTGCTGGATATCTTATTCAGAATTCTTGCACCTATATTCATAAGTGAAAAGGTTCAATAAATATGTTTTATTCCTTTTTATTGTAATCAGATTTTGGATTGAGGAGTCTTTCCAGCTGTTACCATGGCTTAATATTGAAATTATGTGTTAATTTTTGGTTTAGGTAGAAGTTAAATATAAAATAATCTGATTTTGGGCACTTTTTAAATGATGAACATTTCCAGTTATTTTTATCAGTCAGCTAAGGTTATTTATTTCTTTTAAGTTCAGTGTTTGTTTGTTTTTTAATCTTTTATTTATTTCTGAGAGAGAGACAGACAGCATGAGCAGGGGAGGGTCAAAGAGATATGGAGATACAGAATCTGAAGTAGGGTCCAGGCTCTGAGCTGTCAGCACAGAGCCCGACGCAGGGCTCGAACCCACAAACCGTGAGATCATGACCTGAGCCGAAGTTGGACACTTAACTGACTGAGCCACCTCGGCGCCCTGAAGATCAGTTTTGAACGTGGAGGGAAATCATCCATTTCTTTTATCAGTATACATGTTGCCTCGGAGTCACAGGTAAGCTTCTTTTAGAATTCTCTTGTTCCCCTTTGCTGTCTCCTTCTTCATCTCTAGTACTGTCTGCTTTTTGCTTTTCTTTCTCTTGTTTTTTCCTTAAAAAGTCTTACCAGAAGTTTAACTCTTTTTTTCTTGCCATTTAAAAGGGGGTTTATTATTTTGTCTATGCTTTTTTCTGTGTCTCATTCTCCATTTCTTTTTTTTTTAATATTTTTATTTATTTCTAGGAGAGAGAGACAGAGTGAGCAGGGGAGGGTCAGAGAGAGAGAGGGAGACACAGACTCCGAAATAGGCTCCAGGCTCTGAGCTGGCAGTCAGCACAGAGCCCGACGTGGGGCTCGAACCCACGAACCGCGAGATCATGATCTAAGCGAAAGTCGAACCCTTAACCGACTAAGCCACCCAGGCGCCCCCTCATTCTCCATTTCATTATTTTCAGCTTTCATTTTTATTAACTGCTCCCTTTGCTTTCTTTTGGTTCACTTTGATATTGTCTTTACAATCTCTGAATACTTTGTCTATCCCCAGTTATTCTTTCGAAATGAGGCTTTTTTTATTTTAAAAAATTCTTTTAATGTTTATTATTGAGACAGAGAGAAACAAAGCATGAGCCGAGGAGGGTCAGAGAGAGAGGGAGACACAGAATCTGAAGCAGGCTCCAGGATCCTAGCTGTCAGCACAGAGCCCGACACGGAGCTTGAACCCACAAACCGTGAGACCATGACCTGAACCCAAGTCAATAGCTCAATCGACTGAGCCATCCAGGTGCCCTGAAATGAGGCTTCTTAACACATCTACTATTCTGAATACATCAAGGTTTTGCTTTGAGCCGCATTGAGGAATCTGCATTTATCTCTACAAGCACCCTCCAATTCTTGAAGGATTCTTTTGAATGTTTATTTATTTTTGAGAGAGAGACAGAGACAGAGAGAGAGAGAAAACACAAGCAGGGGGAGGACAGAGAGAGCAGGAGACAGAGAATCCCAAGCACAGAGCCACACACGGGGCTTGTTTAACTCATGAACCGTGAGATCATGACCTGGTGACCTGAGACAAAGTCAAGAATCAGACACTTAGCTCAGCCACCCAGGCACCCCTTGAAGGATTCTTTAAAATTAGTTACACTACTTTATATTTCAGTTTACAGCAATATAATTTTCATTAAAATATACTCCCAGCTGAAACCCTCAGACTTACTGTTGATATTTACTTTCAGAAACAAATATTGTCTTTCCATGGAAGCTGTGGCTTGCGAGAATTGGGTTCCAAGTCTCTTTCTTCCAAGTCCATGAGAAAAATATGACAGCCAATTGCCTAGAGTGTTGCCGAAACTTCTAATGGCCTTATTCCTGGCTAGAGGCTTCCGGCTTTGAAGGAGGCAGGCCCTAACGCAGAAGCGGATTTGACCCTGGGACTCAGGGCTCAGCACATCTTAGCCCAGTCCAGCAGGCGCTTCCTCTTCTGCCTCATCCCCCAGTGCACATCAGGCTTTATACCCAAGCCTGCATGACTCTGGTAAGAGAGTGAATCCCATACCTGATCTTGCACCTGAATTAAGTAAACAACAAAGAACTATGAGAAACAGGAAAGAGATTTTTAAAGGTGGCAGAAACGAGGATGCAAGTATCAGTAAACATAATAAACATGTGTGGATTAATTTTCCCATGAAAATATGGGTCTCTCACGTATGGAGTTAAAAGTGAAGTCTGAGAAGCACGTGGGCTTTAGTCCACATGGGCTGCCATAAAAAAGTACCACCGACTATGTTGCTTAAATAAAAGGAATTTATTTCTCACTGTTCTGGAGGCTGAGAAGTGCCAGAGCAAGGTGCTGGCAGGCAGGTTTTATTTTGGGGGGTTTCTTGTCTTGCTTATAGGTGGCCACCATCCCACTATGTCCTCGTCCGGTGAAGAGAGTGAGCGAGCTCTTGTCTCTTTTCCTCTGCTTCGAAGGACACCACTGTGGCAGCCCCACCCTCATGGCCTCATCTAAATCTCTTCACCTCCCCAAACCTCACCTCCAGATGCCATCGCATTGGGGGTTGGGGTTTTAACATGAGAATCTGGGAGTCCACCAGCACCAGTCCAGAGTAAGGCACATGTGAAAGAAATCATATGAGGGGTAAAGGGATGGAAAAAAGTCTAGCAGACCAGTGTTAAACCAAAAGCAAGGTGATAATGTGAACATCCAGCAAAACAGAACGAAGGCCAATGTCTGCTAAATACAGAATCCTCCCACAAGATTGGTCGTGAGTCTTCTAACAACACCAGGCAGCTACAAAATGCAGACAAAGAAAGAAAGATTCCTAAGTCCACAGTCGCAGCAGGAGAATTCAGGACACTTTTCTCAGAAAGCCACCAAGCAAGTGGATTAATAATAATAATAATAATAATAATAATAATAATAGAGACTATTCAGATTTGCACAATACCATTACCCCTTGACATTTTGGTTATGCACTTATTTTGTGTGAGAATTCCTGTAGAAATCGGGTTGTCCGTGGATCACAGCTGGCCTGCAGGCACTATGGAGGGGAGGGATGTACTTCCACAGAGGAGTTCTGGCCACTTGTTCTAAGTCTACAGGTGCCTGGTCCATCAACTACATACCTGGCAAGCTGTGCACGTCTGACCTGAGTGCCCACACTCACCACATCACCCTGTGGCTAAATACCAGCACTGCCCAGCTGCTGAAGACCAACAGGGACGTGAAGGTGGAGAAGAGACAGGATTTGACGAGATGGGATAGGCCCCAGGAAAGGCATATCCTAGGCCATTCCCACCCACTTCTTACTTCCGCATCTCCACGCTTGAAAGGTTTTTTTGTATATATATAATTTATCATCAAGGTGGCTAACACTCAGTGTATACAGTGTGTTCTTGGCTTTGGGAGTAAATTCCGTGATTCACTGCTTACATACAACACCCAGTGCTCATCCCAACAAGTGCCCTCCTCAATGCCCATCACCCATTTTCCCCTCTCCCCCGTGCCTAGCCCCCCCCCCACCAACCCTCAGTTTGTTCTCTGTATTTATGAGTCTCTTATGGTTTGCCTGTGAAGATTTTTTTTTAATAGTTCCTATCTCCACAGCAGGTCTGTTCCCTCACGTGTTTGGACCTGAGGTTTTCCTCCAAGTTCATCTGTCTACTCAAAATCTCTGGCCCAGTGACAGCACTTTTTCTTTTCCTTTGCTCTGCTGTTGCAAATTTATTCTGGCTTTATTTCTTTTCTTTTTTTTTTTTTCTTTTTCCATTATCGGATGCAGCTATTGGTGTGAAGAAGACCAGCATGTGCAACTCAGTTCACCACCTTGATAGCCTCTCCGCCTGGGACTCTGTCCTCACCCCTTCTCCCAGGCAGACCCCAGCCCCCACGTCACACCAGCGCCAGTATATGTACCTTAGGCAGTTGCCCTTGCCAGCCCTTGAACCTGGGCCCATCCTGATTCCCTGTGGACACTAAACTCCCCTGAAATATTACCCGAGTCTCGGGCTTTACATCGGAGTCTTCCTGTGACATGGCGAGCTATTTATTCTTTTGCCTTCGTGGAGGCCTGGCTTCAGGAGCAGGGGCAGCCTTACCATTGATCCCAGTGGGCTGTCCCTGAAGGTGAACTTGCCCTGCTGTGTTTAGAGTACAGAGGAGAGGCAGTCGGTGAGGTGGGACCATTTCTCCCCACTTCCTTACCTGAAGGAGCTCCTCTTGTCACAGGAAAAACCTAGGGACATTCCAGCAGAAGCCCCTGGCAACCAAGCCTTGCCTTGTCACCATGGGAAGAGTAGCCTGTGTGCTCAGGAGTGAGATTTTTACAGTGATGGGGCTGCGGGGGGGCTCAGTGGGTTAAGCGTTCAACCCTTGGTTCTGGCTCAGGTCATGATCTCACAGTTCGTGAGTTCGAGCCCTACGTCGGGCTCTGTGCTGACAGTGAGGAGCCTGCTTGGGATTCTCTTTATCTCTCTCTCTGTCCTTCCCCCCAACCTATCAAAATAAATAAGTAAACTTAAAATATATTTAAAAATTTAACAGCAACGCCCAGGAGTGAGAATAAAAATATTTAAAACCCAGTAATGGCACCAACCCTTCAGACCAGTTTGTCTTTCCAATTTCCTACACCAGATCTGGAGACTGTGGCACTTCCCTAGCAGCCCACAGGCTCTCCATTTGTCCCTCCATTCTGACACCCCCCGTGCACACGCACGCACACACACACACACACACACCCCTCTACCATCCTCTTGGGCCCCTGATTTCATCTAGATTTAGTCCAAATCTTTATCTTCCTGTTCCCCAAACTCTTGTGTTGTAGGATCCTCGTGAAACCCCTTTTGGGCATCCTCACAGACCTTTTCGAAGCGATCCAGGAGAAATGTATCTCAGATAAACTTTTCCCTTCAAGCCAGAGCCGCCGATTTTCTTATGCATGAACACTGAGCTACTTTGTTGGTGGGAAAATACATTGAAAATCAGTGCTTATGCTCGCGTCGTCATAGATTATCACTGGAAGGGAAGGGCGTCTAGAGAATGGGATGAAAAATTATTTCCCTTGCAGATTTTTTTCTTTTAAAAATTATACCCTGTATCTATTCAAAAGATAACATTTTCCAAAGGTGATATTGCCTCCACTAAAGAATCTTAACTCACTTATCCATCATAGTCCCTTATTAACTTTATGTTGATCACTAATATTTTTCCTAGTATCGCAATTGACTGCAAATTTCTCTTCTACTATAGGAAAGAAAGCAACACCTCCTCTGCCTCTGCTTCCCCATGAACCCAAATAAGATGGTGTCTTTCAGGAAGATTCATTCCTTAACTTCCTCGCTTATCACACCCAGAGGAGTGCGTGAGTTGGCTGAGACCAAACACCTCACTCCTCCAGCCCTGCTGGCCTGGAGCACAACCCTGCGTGGCTGAAGCCACATATGGTAGCCTTCTCTTGCCATCAGTCATTCCAGAGAGTCTACCACGGTCACTGAGATTTAACCATCTACATAAAATTGGCCAGAACTGTTTTGCTCACCAGTGTTTCCTGTCCTCATTATCTGCTGCTGTCTGAGGTCTGTGTTCCTACTTACTTACTGTTTGGTTACAATTCTTCCTCCAGTATTTTCTACACATGAGTGTGTCAGTGATAGGATTCTTGATGTCTCCCAGAACCACAAATATCTTTCTCTGATCCTCAGAGGACTGACACCCTGGGACCCCACGTGTGAGGCTGATTTTTATTTCCTCCAACTTTCACGTGACAAAGCTGAGGCTCAAAGAAAGCAGGTAACTTCTTCAAGGTCGTGCAGTTAGTAAGGGTGACGCTAAGCAAGAGGGGGTTTCGGACTATGATCAACAGTCAAAAGCACAAGATAAAATAGGGCTTAGGGCTTAGCTCAGTGTCGACTTTATGGTGATGTAGGGCTGGACAGAGGCGGCAGAGCACATCCCTCTGCCTCAGCGGTGCTGGGATGGCCGCGGGAAGAGGGGGAGGCTGCGGAAACTTCTAGGCTCAGCCACAGCAAGAGGAGCTAGTGCATCTCTGTGCTCAACTTTATCGCTGGCTAGCTTTGCTAGCTCTTCAGGGATATGTGCCTGGTTCCCAATGAGCATAAGTCATATCATAACCTCTACACCCTGTGTAGATTTCTCAGGATGTTCTCCATACATTGTGCGGAAACAGGCACACCCGCAAGATTCGTTCATCATTAGTTCAAGACACAGTCTGGGTAAGAAGTTCAATCCAGCGTCAGCTCTCAGGTGTCCTTGGCTGCTGTACAGGGACTAGGTCAGCTAATGTGAGGACAGGCTGTTCAGCCACGCTGTGTAACCTTTCTTTCTTCAGGGGCAAATCCGGGCACGGAGATTAAATCTTCTGGCTCCCAGCCCAGAACGCTTTGTACAAGCACCTTAAGAACTAGAGCTGCCTCTTCCTGGAGGTGCCTGTGTATGGAGCATCCACATTTCCTCCCTGTGGGGTAGGGGCAGAAAAATCAGAGAGAAGAGGAAGAGACTGCTGCTAACAGGGCCAGGAGGAAGGGTTAGGTGCCCCTGGCCCTGATGATCGCAAGAATGGAGAAGCCAAGAGGGGGCACAAACAAGCAGTCTCCCATCTTCCCTGTTCTCCCACCTCAGCCCCGGGCTTTCCCCTCCACCTCCCACCCTTCTCTCTGTTGCTTTCCTCCCACAGTCACCGGCACTGAGGACTCTCCTTGCCCTTCTAGAAGCTAGATTCTGATGCAAGGAGGCAAAAAACTAAGCCAAGCAAAATAATCATGTTTATTGTATAGTGAGATATAGTATATGAAAAAATAAAGCAGGATAAGAGGACAGAAGAAAACAGAGGGGGAGAAGGTCATATTCTATAGGAAGTATTCAGGGAAGGCCACCCTGAAAACCTGGTGGTACTCTAAAGAAAGAAGGAAGATAGCCAGGCACATAATCAGGGTGGAAGCTTCTAGACTGAGGAAGCACTTCAGAAAGTGACTGAGACGGTCCTTTGGAGTGAATGAAGAAACTATTTGAACCTCCATTTATATTTTTACCTAAAACATAAAAATCATATGTGCCTAACATTTAACATGTTAATTATTAAAATACATTGGGAGCCTGGTGGCCCCCTTGGTTAAGCATCTGACTTTTGATCTCAGCTCAGGTCATGATCTCATGGTTCATGAGATTCATCCCTGAGTCTGGCTCTGCACTAACAGCGCAGATCTTGC
The DNA here is from genome assembly GCF_008692635.1 of Crocuta crocuta. Classification (NCBI taxonomy): domain Eukaryota; kingdom Metazoa; phylum Chordata; class Mammalia; order Carnivora; family Hyaenidae; genus Crocuta; species Crocuta crocuta. Next base: position 1,388,023 of record NW_027536465.1, read on the forward strand.
TTGGGATGCTCTCTCTGCCTCTCTTTTTCCCCTCCCCCACACTCTCCCTCTCTCAAACACATAAACTTTAAAAACATTAAGTAAAACATAAGGTAAATAAATATAGATGGGGTGAATGTGAATAGTCAATTTTTAAAAATTATAGGAATGGGAAAATAAAAGTTCAGAGATTACTACAGCCTAAGGCAATGATCTCCTGGAAGGCCCGCGTGGATTTTTTTCTGCATCATATTATCTGCAACAAAACAGGTATCAATATGCTGTGTATATCTTTTCCCTTCTAATTTACAGCACAGTCCCTACTCTTCTGTATTTTCAATAGCAACTAGCCCCATGGCATGCAGATGGGTCGCTAATAAATGAATAGATGAACAGATGGGCAGAAGGATCAATCAGCGTGGAGAGGTGATTCACTGGACGAACCTTCATGCATTGAAACTCCACAAAAGCAGCCTTGGCACAATAAAGGAGCTCAGCTTTGGCGTCTGACTCGAGTTAAAATCATTCAAGGACTACCCTGGGCGATTTATTTACCTCGTCTCCTAATCTGTGAAATTGGAAATGAATGAAAGCGAAGAACTGAGACAATCATCCGGACAGCTTCAAAGCACAGTGCCTGATGTTCAGTGGACGCTTACCACCTGTTATCTCCACTCTGCTCTCCTGAGCCCCACTCCCACGCAGCTGACTCCCCATTATCAGCACCCGGAAATACTAATTTGCTAAGGCAATGAGGTACCTTGCTGGCTTTGACCCCTCGATTCGTGTTACAAAAATTCCAAGGACCCAAGAGTGATGGACAGACAAATGTGCGGAGAGACAGGTGAAGTGGGGCTTAGTTACCTGAGAGCAAGGTAAGTTGGGAAAAAAAAGGGGGGGGGGCGGTTTGAGCCCGCCTGAGCTAGAGCAAACTTGGACGTACAGGTGTACCTTCAGGGAGCGCGTGACGTGGCATCGGCTACTCCGACCTGTCCGTTTGGTGCCACAAATGCACCCCCTAAAGGTGTGGGAAGATCTTGGGCGCCAGAGAATGGAAGAGTGGGCAAACCAACACCACGCTGCCTTTGGCCACAAGGAATGTCAATTCTCACTCACTTTCCCCGCCTCCTTTTCCTCGCCCTTTTCCATAAGTCTCGTCCTCTGGCGCCATCTGCAGGCCGCGCGCGGAACTCCAGCCGCGGGAAGACCCTTTGTCCGCAGCGAGTCTAGGAGACTGGGCGCTGTTGCTGGGCACTCTGTTCACTGGCCTGGGCGATCCTGCCAGGGGACTGCCCGTACTGCCCCCATTCCCAAGAGCTGCGTGTAAAAGAACCCTCGGGAGCAGAAGGAGGGTCACAGAAGTGCTGGTAAGGGCGGTGGGGAGTGCAACTGGAGGAGATCAGAGCTGGAAAGGGCTGGAGTGTGCTGGGGTCGTGGAGGTTGACTGGACAGCGGAGAAGCAATGGGTAAGGGGCTCAGGACACCGTGCCTGCCTGTTTGAGTCGTAATCCTGGCCTTACCGATAGCTGCTTGTCTTCAGGCCGATTGCTTGATGTCTCTCTGTGGCCCCACAATTTCCTTTGAAATGGGGATAACGGTGGCTGCCTCCTATGGTTGTTAGAGGATAAAACTAGTTATTATTTGTAAATGCTCAGAGTACTTTTTGTTCAATGAAATTAACAATTGGATTTAAAGATAGCCACCAGCAGCACTGACGGCACCTTTTGAGAAATGCAAGTTACTGGGCCACACTCGCGCCTTACCGAGTCAGGATTTCTTTCTTTCTTTCTTTTTTAAATTTTTATGTCTTTATTTTGAGAGACAGAGACGAAATCTAGTGGGGGAGGGTCAGAGAGAGAGGGGGAGACAGAATCTGAAGCAGGCTCCAGGCTCTGAGCTGTCAGCACAGAGCCAGACGCGGGGCTCGAACCCACAGACTCTAGGATCATGACCTGAGCCGAAGCCGGACACTCAACCAACTGAGCCACCCAGGCGCCCCCCGAGTCAGGATTTCTAACAAAGGGATCTCAGAAATGTATTTCGACAAGTTCAGCAGACGATCCTGATGCATCATAAACTTTGCGACGCACTGGTCTGAGCGTCCGCGGGTTTTAAAGCTACCCAGGTGATACGTATGGACACGAATGGACAGAGAATCACAAATGGCCAGACCCGTCTAAGTTACAAATAGGGAATCAAGACCCCCGTGAGGAGGCTGAATGTGCCTGCAAGAATCTGTAAGGCTCTAAGGTTAAACTGCTCGCAGACACCGCCGCCCCCAACTAGTCCCGTGGTCTTGCGCGAACTATTCCGTGAAATGGGTGCAAAAGTCGCACCTAACTCAGGGCGTGGCTGCGAAGATCAAATGAGACCCAAATAAAAGTCTACTACTAAACACCATCCGGCTGGGAATAGGGGCTGAACTGAAGTGTGCATCCATCTCTAGGCGCTGAGCCCGAAATGCCTGCAGGTCCCTGGGACCCCGCTGGGCGGAGTTCCCTCTGAGAGGTCCGTGATAAAATCGGGCTCCTCGGAGCCGCGAGTCACAGCGGAGGAGACTGGGGGAGGGGGTCCGACCTCTGCGCTTCTCCGTTTGGTCGGTGCGTGTGCACTAGCCTTTCCGCGAGGTTGGCTCATTTGCTGGGGGCGCCGAGTCCCGCTAGACCGACCGCAGCAGCGCTGGTGCCCGCTTTGGGCCCTTCCGTCCGCTGGAAGCCGGTGCGGCGCCNCCAGATGCTGACCGAGGGCCAGTGTGCTGGGTGCGCGCGTGGGAGGGACGGAGCCGCGTCGTCAGCCCGGGGATGGCGCGCGCGCGCAGATTCGAAGAATCCCGCCCTGGGACTCGCCAGCCCACGCGACCGGGTCCCACCCAGCCTGGCCCGCCCGCCCGTCCGCGACTCGGCCAATCGGTTCCCGACGTGGATGCGTTAGCGGCCAATGAACGAGGACAGCCAGCCTCCGCCCGCGAGCCGCCGGCTGGCTGTGCGCCGAGCGCGGGAGCGGGGAATTCCGCTTTCCCGAGGGAAGAGGCCCGGCAGAGAGGCCGCTGAGACCCGTTCTTTGCAGCCCTTGCGAATCCCGGGGCAGCGGTACCCGCACCGTTGGACGGATTCTTCGCATCGGTGAGTGGTGCTCTGGCCCGGAGTCGGACGTGGAGCCCTTCGCGGGTGGTCGTCAAGGGCACTAGGCAGAAGGACCTTGATCCGGAGCCAAAGAGGTTTTGAGGGGGGGGGGGGATAGGCAGCCTCCCATTGTGGGAACCCCCTTTCCCTCCCCCAGCATCAGAGGTCAAGAGTTTTGCTCCTGGAACACTTTGAGATCAGCTAGGAAGCTGTTTCAGCCACCGCGAGTAGTGCGAAGCGGCCGGGAGGGACGGCGTTAAAAGCCCAGATTTCTTAACTCCAGCCCAGAGGTAGTAAATCCTGATCTTTGAAGGTTGGGAAACGGTATCTTCCTTTTTAACAAACCCGGAGGGGGTAATTTGCAGAACAGTAAAAGTTTGATCTACACCAGTCTCCTTCATTTACAAACGAAGAAGCCGAGATCCCTAGGAGGGGTGTGTGGGGAGAGCGGTTGACGTTTTGGGGTGGTTCTTTCCTGGTTTCTTACTTTGCTGCTCTGATCAGTTCTCACCTGAATGCCTGAGGGGAACCCTCTTCCCGCACGCAGGGTTCTGTCTGTGCGTGTCTTTCCCTTCTGTGTCCTGCAAACGTGTGAACCCTTCCCCTCTCTGTCTCTTCACTGAGGGATTCCACCTGGCTCTGCCTTTTGGCCCCTCTCTTGACCCCTGGCCTGGGATCTCTCAAGCAGTCAGCTACGGTGTAAGTGTGTCCTGTAAGTGTGCTGTATTTGTCACTGTCCAAAATTACACAAGGTCAGAATTGGTCCATCTTTTTTCCCCTTTAGGTGATTCCTCCCCTGACTTCCAAAAGCTTTACCAACATGCATGCACTGACCTATATTTGGCTGAAATTTCAAGGGGTACCCACTGCAGATCTGATTCTCAGTGCAGCTGTAGCTCTCTTCTCTCTAGAGCTCTGCCCCACAAACTCCAGCCACATAGGCCTTTCATGACCCTGAGTTCAAGGTCTTCTCAACTCAAGGGGAACTGCCAGGCTCTGTTGTGTGTCCTTTCCCTGATATATGATCTGGAAACAGCCCCAGATCGAAAGCTAGACAGCTATAGGGATTACCTCATTTGGTTTCTCTCTCTGAGGGATGGGAAATCACTGTTCTGCACTGCCTGGTGCCCAGCATTTGAAAGTTGTTTTGCAAACTTATTCCTTTTCTTTTTTTTCCCCAGCCATTGTAAGTGGGAGGGTAAATCCAGTCCTCGTTTCTTTAACTTGGCCAGAAGTGGAAGTGAGTCATAGTTTCTGGAAACTCATCATGAATTCCCTGAAGCCTGAAGAGAACAAGTCATCCAGTGCCACAGAAAATGGCCAGAGTACCAGACCTGAAGTTTCAAAGGTGTGTCTACTTTTCAACAACTCTTTGCTAGAGCAACATACCTGACCATAGCACGCTATGAGGATTCTGGAAGGAGATACTCTCATAGAGAATGGCTGTTATAAACCCTCCTTCCATATTGTGGAAAATATATTTGGGGGAGATCACACATATAAGTGCTTGTGTAAAACCAAATGATAGTGTATGAATCAACAATGCAAAGTGGCTGACATCAGAAGGACAGACAGGCAAAAATAATACAATTCATGCTTGCTGAGAAATTGGTGTGTCCCTGGAATTATTCTTGTCACTTCCTATGGGTTATCTCATTTGACATTTAGCAAAACAATACATACTGTTATCATCCTATTTTATTTTTTTAAGGTTTATTTGTTTTTGCGAGAGAGAGAATGAGTGGGGGAGGTGCAGAGAAAGAGGAAGACAGAGGATCCAAAGTGGGCTCTGCACTGGCAGCAGTGAGCCCGATGTGGGGTTTGAACCCGCAAACCCTTGAGATCATGACCTGAGCCGAAGTCAGATGCTCTGACCCACTGAGCCACCCAGGCACCCCATCATCCGTATTTTAAAAATGAAACTGAAACCCAACTTTCTTAAAGTTGCAAAAATAATGAACTTTAGGGCGAGGATTTGAATCTGGGCATTTAGACTTCATAGCCAGTTTTTGACCGACACAAAATACACATATCAATAATACCAAATCAAGATATAAACAAGTGCTTTTGGAGTGTAGACAGAAAAGTGCTTAATTCACACTCAAGAAATTAAGGCAGTATCAATGAGAAGGCTCTTAATAAATAGAATTTCACCAGGTAAGTGTATCCAGCATGAGGGAATCGTGTGAGCAAAGTCATATACACATAAAAATATATGTGGGAGCAATATAGTTAGACATCATCATATGTAAGAATTCAAGAATGAGCTCATACTAGGGAGATATTTTGGTAGAAGATTATAGTAGGTTTGATTTCAATAAGAACTTTTGTCAAAAAGAATCCTCTACTTGTGAAATAATAAAATGGCTTCATTGGATTAAAGTTAAATAAAATTTAAACTTAATTTCTTCTGTTCACTAGCCACATTTCAAGTGCTCAGTAGCCCTATGTGGGCAATGGCTGCCATACTGGAAAAGCAGATATGGAACATTTTCATCGTTGCAGAAAGTTCTATTGGACAGTGCTGCTGTCCTAGTGTAGACTAGGGACCTCTGTGGCCTTGCTTCTCCAAGTTCACACAGCGGCAGCATTGCGGTCTCTTGAGACCTCTCTGTGATCTGCATTTTCACAAGACCCGCAGGTGATTCTTATGCCCATTAAAATGTAAGAAACACTGATCTGAGATACCCTGAAGATTCTGTAGGGTGAAATCTATCATTGTTATTAGCGTTATTTGCTGATGTTTACTTAGCTTGTACAGTATTGTTTCAAAGGAGGAAATGTTTAGCCCTGGGAGAAAATAAGATGGGTTCGTTGGTTCATCCGTCCGGCAAGTGCAGAGTTCAGCAGAGCTTTAATGCAGCAGTACACCTGGCCTCAAGGACTCCTTTGCTCCCAATCTCTATCCTCTGCCCTTCGTTGTTGGCCTCTGACTGGCTCTCCACACAGTAACGACAGAACTCCAGTAGGTTCAGAGCCTGTACCTACATTTGCTGCCATTCAGATAATAAGTCCATCCTGGTACGCGGAGACAACTTCCTTTTGCATCTAACTCTCCCAGGCTGCATAGCTCAGCTATTCCTGCACAAAACCCCTGGCTGAGGAGGCACTTCCGGCATATGAGGCTTGTCCCTGAGCTGACGAATTCACTTTTGTACACCTGTATGGCTGCGACAAAATGGGAGAGCAGTGCAGTAGCTTTCTGGGAAAGAGCTGCCGTATCTTCCACTTCTTTGACCCCTATGCTTAAGTATTTGGATTTCATTCTGTAAGTGAGGGAGAAGTTATATACAGGCTTTATCCTTGTGTTTTTAAGGAGGAGATTTAATTTAAACTCTAAGCTAAATATTCACATTAAATGCCTAGGACTACACTGTTCAGTATGGTAGCCAAGAGCCACTTGTGGCTATTTAAATTTACATTCAAGTTAACCAAAGTTAAATAACGAAGGAAGTGAATAATTCAGACCCTGGCTCACACTAAGCGCACTTCACCTGGGCTAATTGTATGGGGTGGTATAGATGTTGGAGATCTCCATCACTGTAGAACATTCCACCAGGCAGCACTAGCCTAGGGCATTCACATCTACAACAAAACTACAGTGTGAACTTTGCAAACTATTTGGTGGGAAAATGAAAGGCAGAGGGGGAAAAAAGTCTAAAAGAAGAGAACAAAGAAGGAGAATATAAATAAATTTGGAAAAAGTTGGAAAAGGAGAAGGCACTGAAAAGATAACAGAAATGAATACAAAGAAAAAATTGGTTACCTTACCAGTTATGTGAAAGACTTTAACTTTCATCACTACTTTTCAACCTATTTATTATTAAATCTCTTCCACGTATAATTCTATGGCCTATGACAGATGCCTGTGGTCTTGTAACCATGACCAGAATCAAGATATAAGAGAGTTCCGTCAGCTTAAATAATTCCCTTGTGCTCTGCCTCGTCCAACACCCACCCAAACCTCTGGTGATCATCAATGTATCCTTCACAAGTTGCCATTTCCAGAATATTGTGGAAATAGAGAGGGGCCAAGATGGCGGAGCAGGATGGAAGCCTTTTGCTTCTCTCGTCCCTGAAATGCAGCCAGATCAACAACAAACCATCTTGTGCACCTAGAAAATTGATCTGAGGATTAACACAACAATGTGCACAACTTGAACCTTAGAACTCTCAGTAGGTACATGAAGCCATGGCAGCTTAGAGGGGTGAACCAGGGGAGAAAGAAGCCACAGAGGGTAGGGAGCTGGTTTTACGGAGAGAGGATAGAGATGGGGGAGAGTGCAGGAAAAGCACTCCTCCCAAAAGCAGCTGGAGAGAAAGAGTGGAAACACTCAGAAGAGACTTAACAAGAAAGGGAGAAAGGAGAAAGGATAGGATTTAAATACCATTACGACTCTGTAAACAGAGGAACTGAAAACCTCATGTAAATAGAACCATATGCTGAATCATACCTTTTGGGTTTGGCTTCTTTCACATATAACAGCATTTGCAATTCAGCCGTGTGGTTAGATGTATCAGTAGCTTTTTCTTCTTACTGCTGGGTGGTATTCCATAGCACAAATATAGAGTTTATCCATTCACCTCTTGAAGGATGTTTGGGTTTTTCCCCTAGTTTGTGAGGTTTTTTTTAATACTTATTTTGAGAGAGAGAACAGGAGAGGGAGAGAGAGAATCCCAGATGGTGCAGAGCCTGACATTGGGCTTGAACTCACTAGTGCTGAGATCATGACCCAAGCCAAAACCAAGAGTCAAATGCTCAACCTACTGAGCCACCATTTGTGTCTTTTATAAATAAAGCTGCCTTGAGTATTTGCATACAAGTTTTTGTACGTATATCAGTTTCATTGCTTTTGAGTTCTTACCTATGGATAGAATTGCTGAGTCATATGGTAAGTGTATGTTTACCTTTATAGGAAATTGCCAAAATGTTTTCAACATGGCTCTATCATTTTATATCCTCACTGCCAATGTATGAATCCCAGCTGCTTCACATTCTTGCCAACATACAGTATTGAAAGTTTTCCTGATTTTACTTATTTGGCTAAGTGTGTAATGGAGAAGTATGTAATGGTCTCACCTTGTGGTGAGTTATTACTAATAACTAATGATATTGCATATCTTTTCATGTTCTTATATACCATCCATATATCTTCTTCAGTGAAGTGTCTGTTAAAATGTTTGGTCTGCTTTTATATTGGTCTTTCTGATTTTTTGTTGCTGAGTTTTGGGAGTGTTTTATATATTTTGGAAATGATCCGTTTGTCAGATTGCTTTTCTTGTAATTTTTGTAGATAATTTATCTCAGTTTGTTGCTTATATTTTCATTTGCTGCATACTATCTTTTGGGGGAGAAAGTTATTGATTTTAAAGAAGTCCATTTTATCACTTTTTTTTCTTTTTTGGATCATGCTTTTGGTTGTATTATCAGAGAATTCTTTCCAAACCTAAGATCACAAAAATTTTCTTAGGAGTTTTCTTCAAGAAGCTTTACAGTTTTAGATTTGTCTGTGATCCATTTTGCATTAACTTTGTTTGTATGGTGAAGTATGTGGATCATACAATAGTAATAGGAAACAGTGCTTAATTAATGAGTTCATTTGTTTGTTAATTTTGCATATGGCATCGTGTTCGAGCACAGTTTGTTAAATCAGCTACCCTTTCTCCATTGAATTGCCTTTATACCTTTGTTAAAAACTGAGCAAAACTTGATTGGATCAGTTTCTGGATTCACTGTTCTTTTTTTTTTTTAATGTATATATTTTTTAAATTTTTTTGATGTTTAATTAGTTTTGAGAGAGAGGGATAGAGACAGAGCATGAGGGAGGGAGGGGCAGTGAGAGAGGGAGACATAGAATCAGAAGCAGGCTCCAGGCTCTGAGCTGTCAACACAGAGCCCGACATGGGGCTTGAACTCACAGACCAAAGTATAGCTCTACTAGAAGCAGGTAATGCAAATTTACAAAAGCAGTCAAATTAAATGTCATTTCATCTATCAATTGGCAGACATTTAAAGTCATAGTACCAAAATGCTCTGAAGGAGTCAACCATATGGTTGGTGTCTGGGCATCAAGGAGAGAAGGAGCAGCACAAGTGGACATGATTTTTCTGGAAAGCTGCTGAGCAGCATGTATGTTGTGAAGTACATTTATAACCTTAGTGTCTGTATTTCTACAGCTGGGAATCTGGCCTAAGGAAATATCCAGATGTTCAGCCACAATGTTTTAAGTATAGAAATGTTTGTTCTATAAAAATTCGAGACAATCTAAGTATCCAGCAATAGAAGAGTGAATTCAAAATTATTGTGAAATAAATATATCCTGTGGCCCCACAAATTGTGTTTAAGAGGTTGTTGGATGGCATGGAATGTCACTAAATTTAAATGTTTAATGACATGTCAGCCAATGGCAGATTGCCTAGGGAAGAATAAACTCATGCAGCCTAGCATAACTTAGGAAACCTAAGGTGTGTATCTGCACATAAAGTAATAGAAACAAATAGAATGTAGAATGGTTATCTCTGGTGACGGAATAATGATGGGTGATTTTTATCCACTATTCATTATCCAGTGTATTACTCAATTTTTATTCAGAATATCTACCAGTTCTATAATTAGACAAACGTGAAACATTTTTATTAAAGGTGACTCTCATTAAGTTTTTAATCTTTCCCTTTTTTAAGGATACTGCCATCAAGCAGACCTGTCCAGGAAGAATTGCTGTTCAGTCTCTATCTGACATAAAGGAGTGTGGCAGGGCCAGTAAGCTTAGAAGTGAAGTCAAGCATGAAACATCTGTAGAAATCCAGAATCCAGACTTGAGCACCATTAAAAAATGTTACTTTACTTTTACTTTGAATAAAAACTCCAAGAAATCCGACCGTAGTATATTTAAAGCACGTGGTAAACCAAATGAGAGTATCGACTCAGCCCTGAGAGCCAATAACAATTTCAGTGAAAGGATGAAGAATCATTTGGATAAGCACATTCTTGTTTATGAAGAAAAAACAATAGGAGGATATGTAAATTTAGGAATGCCTCTCAAGTGCCTACCTACTGGCTCCCATTTTAAAATAACATTTGGTCAAAGAAAGAGTAACCAGGAAGGTGATCAGATGTTACGCCAGTGTGAAAATCCATACATGGAATGCGTTCTTTTTCACGTTGTTGCTGTTGGGAAGAGGATAAAGAAGATTCTTAAGATCAATGAACTTCATGAAAAAGCAACTACACTTTGTGTCTATGCCCTAAAGGGTGAGACTATCAAAGAAGCTCTAAGCAAGGATGGTCGATTTCGATCGGACCTCGATGAATTTGAATGGGAAGTAATGGAAGATCATAAGACAATTCATGGAAAAGAGTCCCTGGTGGATGATGTGTCTGGAAAAACTTTAGAAATGGACATTTTTAAGAAACAAGTTGCCAGGAAAGGTACCCATAATAAAATTAAAAAAGAGAATGAAAATACCACTGAAGAAATCTGTCCGCAGGATCCAGTACAGTCTGAGGTTAGAGAACATGAACCAGAAGAAGATGAGGAGACTGAAGATGTAGAATACAACAGAGGAAAAATTCTCCCACCTCGGAATCTAGGGCGTGATATTGAAGGTAAAAGACAACGTACAATTTTCAGAATTAGAAGTTATTACAGTAGTAGTTTCAACAGAAAATATAGGAGAAACAACTCACGTATTAGGCAAAGGCCCCATCCAGGTATGCAACATGTTAATCAGTATATCCAAAGGAGGGCAACTAACCTCTGGCTGAAGTATTTGCAAAGGTTGGACAAAGTGATAATGGATCAATATCCAAATCTTAATGAAGAGGCGCTTTGTATGACAAAGTATTTTCAGGATGAACAGAAGAAAACCAAACTGCCACCATTTCAACAATTCAGCATTTATAAAAAGTACTTCGGAAAGGTGACCGAAAATTCTACTTCTGTTGCAACCTGTGAAGATCTTATTCATCTTAGTAAGTCGGTTGGGTTCATGAAATGGGATAATAATGGAAATAGAGGCAATGCTACTTGCTTTGTCTTCAATCACGGTTATATTTTCACCTGTCGACATGTAATACATCTTATGGTGGGAGAAGGCACAGATCCAAGTTTGTGGCCAGATATAATAAGCAAATGTGCAAAGGTAACTTTTGCTTATAAAAAGTTCTGCCCTACGGATGTCGATTGGTTTTCCATTGAGCCATGGTTTGAAGTGTCTGATGGAACTCTAGATTACGCCATCTTAAAGCTAAGAAAAAATGAAAATGAATTTCCTCCAGGCCTGTTTGGACAGGTTTCCTCTCAACTGCCTAGTGGTTTGATTTATTTAATTGGTCACCCAGAAGGCCAGGTCAAGAAAATAGATGGCTGTGCTGTGATTCCTCGGAATCAGCGGTTAGAGAGGTACCCAGAGCATCATCGGGATGGGTTGATAGCACCCCATGCTGCCACTTACAATGTTTTCTCTATGTTTACCCAACGAAGTTTCCTATCAGAGGTTTGGCGCACAGACACACTTAGCTATGATACTTGTTTTTCCAGTGGGTCCTCTGGCTCCCCAGTGTTCAATGCATCTGGAAAATTGGTTGCTGTTCATACCGTTGGGCATTTTTATCAACATGGAGATAAAGTATATGCCCTTATTGAATTTGGCTATTCTATGGGGTCAATTCTTTGTGATGTTAAACAGAAAAATGAGAGCTTGTATAAATTATTAAATGAAGAGAAAAATGAGAACCATAATGAAGACCAAAATAACAAGTCATTTCAAGATCATCAGATTGAACTGATGGAACATTAGAAAAAAAGATGTTTTCAAGAAAATATGCCAAGAATTTAGAGTATTCAGGACTGTTTTCCTTAAAGTATAATGAATATTCTTTTTTAATTAGAAAATGATGTGGATGTTCAAAACACATTTAAGAGTTCAAATAAATTCTGACTTTTTTGGTCATTGGCTTTTTTTCTTATTTGAAACAATCTCAAGCCTCAGTTAAAATACTTAGCTCTGTTATATACATAACCAATTGGTATTGGTACATAGACCAATTTGCTATTTGCCATTCTAAATACTTAGGATGATACAACCATCCAATCTTCCTAACTGGTGAGGTGACCCCTGTTCTCTGCATAACAAAATAATGAGGAAATACACCTTTAGAGTGGAGGAAAACTCAAAATTCTTTGGTTATTGGGGCACCTGGGTAGCTCAGTTGTTTCAGTGTCTGACTCTTGATTTCAGCTCAGGTCATGATCTCATGATTCATGAGATCAAGCCATGCATCAGGTTCTGCACTGACAGTGGAGAGCCTGCTTGGGATTCTCTCTCTCTCTCTCTCTCTCTCCCTCCCTCTCTCAAAATAAAGAAACATTTTTTAAAAGTTATTTGGTTATCTTAATTTTTCCCTTTTGTGCCCCCTGTAACATCAGCCCTTATTGCAAATGACAAAAGAAAAGTCCAGCTCTTCTGTTCTTTCCACTAGTTCTGCCCTTCTGTGGAATATAGAAGCATGTCTTGCTTAGTCCCCACCCCCACCCTCTTATATCCAGAGGCTAGAAAGCTAAAGGCTACATACCCCCATCTAATTTGCAACTAAGATTCTGGGTATAAATCAGATTCCTCAAAATAGATTCACTTGCCTTTTATTTGAAAGAGAGAAATAAAGTGGAGACTTTCTTCTGCTCCATCTTCTGGCAAACTATGTCATAGAAAAATGAGTGTCTAGCCACGTTATACTGGAGGTCAGCTTCAGCAGGTCCAGGGGTCCCTGAAGGATGGATGGTGTCGGCAAGAGAGAGAGTGAGAGAGCCCTGAGATTCTTTCTGATCACCAGGCAAGCATCTCTGTCCTGTCGGTTTTGGTGTCTTTATTTATAGGTCAAACAATAACATGACATCATAAAAAGGAATTTTTACAATGGATAACTCTTTGTGATAAGATGCTTTGGAAAGTGTACAGAAGCAGGTTTTACAGAAGTATTCTTGCAGAACTACTCCAGTCAGTGAGGTTGAGTAAATCTTACAACTAAGGAAATAACAGGGTATTCTTAGTGAAAAACAGGATAACATACATATTTGTTCTAAGTTAATAACGCTAAGGTTAGGTCATAGGTTAAGTGTATAGATGGGCTAAGAGTCATTCTGTCTGGCTCACAAGAGAACGAATGTTTTTAAACTGGGTAATAAGTTGTTTGTGGAAACCTTTTTGACTTGATGCTGAATGTGTAAACACCATGGAGTCCCTAAATGTGTCAACCTTTGTTTTTGGGTTATGTTTTAGCTACTCTTATCTATCTTTATCCCAGCCACCCCTGTAAGGGAGGGTGTTTGCAGAAAGTAGGCCTTAGGGAAGGGACTGCCATACATCACCAGTTAGAAAAGGTGTAAGTATTAACTTAAGTTCTACCCTTATCTGTTCCTTAACTCTATAATTAGGCTCTTTGTCTCAGGGCCAGGCTCAACTGTAACTCTTGTGTTCTTAACCCCCTTTATTATCTAAGTCTCGGATCTGCAAGACCCATAGGAAGAGCCTTTTGACAATCATCCACAGAGCTTTCATCTAAAATCTCTTTTGAAAAGGCAGGAATATGTTTTTCCTTATGAGGGATCTGTGTTCGGAATATCAGTCTGATATGGAATATTGTGAGGCCTGGTCAGTACCAGCAGGCTTATTTCCAACATGAGCCAGTAGTAGCAGAAAGAGATACCAGTTTTCGTTTCTCATGGCAGGAGCTGTGCAAACACTGCCATTTCCTTGCTGTGACTGTCATCCAGTGAGGCCAGTGTGGCTCCCGGCAACATTAGGTGACCGTGTCTAGTCCTCAGCTTCACGTGGATTGAGAGGTGATTGCAAGCAGTAGCAGCACCCAAACTCTGCATTGCAGTGCCTAGTCGTTTGCTTTGATAGTGTCAAGAGGCCTTTGTAACAGCTTCATCCAGCTTCCGGATTCCGGGTTTGCAGCTGACAGGGTGTGTGCTTTTTTTTTTAAATTTGAAAGTGTCTAAATTAACCCAATATATGTATGTACGTATGTATGTTTATTTATTAATTATTCTTTTTAAAATATAGTTTATTGTCAAGATAGCTAACATACAGTGTATACAGTGTGCTCTTGGCTTTGGGAGTAGATTCCCATCATTCATTGCTTACATGCAACACCCAGTGCTCATCCCAACAAGTGCCTTCCTCAGTGCCCATCACCCATTTCCCCCCTTCTCCCTGCCTCCCCCATAAACCCTCAGTTTGTTCTCTGCATATAAGAGTCTCTTGCGGTTTACCTCTGAGAGGGTGTGTTCTTGAACTCAATTCCAATATTGGCCCTTTGAATCCCTCCCATTGCTTTTATCATCCTAAAGATGTTCTGGCACTGAATCCCTTCAGCTGAATCTCTTTTACCTGCATGGAACTCTGCTATACCCTCCTTACCAACTAACAGTTGATCAGACTGACCAAATATGTGATTGTCTCTCAACTGTGCAAAAGCCATAAATCTCACTCAGAAATTGTTGGTTCAGAAGCTCTAAATCTGTATGTCTATTAGGAACAACTGCTAAATTTCAAAAATAAAGTAGTAGCTTGGACGAGAGAAGTTATTGCTCTCTCATGTAATAGACTACATGTACAGCCCTCTGTGGTTGTGGAGTTCAAGGTGTCATGATAGGTTTTCTCAGTCAGGTCCAAGGTGACTACTAAATTTCCAGCCCACGCACCTACACCACAGGCAGGAGCGAGAGAAAAATGTGCAAAAGAAAGGTACACCCCTTTCTCTTAAGAACACCTTCTAGGGGTGCCTGGATGGCTCAGTCAGTTGAACGTCTGACTCTTGATTTTGGCTCAGGTCATGATCTCACAGTTGTGGGATCAAGCCCTGAGTCAGGCTCCACACTCGGCATGGAGCCTGCTTGGAATTCTTGCTCACCTTCTCTCTCTGCCCCTCCCCTATTCACATGGCCTCTCTCTCAATCCCCCCCTCACTCCCTTTCTCTCTCTCTCTCTCAAAGTAAAAAAAAATAAACATTAAAAAAAAACCATCTAGAAACTGCATATATCACAGTCGCTGGTACCTCTTGTCTACAACTTGGTTACATAGCTCACTTAACTGAAAATCAGGCTGTAAATATAGTGTTTATTTTGGATGACCAGATGCCCAGCATGAATTCTATTACTTTGGAATAAAGGAAAAATGGGTGAACTAGTCATTTTAACCACAGTCCCATTCATATAGCCTCTCTAGTGTCTAAATATACTGTAGTTTCCACATATGAAGCATACTTAACCCACTCCCCAGGACAGTCCAGAATTCTGGGTGGTATGCATGTGTCTTTATCACATTTGGATGCAGCTTCTCATGGCCCAGAGATGAGTCCGCCCATTCCTTTCACCCTACTCACACACCCAATACACCCTATGGAGTATGACCAGAATCCAACAACTTAAATTCCTATTCAGAAAAGACGATGGAAGGGGCCCTGGGTGGCTCAGTCGGTTAAGCGTCCGGCTTCAGCTTGGGTCATGATCTCACGGTTGATGGGTTTGAGCGCCATGTCAGACTCTGTGCTAACAACTCAGAGCCTAGAGCCTGCTTTGGATTCTGTGTCTCCTTCTCTCTCTGCCCCTCTTCCACTCATGCTCTGCCTCTGTCTCTCACAAAAATATTAAAAATTAAAAAAAAAAGGCGATGGAAGATACAACAGTCACAGTCCCATAGCAGGGATCAAATTCGTTGTGTAGGAGATGCCAGGATGCCCACCTCCAGCAGAGAGCACAATCATGGGTGAGTCCACTGCAGCTGCTGTTCACTGCTCATGGCAGTTGGCATTGCTTTGACCACTGTCCTTCATAAACCTCAGATTTTGACCTTCAGGGTGTTCTTTCTGCCCATTGTTTTCTGTGGCCATTTCTTATCTGTAAGTCAGGATATTTATGTATAGTGAAATACATCCTTTTTGGTATATATGCAAACATATATGCATATATGCATTCTGACAAACACATCAGAGTTACTACTATCACAATTTAAAAAAGTGAGTGAAACAGCATTTAAAAAATTTTTAATGTTTTATTTATTTCTGAGAGAGAGAGAGAGAGAGACAGCATGAACAGAGGCAAGGGTGAGAGAGAGAGGATACAGAATCTGAAACAGGATCTAGGCTCTGAGCTAGCTGTCAGCACAGAGCCCAACACGGGGCTTGAACCCACAAACCGTGAGATCATGACCTGAGCCAAAGTCAGACGCTTAACCGACTGAGCCACCCAGGCGCCTCGTGAAGCAGCATTTTTAATAAAATGTACAGTACAGTCAGCATGCTTACAGAAAATGAATGACAATTTTAGTCAGTGTATAGCTTTCCCTAACTTCTGAACTTGCTGTTGTTTCAGGGGAGCGATCTGAAGCATCCTCCATGGCAAGATGATATACCTGCTGTTAATGTTTGTTTACTTTGCGTCTGGAACATTCAAATCAGAATCCAAACAAAGGCTATACATTGTGTTTGGTTGTAGGAGACTCTTCAGCTCCCTTTAATGCATAAATTCCCCCCCCCTTTATCTTTTTCCTGACATGTTTTTATTGAAGAAAGTAGATCCTATTTGTCCAGTAGAGGATTCTACATTCTGTTCTTTGCGATTCTATCTTTGTGGTGTCGTTGAATGTGGAGCCCTGTATTTCTTGTAAACTGGTAGTTAGATCTAAAGACTTGATCATATTCAGTTTGGACTTTTTGCGAAGAAGACTTCCTAGGTGGTGCCTTGGGATGTCTGGCCTTCCAGTTACATTTACTGTGGGCTAATATCTGAGCCTTGTTTTCATTAGCATCATGAAATTTAGGATAAAACCCACTGGCTTCCTAAAAGGGAGCATTGTTGAATAAGAATCTCTGGAGAGTTGACCACTTCAAATAACTAAGCCAAAATAATTTCCCACCTTCTTTTATTAAGAACCTTTAAAGTCCACTTCCAGAAATATTCCCTGGTTTTTGATGGCAAGGTCTAGAACTTCAGAAAGTTCTCTTTGCATGAACCTTCTTTCCCACACATTCTGCAAATCGCCCTCAGATCATATAGCAAGTTTAAATCTGGTGTGAAGGTAAGTGTTGTGTGTCAACCTGGCCCAGCCCTAGGGTGACCAGACACTGGTCAAACATTATTCTAGGTGTTTCTGTGAGGGTGTTTTTGGATGAGATTAGCATTTAAGTTGGTAGACTGAATAGAGCAGTTTGCTCTTCCTAATGTGGGTGGGCCCCATCTAGTCAGTTGAAAGCCCAAAGAGAATAAAAAGATTTACTTTGGGAGGCCCCAAGTAACAAAGTATGCTTCCTGTATGACTGTCTCTGACCTGGGACATTGACTTTGTCCTGCCTTTGGACTTGAACTGAACCATTGGCCCTTTTTGGATCTCAAGCCTGCTGGGTTTTCAGACTTTCAGACTCCAACTAGAACTCCACCATCAGCTCTTCTGGGAGTCCAGTTTGCTGACTCACCCTCCAGATCTAGGGACTTTCTGGCACCCCTAATCACATGAACCCATTGCCTACAATAAGTTAAATTATATTGTTTTATGCACATTTATGGGTTTTGTTTTAGAAGAACCCTAATAAATAGTGTGTCAGGACCACTACAGTGAGGCGTGGTGCATGAGGGAAATGTCTCATCTTTCTTCTACCAGAAGACAAAAGAGAAGCAGCAGAGAGAACATGTCATTCAAGTTTAGGGGCTGATATTTTCCATGTCTTAGAAGCCCCCCAAATACCATAACTCCAATTCTAAGGAACTTACCATTTGTAAATAAATGTCTTAAATTTCACAAACAGGATAGTTAAATTTGTGAATGCAATTCCCATTGGAATTTAGTAACATGAAAAATATCCATCTCAGAGGTCTGGGAATGATGAAATGGGTATTTCAGACTAAACCTGCCCCCCTCCCCCAACTCGGCCCACCCCCAACAGAGACACACTGATGAACAGGCAGAAAATCTAGATGAAAAATAGGAAACACCTGTATGAAGGTATCAAAACGCTACCAAAGCAGCTAGGAAGTACAGGGTCAGTATCCCAGTGAGGAGGGAAGCTCAAAGGAGTCAGTTTTGTAATTAGTTCTGCTTTCGTCTTACAGGCACCTGCCAGTTCTGGAAGAGATGAGAGGCTGAGTGGCTGAGCAGACATTTGAAGAGAATCATGAAGCTGAGGAGGCACAAGAGTTAGAGCTAAGGCCTATTAAGTAGTAGGGGTTCTAGTAAACACAGGATTTTGAATGCAAACAAAGCATTGCACCCATAAATAATTTTGTGCAGGAAATACCTCAGCCTTCACAGGGACACAAGGCAGTTTGAAATCACCTCAAATTAGGTTAAGGTGATCTGGGACTGCTAGTGACGCCAGCCCAGCCACCTCCCAGAATGAATTGTAAGGTCCCTTCATATCCTCCTTGAACCTCAAATTTGCAACATAAAAATGAAATCTCAGACTTAAAGAAGGTAAGGGATTCGTATTGGTGAAGTAGATTAAGATGGCGGAGATGTAGCCTGGATGAGAAGGATGTGGCCATATTCTGCGGGGTCCAGCCTCTGCAAGCCAGGGTTGACCCAGAGAGTGATGGTTGGCGTCGGTGAAGAAGACACGGAGCCAGCCTCTTCAGATGGACTGCTCAAATTTATTTTTTAGCTTAGGGTTTTTATATTGCAAATCCAAACAATCATGCTTCAACAATTTACATTTTTTGAATACAGTCATAGGACTTAACATTTCTAAGTTTTCTTGGCAACAGTGATTTCACGGTACATGATTTCCACTTCAACTAATAAAATTGAACCAGGTAGTCATAACAAAGTTCTACATATTCTTTACTACGTATGGCAGGGTATCTAAGGAAAAGTGAAGCATATTGCCACAATACATGAGATCACAGTGCCCTTTAACTGTTTAAATTCAGCGGACATGCAAAAACAGGACATACTTGTACCCGCAGTTGTAGGTAACGGACTCTCACAACCTCTTACTAAGAAAGAACAATGTCAACATTTATCATAGATGACGTATGGAAATGTTTTATGTGAATCAACTAGAATTTGGTCTCTGCATTTACCAATCTCATTCTTTCGCCAGAACAATCCATAAGTTGCCTTACAGGCTTGAGGTCAGCAGGCAAATATTTCTCTAACACTTTTCCAAGAAAGTCTTCCAAAACTAGTAAGCCTTCTTTTTGTCTCGCTTATGGCATAATATGTATTCTTACTGGTAATTAGACCCATACAAGGAAAATGAATTCTAGGTTTCTTACAGACCCCATGTATACCGAACTCTCTCCAATTTTGCTAATTGCTACAATATTCATTAGACAACATCTGACTGAGGGGGCGGGCATGATATTTAGGTATATTCCATTTTGGAGGAAAAGGGGAACTTTGGGCAATTCTGGTTCCATATTAACCCTAGAATAAACTAACGGCAGAAGTGATAGCAAAAGGCATAGACTAAGCAGAGAAGAAGATTCTTTATGGGGTTCTTCTGACTGCCTTGCAGTCTTTTCCCACAGGTTTTTCCCTGGGCCTTGCCATCAGGGATGACCCGTGCAGTTACCGTCTCCGGCAATATTCTATCCAATACTAACATGAGAAATGCGTACTGCATTATGATTATTTACTTACATGCCAATTGAAGGGCCCAACATGCTTATTTGAGAAACAGACCTTCCTTCTTGATTATTACCTGAATAATGAGGAATTAAGTTCTACTCTCAGCATTTGACTCTCACTTACCTACCAGACCATGGTAACTGACATTTCCTGAAACTGGAAGATGAAGTCATGCAACAAAAGGCAAGGTATCACCATAACCAAAAGACATCTTTAGACATGTTCATAAAGCTGTGGGCCCAGATCCTGGGAGCCCAGGTCTCCTCCTGCTCCACCACACACCTGCTGCTGCGACTAAATGTCCACTGAAAAGTCTTCATGGCAGCTTCTAACTGGGGGGAATGCAGACCCTTAGCCTGTAGAGGAAGCCTGTCCCTGCCAGTGCCAATCCTGAGAGCCTGATCATGGGCCACTGCTTGAGCTAGCCTGCTGCTCCATCTCTGCTCCATCCCTCTGAACCAAAGAGGGTCCAACCAGATGCCCAGCAAATGGTGGTTCCAAGTGCTTATAGCAAACATGCATTTTCCACCCACCAACATTTTCCGTAAAGCTCATCACCGGGATGTGCAGGAGTCAGACACAGACCCTGGGATTTTGCCACAATAAGCACATCTGACTTTGGGATCTAGAGCTCAAATGTCACCACCTCTGTGCTGCCATCCTCGAAGCCCTCCCGGTGACACCACTCCTCCTCCTCATTTCTGTATTTATAGCACATGTGTTATAATTCTTTTTTTACCTGTCTTTCTCACCTACTAGATTGCAACTCGTTTTGATGATTAGGACAATGCTACATTCCTCTTTGTATCTGAAGTGCTTAACACTATTGTTTAGCACATACATAAAGCTCCAGTTACTCCAAAAAGAGTGAATACATTTGTTTAAAAGAAGAATTTAGATTTATATTTCTTTGACACAGGCTAATGAGAGATGAGTGAAGGCTGTCCCATAGAAGGTATGTGTGGGGCTTCTGTCCCGGGTATTTGTCCTGGAATCACACAAACCAGCTAGCAATGAGGCCCTAAGGGTCCCACTCCTCCAGCATTTCCGACGTTGCTGCCTGGTCCTCGCCGACTTCATCCAACCCTGCAAAGGGCAGCCAAGAAGAGAAAATCGGAGGCTGGTCCACCCCTAATGGTGACTTGTGGAATCCACAAGAACATTGGCTTTGGCCTGGGTTTTGTTGTTGTTGTTGTTCTTGTTTACTGTGGAGGTCAGTTATAGAATTAAAGTCGAACAACAACAAAAAAAGAACAACCCACTCAAGAGGAAATCTGACTAGTGATTATCATGTTGTCCAACCACCTCCCTAGTTGCCAGCAAGTGAGGTGAGGACGGGTGCATAAATGAATTCTGTTTATCAGGAAACAGAAGGTGGCTGTGATCTGCAGCGCTAAATTACAGTGTGCTTTTATGTTGTTGCTGCTATAAAAAGGCTAGGGAAGAAACCTCAGGTTGAGGAATTAAACTTCCTAATATGTTATATATTGCTTAACCCAAGAAAAATATATAACGTAAAATATATTCTAAAATCCAGCCTGCTTTCTCCTTTTTTCAGGGCCAGAAATACCTGGCAGCTAATTAATTGAAACAGAATCCTTAGCCCTGCACCAAGAATCTCTTTACATGTTTGCAATGCATCCCGGGCATGATGAGTGATGGAGAAAAGGGCACTTGATTCCCAGCAAGGTGAAGACGATCAATAGTAAACTGAAGAGGCAGTGAGGCAGCCCCAACAGGCCAAGCCAACCTCAGTTCTGGCACCTTTAGGCCAACAGAGGGATCTAGGAAGAGCACTTGACAGTGGACGTCCAGCTCCCCAGCTCCCCAGCTCTCGCCTAGGCTCACCTCGCCTGCTAGCCCAGCGTTCCGCGAAGGGAAAGCAGTTTCCTGAAAGCCTCAAGCTCTACCCCAGGAAACTGAGGGTTGGGCAAACCGCCTCCCTATTGTGCTGCCATTGGGCAGGAAGGATGTCAATTATCGCCCCGGCTCCACCCACTCACCCGGGCTCCACCCACTTCCCCCCGGCTCCACCCACTCCCTCTTTTCCGCAGGCTCCTGTTCTGGCGCCACCTTCAGGGACTTCGCGCGCGGTGAGGTAACGCCCTTGCTGGACGAGGTGCTTAGGGACATCGCTTGCGCCGCAGGGGCTGTGCCGGGAAGGGGGCTGCGACGCAGATCTCGGGCCCCGGGGCGCAGAGTCTACGAGCAGGGCGGACGCCGCGAGAAGGGACCTGGAGGAACAGGTGGGGGCGGCGGGACGCGGGAAGAGCCCGGCGGGAAAGTGCTGAGTTGGGGTGGAGTCACGAAGACCCGTCTGACAATGGAAAGGAAGCAAATCCTAGAGCCTAAAGCCTTGGCGCCAGCTTTCTCCTCCTCAAAATGAGGTGATAAAAATTGTGCCCATTTCGCAGAGGTGTTGGGATGATTTTACAACTTGTTGTAAAAGTTGTAAAGTGCGCGGAACACTGCCAGGCCCAGGGTGTGCGATGTTTGCTATAAAGATCGTCTAAGCCAGAGTCTCTCACCAGCATGATTTTAAAAAAGATGCACCTGTCTCAGCCGACTCGCCGCGGATCTGTTGAACCATATTAGGCTGGCTCCAAGAAACTGCATATTTATGGGGCGCCTGGGTGGCTTAGTCGGTTAAGCGTCCGACTTTCGCTTAGGTCATGATCTCGCGGATCGTGGGTTCGAGCCGCGCGTCGGGCTCTGTGCTGACTGCCAGCTCGGAGCCTGGAGCCTGTTTCAGTCTGTGACTCCCTCTCTCTCTGACCCTCCCCTGCTCACACTGTCTCTCTCTCCCCTAGAAATAAATAAAACATTAAAAAAAAAAAAGAAACTGCATATTTAAAAGACTGCCCCAAATATTTCTCCTAGCCACTAGAGTTGGGGAATCACTCACCTGGGGCAACCTCTTTGACTTGCAAACGGATGAACTCAGAAGTCCCCAGAGTCACCGCAGAGCCCTAAAAGGCTGTGAAGGCCCTAAAACTAAAATCCTACCATACATCCCTCTTTCTGCCCAGCTGGTTACGTGGCCCCTAGCAAATTTACTGTGTTTCTAAGTTGTGAAATGGGGGCAAAGTCACACCCACTGCCAAAAGGGGGAGGGTGTGAGGGTTAAATAAGACCCAGGTGCGCCAAGCACAACCCCAACGGGCTGTAAGTGATGAATGAACGTGAGAGTCCTACCCTACCCCACCCAGTTTTATGAGGTGCCAAGGACGGTCCCAGCCAGGGTGTCCCAAGGATGGACGTTCCCTTATCGCCTTCCCCAGTACCTCATCCTGAGACTCGCGCTTCCAAGACGTGCTGTTGGGGCTCGGTCCCGCCCAGCCAGGTCGGGAGTTGTTGGTACGCCTGGAGGGACCCGCAGACACCGCTGCGTAGGAAGAAGGACCGAAGCCGCTCCAGCCCGCGCGCGTCCCTGCGCGTCCCTGCGCGTCCCCGCGCGTCCCCACTGCCTAGGCTCTCTGGCCTCTGGCCAAGACTGTGCCGGGCGCGGCGAAGGAAGAGCCCAGCGTGCAGGCAGCCCCCTTGGGGTCTGTGCAATCGGGGCGCTGCAGGCACCTTCCTAAAAGTCTAAGCAGAGTCTCCTGATGAGGGTGTTACCTCCTGGTCTCGGGCCGATCCAGAGTTTCTATGATCTTGCTCTGACTTTAGGAATCCGGGTCGCTCAACACTTATGACCTCAAAATGAAATGGTATCAGTTCGTCTTGCTGGTGGAAGAGTAATTTGGCATATCCTTTCTGTATAGTAATTTGGCAATATTCCCCCAAACGTAGAAGTCATGTGCAACTTTTGACGTAGGGCACAGCCTTCTAGACAGGAATACACCAAACAGAATTAACATGATGCCAATAAAAGAAGTCACAAAGACAGTGTCTATCGTTTATGGAGCATTTGCACCAGGTGTATTTGGACAGTTATTACAAGCACCGCCTCACTGAAGCTGGGCCACCTCATGAGGCAGTACTAGCAGAAGCATGTTCTTTAGGTGGTGATGGCAGAAGCCAAAGAAAGACAGTGGCACCCAAGGCCAAGCTCAGCAAGTTTTGGTTCTGTGCCGGTTCACTGTCTAAAGCAAATCAGGTGGCTAAGCCTGACCTTAATGAGGTAGGAGGGACTGCAAAGTCACAGGGCGAAAGGTGTGTATACAAAGAAGGGTGAAGATTTGACAACAATTCCTCACACTCTACATCTGCTTCTTCCAGTTCTCCAAAGACTTTCCAAAATGGGAGGAATAGAATTAGGGATCCCCTATTTCCCAGAAAATCAAAATAAATGTTTTCTAAGGCAAAATTACATAAAGCTTTACAAAACTTTAAACAACAGACATGGATAGTGTGTCCTGGAAAAGTACCGTGCTTAGAACTATATTGTTTTAAACTGCTCTTGGGGCACCTGGTGGCTCAGTTGGTTAAGTGGCCAGCTGCCTCTTCGTTTCCGCTCAGGTCATGATCTCATAGGTTTGTGGGTTTGTGTATTTGAGCCCCATGTTAGGCTCTGCACTGACAGCAAGAAGCCTGTTTGGGATTTTCTCTTTCCTCTTTCTCTCCCCACCCCCTCAAAATTAAATAAATAAACATTAAAAAATAATAAGAAACAGCTCTGGTTCCATGAATGTGAGCAACATATTCATTCAACTCTGTATCTCCTAACAGCCAGTACAATATCTGGGAGCAGGAAATCTAAATGAATGAAACCATGTTGGAAATTCTATTATGTGTGTACTTTTCCTCCTTCCCAATTTGAGGGCAGGACTCTTCTCACCTTTTCACCCTTTATAGAATCAGCACTGGGTCTTAAAAGGTATAACTGCAAATTTATGTGTTGATGTAAGGATTGCATAAATGACAAAAATATGCAGGAAGAGATGAGCCGCTGTGCCCTTTGCCTTTAAATATTACAGGCAACCGTAGTTCAATAGAAAGAGTTTAGCCGTATTTTCAAGTCCTTACAAGAATGTTTCTGGGCAAGTACTTACTAAACCTTTGGTTTGTGAATCCAGAAAGATGACCACACCTGGTAATGGGAAGGAGTCTATAGGTGTGATCTAGGAATTGAGAAATAGTCTGTTTGATTAAGCACTGACAAAGAATACAACGATATTTTTAGTTTCCTGGTAATTATAAGAACTCTGATCTTTAGCAGACAAAAGAAAAAAAGAGGAAGCTTTCGTAAATAAGTTTAGTGGTCAAATAGCTTTTTAAACCTTTTTTTGGCTTCTAGTCTTGACAATGTGAATTTTTCGTTTAGTGCTAGCTAGCTCTATTTTGTAATTTTGAAATCACAACTTCATTTTTTCTGAAATTGGAAGAAAGAAAAACAGTAACCAAAAGATGTAGGGACTATGAAGGGGAAAAATGTAACAGTAATCTTTCATCCAAAAAAAGTTTATTTTACTATCACCTTAAGGCAAAATATATTTTACTGCAAATATATTTAAGGTTTAGGAAATGTTTGTTATTTTATTCCCTTTCTCCAAGAAGTCAATACATAACTTTCCAAGCCAGACATGTTTTAAAATTAAAAACTGTTAAAACTATACAAATATTTAAGAAAAAGTGATAGATACTTGACACATAGTAGGTATAGTTGCACAGATATTGCATAGATAGGAACATATTTTATATTCTAACTTTTCATTATCTTCTTGTGCACTAATATTTCATAGAAACAAAATGTTGAAATCTTAACATCCATGTTTTAGAAAGTGGTGTTAAGCCTATTGTCTACTAAGTCACTGCTTTGTTTAAACACTGAAATGTACAAAAGGCAAAAAAAAAAATGGAAGGAAGGAAAGAAAGAGAAAAAGACGCAGAAAATGATTCACATCCACATAAACACATTCTCAGTGGACTGTCTAGATTTATTCAGTCATTATAGGTTTTCTTACTCAATAGTATCTGCACATACAGTGGCTTCAAGAATACCAAACAAGGACAACGTCACTCTTCTTCATAGTTCAGATCCCTTTCTTAGTTTCCAGGCAATATCTCAAAAGTCTATCAAATGCTAACAAATCAGCTGGAATAATGGACCAGGAGTTTGCTGGTCAACGTTGGGAAGTCACCAGGATAGCTCTCCAAAACCGGATAGATCCGGTTGGGCAATTTCAACCTCCGTATTTTTACCACCCCTTCCTTGTCTCTGGAATTTTTACTTTTTTCAGAATCTTCAATGAAGAAAAAAACAAAAAAGGATCAGCCAAAGTTAATTCTTTGGTGATCACTGCGTGCAGTGCTCAGGATTCGGAGAAGATATTTACTGGTGAAACTTTCATACAATCTGGGCTTCCTATTTGTTTTTTGCTTTTTAAAAAGTTACTCCATCCAAACCCTAGAGAACCCACAGAAGAGGAAGCAGTAACTGAAGCTACGTTGGGTGTCTGGTATGCACATTAAATCCAGTTCCCCAAAATTATCACGTATACTGTAGTTAGCAACACACTCTTCAACCCTATCCCTTTACACGCATCATATATTCCTCTGTCAATTGCAGAAAAGTTGTCACAGTTGTAACCGTGGTTCCTTTTCAGATACAGCACGGAATGCGTGCACGTCTGCTCGTGATGGCAGATCCTTCAACAACAGCAGGCTGTCTGCAAGCCCTACCCTGCTGACGCTGTCGGCTCTTGGATTCGTATTCCCGGAGTCCATACCGTCTTCTTCATCAGGATTGTAAACTCCTGCATATATGGATGGGCGTTTGGAGAATGGATTTATGACAAAGTCGTTCACTCCACCTCCATTCGCGGCTTCTTCCTGACTGTCATCGTCTTGGCACCTGTGCCATCTGCTGGGAATGCCAGAGTCGCCCAAGTCCCCCGCCTCTCCACCCACCCGCAGCGCCTCCAGCGCGCTGGAGCTTGTGACAAGCTGCAGACCCCGGGCTAGTGCCTCCGCCTCCATCTTCACCAGCATCTGCAGGAGGGCACAGCTGGGCATCCGGAAGCCGCGTTTCCACCCACCCATTTCGACTGCGGGTTCCGTCGCGCTGGCCTGGAGCCGCCCCAGTGGCTCCCGCCCAGGGCCCGGCCTCCCGCCCCGCGCCCTCTTAAGCCCCTTGCGCCCGCCCCCAGGAACTGTATCGCGGATTCGGGGCGAGGGAAGGCAGGCAGATGAAGCCGCAGTGACGGCAGTGAGCGTCTTGCGGAGGCAGTGCNCTCCCGCGCCGCGAGCTCCTGCCGGGCCGTGGCCGCGCATTGGCCGCGCATCGTTGACGCGCCTTCGCGCCCTCCAGTGGCCGCCAATCGGCTTCCGCAGTAGGAGAGCCGCCGTCCAATGAGGGCAAAGGAACGCTGGACCGCTCCGTTCATTGGCCAGAAGCGCAGGCACCACTTGCCCAGAGGCCATTTGCCCAGAAGGCGGAATACCCGGCGGGAGGCAAAGATCGCTCCAAAGTCTCAAGTTCGTGAGAGTGACTGCGGAATTTGGGAGGAACTCTTCTGTTCGGTGAGTCACCCCTTTGGTCATGGAGCTTAGAGTTTTGAAGAAATTCACTGACAGGGACCCGATACAGATAAACTTCAGGCTGGGGGAGATGGGGCACAAAAAACCCCATAGACTTGGATACTGTCATATCCTCAAAGGATTGAGGTCTGTTCCTGGAAACTTAAAAAAAAAGAAAAAGAGTGAAATAAAAGGATGTGTATTTCTTCTGCAGTGGTCAAGGGGAGAGCATGTTCTAATTTAAAAACTGGATGTGTCATTTATAAGACCCAACGCTAACTTTATGAAAACGTTTCCTAAGAAGTGCAGCCTCTCTGTGTGTCTGAATTCTGTGTGTAACAAGCCATGTCAAATGTGTTTTCCTGAGTGAGCTTCTTTCCAGGATAAAATAAACGACACATGGTGATTGTGTTCTCCTGCATGTTCATCACTAGGAGCACTGAAGCCATCCACGTTCACATAGCTTGCAACTACATTAATATGACTTGTCTACGATTTTCATCAACATAAATTTACTATCTCAGCAAAGTTTTGCCTAGGGACATGAGAGCTGCGAATATCTTTATTGTATATTCCAGGAACTTCCTCAAAGACCCAAGCACTCTTCAATTGCAGTCATCAAAGTACAGTTTGCATCCCAAACCTTGAAAATCCTTGCCTTGTTATCCACCAAGTCTAAATTGTCACCCAGGGCTTAGGTTACTTGTCCTAACCAATTTCCCACATTAAGGACCTGATTTAAACCAGACATCAAAATCTCAATAGATAACCCAACCTGGCTCCTTCTGAGACGCTACCAGAGTTCTGTGAAGTTATTTCTTCCCCGAACCTCAGGAAGCCATAAGCTTAGCCTTGTCTTATCAACAGGTAGTTCTGTTGAGATTTCTGGGAGCCAGCACTTGACATCCTCGGAGGGCCCAGCAACTCCAGATTGGCGTGTTCGTCTGAGGTCTCTTGAACTTTCTCTCCGGTGCTCTCTGAACTCAAAGGTGAGAACAGTGAATCTTGCATGAGGTTCAGCCCCAGCTTATTTTTTGCTGAGGTCCCCCAAGGGCTGAGTTTATTTTACCCCTGGGAGTAAAGATACCTTCTAAGGAATTCTTGTGATTTTCTGGCCAGAATTTTAGAAGGTCTACGCTTGGTGAAAACCCAAGGGAAGAGAACAGGCCTTGACTCCCCTAAGTCTGTTTTTCAAACAGGCCATGGGGATGAAGACGTTAGGAAAGTTTTGTTTCAGGCTGGAGGCATTGAGACAAACACGCTTTCTAATGGTTTATTCTGGAGCCCCCCTCTCCGCCTCCCGACATCCAGGCCCGTTTCCGGGGTATCCAAAGAAGCAAAGACCGAGAGAGGGCGGTAGGGAGAGGTGGGTGCAGGCCGAGGCCGAGGCTGTTAGAAGCCGGGCGGCTATAAAAGAGGAAGGAACCCAGCAGTGGGCGGGGCAGTGGGTTGCAGAAGGCGGGAAATGTTCTAGAAGNGGCATCCAGCCGAAGCTCCGAGGTCTTGGTTTCCTCCCGTAGGCACCGATCACAGGTGGGCGCTGGATTCGAGCGCGCAGCGCGGGCGGAGTGGGGAGAGCGGGAGCGCTAGCGCGCCTGCGGGGCGCGACTGCCAGCCACCCGCGGGGACCAGGGGGAGCTTTGATTTCCGCGGCGGCCGCTGGTTCAAGCTGCAGGGGTTGGGGGGGGTGTGGAGGAGTGGGGGGCTTGTTNGTCCGCCGAAACCGATCCCTCTCCTAGCCTGGCTCAGCTCTGTGCACTCCTCCAGAGGAGGAGGAGGTGGAGGAGATCGAGAGGAAAGGGCAGGGAGGAGGAAGCTGGAGGAGAGGAGAGAGAAGTGGACGTGGAACGAGAGAGGGAGAGAGAAAGAGAGAGAGGAGTGCGGGAGGAATTTCAAGGGAGAGCCTCTGGGTGGGCAGGAGATGGACCCGTCTTTCTTCATCTCCTTGCTGGAGNGATGTTGGGGCGGGAGGTGAATATTGGGGTGTTTTTTAAACCTCTTGCCCCTTTCCACTGCGAATGCTTCAGTTCATCCAGTATAGTTCAAATGTCACATTTCTTTCTGTCCATTTTATATTCTTTGGGGGGGGGGATGGCGGGGGGTCCATATGTAATAATCACTCCTAAATCACCTGGGTCGTCTCTCAAAGTCTGCAAGGTGGGGTCATCCTCAACAGACACTGAACTCCCAGATTCTCTTAACTGCTGGACAGTAAGTTCTTGCCTTCAAGGATCTTACAATGATATGTATCTATTTCTGTTTCCCCAGGTTCTCTGCAGTTTAAAAAGTATCCCTGTGGTAAGTACACTGGTACTGATAATAGTAATAGTAGTAATATTTACTTGGCAGCCTGTTATGTACCAGGCACTGTTCTAAAGGCTTTATGTGAATTGTATTTTTTAATCTCCACAAGCAGGGAGACAGATCCCGCCACCCCTCCCTGTCTTAGAGATGTGGACAGTGAGATAGACAGTGGCTAATTAATATGCCCAAGGTCATGCAGCTAGTAAATGGTAACCAGATATATATAACCAGACATATAAGGTGGTCTTCTAAAAACTAACATTGATGCAGCAACTCCATATTCTTTACCTCATTTAGAATCATGGCCACATTTAGAAACAGGAGAGTTTGGGCTCAGAGATGCTGGAGTTTCCTGGGTAGCTCATTACCAGTAAAGAATGAAGCCGTATTTCCTACTCCACAGTGAAATGGTTAAGAGAATAGGCACAGTCTTTGAGAACTTGCACTTGACAAGAAACAGACAGGCTAGAGCATAAGTTAAACACCAAGAAGGAGCCCAGGAGGTGAGCATTCTGCAGACAACTCTGTTTTCTTTAATAAGTCAGGGCTTTTTCTAAAATAAAAGAGACTTAAGAGACAGAATTTTTAAGATTTAAAAAAAGTTTTAATGTTTATTTTTGAGAGAGAAATAGAGAGAAAGGGAGAAAGGCAGGGCACAAGCAGGGGAGTGGCAGAGAGAGATGGAGACACAGAATCCCAAGCAGGGCTGGAATTCACAAACTGAACCGCGAGATCACGACCTGAGCCGAAGTCAGACGCTTAACCGACTGAGCCATCCAGGTTCCCGTTTAAGTTTTTATTTTTAAGTAACCTCTACAGTCAATGTGGGGCTCGAACTTACAACCCCAAGACTGAGTTGCACGCTCTTCCGACTGAGCTGGCCAGACACCCTGGGAGACACAATTAAAGACAGCTTGTGTACCTCAATTGGATCTTGGTCTAAACAGATTAATATTGTAAGTATACAAGAAAACTTTCTTAATTTGTAGAGCTGGAAAAAGATAATTAGGAATAAAACGTCACGATGTGTCTAAGTGTAGAATAATCTGGTAAAATAAAGAGATGATCCAGATATGGCACAAAATGAACAATCACTGACTATGTGATAGGCGTATGGAGATTCATTAGACTCTTCTCTTTTTTTGTTGTTTCCTGTTTGAAATGTTCGTAATCAAAAGTATACCTTCCAGAGCTTTGTAACCTTGAGTAAATAGTCTCTCTGGATGCTCAAGTTTTTTCTTCTGAAAATAGAACTAAGAATGCCTATCTCACAGAGTTGGAAGAATTAAATGAGGTCAGGGGCGCCTGGGTGGCTTAGTCGGCTAAGCGTCCGACTTTCGCTTAGGTCATGATCTCGCGGTTCGTGGGTTCGAGCCCCGCGTCGGGCTCTGTGCTGACTGCCAGCTCAGAGCCTGGAGCCTGTTTCAGTCTGTGACTCCCTCTCTCTCTGACCCTCCCCTGCTCATGCTGTCTCTCTCTCTCTCCTAGAAATAAATAAAAATATTAAAAAAAAAAAAGAATTAAATGAGGTCATTATAAAGAGCTCTTAGGAGAGGGCATACCATATCATGTGCAGAATCTATTCAGTCATTGGATCTTCATAAATGTGTCTGGACTGAGGGCTCACCACGCTCTGGGCATCGCGGTTCATGCTGGATACTGAAAACAGAAGTCTGCAGCCCTTCATGGCTTTTGCCCTACTTATTGTTAATGAAGATCACACTGTTTTATTTACATTGTTCATTCTCTTCTGCGGGGTCTTTAGAAGAAAGATAGACGGGAAAAGCCTTCTTTAAACAAACGAACAAAACAACAAACAAGTAGCAACGAAACTTCCCAACTATCTTCCCAGCTAAACTCTCAGTCCAAGATGATTTTGTCTTTATGGTTCTTTCCCCCATCCATTCCCCTGTAATTATGTACTTACACCATCTGTGTGCTACCCCCCACCTTAAATGGGGGCCAGGTTTTGACATCAGTGGAACGAAAACACACTTCTCAGTTCTCAAACTGCGGGAACGACCCTTCCGTGGGGCATTTTTATACCTGTGTTTGAATTCCACCTCTGCCATGTAGCTCTGGCCTTGAGGGTCACCTGCCTGATCTGAGTTATACTTTCCTCATCTGCGAAAAGCAAATACACTTGCTTTTCATGGTATCTGGGGGGATTGGCAATTAGAGATAATTTTTGTAAAGTATTTGGTAGAGTAGCTAACGTGCAGGGCTCTATAAAAGGGACACTTTATTGTTGAGGTGATTGTAGTTGTTGGTAAAGGGTCTACTTGCTAAGTTAACATCTCTGAAGAGAGGGTGCTAGAGCCCCAGGAGAGAGCATGTTATGCGGGGTCCCCATTAATGTTATCCTCTGTACAGTGAACACAGCTCTGAAGATACGACTCTTGAACCTTTGTGAAACTAGTGTTCCAGCTGAACTGTCTATTCATCTTCAAGCCATCATGAACCATAAAAAGCGCAGATCACAGAAGATCGCATTTGATGAAGAGAAGAATATGAAAATTGACGACTATTTTCCTCAGGTACATTTGTAAATCCTATTTATGGAATATACAATATGAAACACTGGGTGCCATAGTTCTTTCTTCCAAGAAATTACTCCATGGTAGGTTGAGGCTATTATGTTAAAATCTTTCTCGGGGAGCCTGGGTGGCTCAGTTGGTTAAGAGTCCGACTTTAGTTTAGGTCATGATCTCACAGTTCATGAGCTCAAGCCCACATCCGGCTCTGGGCTGACAGCTCAGAGCCTGGAGCCTGCTTCAGATTCTGGGTCTCCCTCTATCTCTCTGCCCCTCCCCCACTCGCTCTCTCTCGCTCTCTCTGTCTCTCAAAAATGAATAAACATTAAAAAAAATTTTAAACATCTTTCTCATCCATTTTGTTCTATTATTTACTTTTAGTATGGTTTTAAAAACTTATTTCTTTATTTTGAGAGAGAGTGAGTGGGGGAGGGACAGAGAGGTAGAGAGAAAGAATCCCAAGTTGGCTCTTCACCATCAGCACGGAGCCTGATGTGGGGCTCAAATTCACGAACCCTAAGATCATGACCCGAGCCCAAATGAAGAGTCAGACCGCTTAACCTATTAATCCAACCAGGCACCCCAGTTTTAATAGAAATACCGGCCATATCAAAGCAGCCTTAAGTAAAAGCTATTGTCACACTTCCTGAATAAGAAAAAAAGTGCAGTATCATGTATTATAGTCAACATTGGACTAAAAACATTAACACCATTTCATAGCATGAAACTATATGCTATCCCAAATATGGCTCATGTATTTGCTCACAACAATCACCTTCATTTATATTGTGCTTTCAGTTTACAAAACAAATTTCAAAATAATAATCCTCCAGGCACTTAGGTGGCTCAGTCAGTTGAGCATCCCACTCTTGATTTCAGCTTAGGTCACGATCGCATGGTCATGAGTTCCGGTCCTGCATTGGGCTCTGTTATGGGCCTGGAGCCTGCTTGAGATTCTTTCTCTCTCTCCTGTACTCATGTGGTCTCTCTCTGTCTCTCTCTCTCAAAAAAAAAAAAAAAAGTAAAAGATAATAATGCTTAAAATAACCTTGTTAGGGAGGAAGGGAGGATTTTATTATCTGCAATTTGTTTATGAGGACAGAGAAATGACTTTGTGCTTGAGACAGAGTAAAGACGTGGACTGAAGTTTACTGACATTAAGTCAGGGCTCCTTCTAAGAACAGGGTTCTGTGATCATATCAAACTATCATTCTTTCCTGAGTCTGAAATGCTCCTTGAATTTATCAAGAAGAAGGCTGAGAATTTTGAGAATTTGGGGATGCAACATAAAAGCTTTCATTTGGTTTCTTTTACCCTGGTTGTAGCTAGAATATGCAAATATTTAGGGAAGCCAAGATAAGCCTAATTATGCTTCTGTTTGTCCTACTTCATGATAGAATGAGCTAATAGCAACATACTACCCAGTTCCCTTTCTTTTTTACATTTTTTATTTTATTTATTTATTGATTTTTTTAGATTTTTTAAAAATGTTTTATTTATTTCTAGGAGAGAGAGAGAGAGACAGCGTGAGCAGGGGAGGGTCAGAGAGAGAGGGAGTCACAGACTGAAACAGGCTCCAGGCTCCGAGCTGGCAGTCAGCACAGAGCCCGNAACAGCTCGACCTCGTGACTGTGAGATCAAGACCTGTGCTGAGATCAGGAGTTGGACACTTAACCAACTGAGCCACCCATGTGACCCATTGTTCCCTCTTTGAAAATGTCTCTGTCTATTTGCTGGAGAATCTTTGGAATCGTTGGAAATCCATTACAGTGTCCCAGTGGGGAGTATGGCAAGGACGTTTCTTACAGGACTGGGCTGAAGAGATGCTCTTTGAGAGTTTGTATGTTATGCCCAGAGTAAATTTATATTACCTTATGTCCCCCTTTTTTTTGATACAGAATATTAGCAGCATCACAAAAGGAAAATAAAAGTTAACACATTAATGTGCTGGTCATTGTGCAAATATTGTCACACATGACATTACACTGAATCTTTACAACAGTCCTGCCCTTGGCATTCCCGTTACCAGCAAGTGGCATTGCCGCCACGTGAACTTGTGTCTGTTGACCCCTGTGCCCCGAGGCATTGAACTTGGGGGAGACGTATCATTTAGATACAGAAATCAAGCGCTCTTAATTTTTCATTGGATTTCTGCTGTTTGACCAACCCTTCTTGTCTAAGGTTGTAATCAGAGTTTTAAAGCATTTCACATTTATTTCTAGGTCAATAAAGAAAAAGAGAATAATTCCAATATTCCTCGAATGAAGAGGGGCTCTCAAAGAGGTCCAAAAGATATAACTAACACCCAGGCTCAAGGGCCCAAAGACCAGACTGTGCCCCCCAACAAAACAATTTACATTACCTTGGGTGTAAACTCCAGGAAACACAAACTCACACATAGTGTAAAGGAGAGCTTATATGCAGCACTTAACACTCTCAAGGCTGTCAAGAAGGAGATAGAAACTCAGCAGGGCAAAGAAATGATGGTGATTGGCAGAGAAGGAATTGAAGGGTACATAAATCTTGGAATGCCCCTCAGCTGTTTCCCCGAGAGCTGCCGTGTGCAAATCACATTTGTCCAAAAGAGAAGTAGGCAGAAAGAAGAGAACCAGGTATTTGGCCGACACGAAAAGGTGTCTGGTGAATGTGTCAAATTTTATATTCACCCACTTGGAAAGAGAAAGAAAAGGATCGTCAAACGCTGGAAGCTTCACAGAGAAGGGCGTAAACTCTGCGTCTATGGTTTCAAAGGAGAAACCATCAAGGACGCCCTGTGCAAGGATGGCCGGTTTTGCTCCTTTCTGGAGAAAGAGGATTGGAGGCTCATTGAAAACCTGGACTCCATTCTAGAAAGCACGCAGACAGTGGACGACCTGGAAGGCAAGCTCTTTGAGGTTGAGGTTGAGGTTCAGAAGAGAAAGAGCTCCGGGGCAGCAGCCGCTCAGAGCTCGGGGTCGGGGGAAGGAAACACCAATGTGCTGAGAGAAGAAATTGTGGATCAGTACCCCAGTTTGAAAAGAGAAAGCGAAAAAATCAGAGAAAACTTCAAGAAAGAAATGAGAAAGAAAAAGAGCAAAACTTCGTTTTTTAAATTGCTTGAAGTAAAGTTTGGGAAGATGACAAGAAACTCCACCCCGGTCAGAGTGCACAACTTTCTCTCTCTCGTCGGTGCCTCCGTGGGGTACCTCTCATGGGACAGCAATGGAAATTTGGGTTGTGCCACCTGCTATGTTTTCAAAGACTTGTTCATTTTCACCTGCCGGCATGTAGTGAGTGACTTCATGGGAAAAGGAATAGAGCCAAATAAGTGGGCGGACATGATTGGTCGATGCGCAAGGGTGACATTTAGTTATGACAGTCCCCACAAGAAAGAAGAGAACTGCTTTTTCCTTGAACCATGGTTTGAGATATCTGATGTAATTCTTGATTATGCCGTTCTGAAACTGAAGGCAAATGGACAGCAGGTACCTTTAGGACTCTATAGCAGAATTGCTCCCGCACCATCTACCGGGTTGATCTATATCATTGGCCATCCGAATGGAGAGGAAAAGTCTAGTGATGCTTGTAGTGTGATCTCTCAGGGTCAGCGAAAAGAGAAATATAATGAACGGCTTCAGGCTGAAGAGGGAGAGGGTTGCAATTATGGGATGGATTACATCCATATGTACACTCAAAGAACCTTCGAGGAAATAGCTCACAGCCCTGATGTGATCACCTATGACACCTCTTTTTACTTTGGGGCTTCTGGCTCCCCGGTGCTTGATTCAGAAGGTTCGTTGGTGGCCATGCATACTGCTGGCTTCACTTCTAATAACGAAATTGGGTTATCGTCTCACCTCATTGAGTTTGGCTCTACCCTGGAATCCATCCTCCTTGATATTAAGGAAAAACATGGACAGTGGTATGCAGAAGTATGTGTGGGTCTGCAAGATGTAGAAATGGTGAGTGATGAGGATTGAGGGTGGTGAGAATTCACTTTATTTACTCGCTTTAAGGGAATTGTTCTGTATGGGGTGGTTATTCTGTAAGCAACGGCAGTCATTTTCTAAATTCCCAAATGGTTCATTTGATTTTAAAAATTAGTTTTAGAACACTTCCTATGTGCCACTCTTATAAGCATGTGAAGACTTTAGTACTCACAAGTGGCTATTATGCCTATTTTAAAGTTGAGCAACGTGAACAATGATGAGATTATGCCACTAACACTAGTGTGCTGTGGGGCATTCCCCCCCCCCCATTTCTTTGTCTTCCCATAAGTTCAGTAGTTTGAAGGCAGGACCTAACGCGTGTTCATCTCATTATCCCCAGCATCTGGAAGAGGCAAATAAATGCTTAGAAAATGTGTGGGTCCATCAGAAGCACAAGTTAGGGCTACAGTTAAGCTTAACTGAGGAACTAAATGCTTGGTTGGAAGTAATCTCAAACAAAATTTTTAGAATTTCCAAACTCCTCATATTACTAAAACTCAGGATATATGTGTTGTGAAATTCCCAGGGTAATATCCACTCTTTTTATATTTATAGGCTATTAGGGCAAAGAGACTGTCTTAAAGATCATATTACTTTATTCATATGTCCCTAGTTTTTGCCTAATAACCTTTTTTGTTTTAGAATCACATGCACGTTATATTTAGCTGTTGTGTCTCCTAAGGCTCCTTCCTCGTGGCTGTTGCAGGTGCTCAGGCTTTGACCAGTGACCTTTGACAGTTAGGAAATGTACTCGTCAGGCGTTTTGTGGGGTGTTCTTCCGTTGGAATCTGTCTGATAATTAGACCGGGGTTGTGAGGTTTAGAGGGCAAAACCAGAGGGGTGAAGTGCCTTTTCACTCTGTTATATCAAGGGTACATATTATCTGCCTGACTTATGATTGAGTGTTGGCTTTGATACCCTGGCCAAGGTAGTGTTGATAGGTTTCTCTGCCATAAATTTACTCTTTCCCCCTCCTTTCTATAATGCACTTTTTGGAAGGAACTTTTATTCACAGCCCGCACCTAAGGAGTGGGGAGTCCTTCCTTTTCCTTATGTGGGGAACTCCTGGAGTATCTAAATAATTTATGCTGCATGGGAGACTTGCTTCTTCTCTCCTATTTATTTATGCCAGTGTGGGCTCAAAGATCTCTGTTGAGTTATAATCCAGATTACTTTATTGTGTTCCTCAGATTTTTCCAACTTTGGTCACTGGGAGCACTTTGATTTGGCTCTTTTGCCCCCATTGACATAGTCCCAGGACTGTGTTGTGTTTGTTTCCTGTTTTCTCTAAGCACTTTCTTATGTTGTGGTCCTTCAATATGTTCTAGGCTCCTTTTGTATATCACCTGCCCCGTCCCATATTCAGCCATTTCTCCAAAGAGCCCTTGGTTACTTTTAATGGAGAAGAATGTTAGAAACCAAGATCTGGGCACTAGGTATGATTTTGCTAGTGGGGTGTTATATCTCTTATACCCGCCCAGCAGACAAAGCAAAGAATTATGTATGTGTATATTAAGTCTGGTACAGTCAGCCTCCCTAGCTTATTCTTGGTTTCACTTTCTGGGGTTTCAGTTACCTGGGGTCAAATGCAGTCTAGAAGCAGATGATCTTCCTTCTGACTTATTGCCAGAAGGTCAGTGGTAGCCTAACGGTGCATCACAATGCCGATGTCATCCACCTCCCTTCATCTCATCACATGGGCATTTTACCAGCTCATATCATCAAAAGAAGGAGGAGTACAGTACAATAAGGTATTTTGAAGGATAGATGACATTTACATAGATTTGATTACAGTACATTGTTATAATTGTTCTATTTTATTATTAGTTATTGTTGTCAGTCTCTTATTGTGCCTAATTTATAAATTAAACTTTATCATAGGTATGTGTGTATAGGAAAAACCATAGTATATATAGAGTTTAGTGCCATCGCCTAGGGGTTTTGGGACATATAAGGGTCGGGGGGGGGGACTACTGCCTATATGCGTATCTGCAACCATTTCTTTTTAAAAAATTTTTAAATGTTTATTCATTTTTGAGAGAGAGAGAAACAGAGCGTGAGTAGGGAGGGGCAGAGAGAGGGAGACACAGAACCCGAAGCAGGCTCCAGGCTCCGAGCTGGCAGCACAGAGCCCGACGCGGGGCTCGAACTCACGAACTGCGAGATCATGGCTTGAGCCAAAGTAGGATGCTTAGCCGACTGAGCCCCCCAGGTGCCCCTCTACAAGCGTTTCTGTGTGTAACGGTCTGTATGTGCGACTAGTTAAACATTCTTACCGATGTCTCCAACTCCAGTACCACATGGGTCATTGTTGCCTCCTGCCTTGGTCATCTGTGAAGTCCTAATCCAACAGTGATGAACTTGGCTCCTACCGTCCCCCACTCACTTCCTTAATTCACTTTTCATTCATAGAGTTGTTCACCTGCAGCAGGATGGGAAAAAACGAGTACAGGGTGTGTTTAGTCTTATAGACCCACTCCCAGTTACTGGGGTCAGCACCTCTCCTCCACGCCCTTCCGTGAGGTGCTTTGTACATGTGTCGTGCAGTCAGATCCTCTTTTCAAAGTCTCCGTTCTTCCTTTCACCTCTCAACCTAAGTGACTTAAAATCTGTGTACCTTAAGGTTCACTCTTCATGTGAATTCCGTGGGTCTTAACAAGTGCATCGTGTCCTGCATCCAGCATCACGATATTTTACAGAATCGTTTTACCAGCCTAAGAGTCCCCTGTGCGTCAGCTGCTCAACCCCACCCCTCCCCTGAGCAGGTGGTGATCACTGACCCTTTTACTGTGTCTATAGTTTTGCCTTTGCCAGAATGTCACTTAAATGGAATCAGATAGTATGTAACCTTCCGGCTTGACTTCTTTCACTAAACAATGTTCCAGTAAGGTTCCTCTGCATCTTTTTGTGGCTGGATAGCTCATTTATGTTTTGCCACTGAATATATTCTGTTGTGTGCATATGCCAGTTTGTGTATGCATTCACCTTTTGAAAGATCTCTTTTGCTTCAGTGTTTGGTGAATACGAATAAAGCTTCTAAAAGTATTTGTGTACGAATGTTTGTGTGAACGTTAAATTCTCCACTCAGTTGGGTAAATATCTCAGAGTGTGATTACTGGACTGTACTGTGAGATTATGTTTAACTCCATAAGCATCTGCCAAACTGCCTTCCAGCATGGCCAGACCGTTTGGCATTCCTACCGGCAGTAACTGCGAGTTCACGTTGTTTCACATCCTCACTAGCATTTTCTGTTATCAGTTTTTATTACATTTAACTTAAATTTTTTTTTTCATGTTTATTTTTGAGAGAGAGAGAAAGAGACAGCATGAGCGGGGGAGGGTCAGAGAGAGAAAGAGGGAGACACGGAATCTGAAGCAGGCTCCAGGCTCTGAGCTGTCAGCACAGAGCCTGATGTGGGGCTCAAACCCAAGAACTGTGAGATCATGACCTGAGCCGAAGTCAGACGCTTAACCAACTGAGCTGCCCAGGCGCCCTGGTACACACTTTTAGTATCAGTCTGGATTCTGCCAGCAGAATAATGCCCCTGGATTATCCTCATAGTACTTTTGAGCTCTGAACTTCTGAAATTGAGAGAGGAGACCAGAATGATACAGAAATATGAACCAGGACTCTTATGGGAAGAAATACCTCGATATTTAAGTGACATAACAGAAAAAGAGGCTGTAGTGGCTAGAACTGTGTTTCCCAAAACGATATGTCCAACTCCTAACTGCTAGGTGAGACCAGCCTGGATTTAGGGCAGACGGGGATCCAACGACTGAGGTCCATATAAGAGAAAGGAGAGGAAGGTTTAACATACACCAGAAAGAGCAGGTGGGGGGGTGGGGGGGAGGAGGAGAGGAGGAGGAGGAGGAGGAGGAGGTGGAGGAGAAGAAGGAAGGAAGATGTGCAGATCTGAAAAGCCCAGGATGGGACAGTTGGCGTGGGGGCTAGAGGAATGAAGGGAAAGACCAGCAAGCCGGTTAGTCTCCCTCCAGCCCCTTTCAGAACCGCGCCTCTTTTGGATTCACCTGTCCTTCCCTCCTTACTCAGCAAGAGCCCACTTTGTCACTGACTTGCCAGCCCCCAGGTCTCTCCGATTCCTTCACTGTGTCGACTCAGCCCTGGACTCTGTCCAGGGTGCTCACTGCAACTGGTTTTGGGAACAACTAAAACATTAAAAGTTCATTTGGCCGCCCCCAAACAACCGCCAGCTACCTAAAAAACAAATTTAGAAGCATGTAGTGACTCTCCTCTCCCTCCTCATCCCTGATGCTCTCCTTCTTTACCAAAACCTCAGCTGCTTTCGGAGAAAGATCATTAGAGATGGAGCTGAGATCACCCCGTGCCCAAGGGGGACCGAAGGCAGTATACACTTGTGTGAATATGGGAGGGAGGACACAAACGTATGGTCCTGTTGAATTCAGGTGCTCAAGTCACCGAACTACCCTGTCCCAGGAGAGGAAAAGGTTCTGGGCACAGGTGTGGTCAGACTGAGGGATGGAGCTCAGGTAGCTTGCGTAGGGGCAGAAAGTGGTCCCTGGGCCTTGCTGCTCATTGGGTACTGAGAGGTACAGGGAAAGGACCTAGCTCCGGGTTTTAGGTGCTGACCCTGGAGCTAGAGGAAAGAAGGGAAAAGATGGATAGCTATTCATTTTCTCCTCCCTAGTTGTCTCCTTCCCTGCCCTTCATATTCTTACCCCCACTACCACCACCGTGAGCTTCCCTGAGCTCCTGGATGGACCACTTTATTTGCATTGCACTTGTATGGGAAGAAAGGCACCCTGATTGAAGTAATGAGGTTTAGGCAAGATTGAGGTGGGGAAGGAAAGCTGAAGTGGTCCTGTGTATGGTTACTCTGGGTGGCTTCAGTGATTGCTG
Organism: Crocuta crocuta; assembly: GCF_008692635.1. NCBI lineage: Eukaryota > Metazoa > Chordata > Mammalia > Carnivora > Hyaenidae > Crocuta > Crocuta crocuta. Next base: position 1,428,900 of record NW_027536465.1, read on the forward strand.
TTGTGGAGTTGATGTGTTGTGGAATGACGGACTTCCCATCTCCGAAGTGCCACAAAGGATCCTCCTGTTAAGGAACTGCTTCATATTGGACATACAGCCTGTCCCCAAACCACTTCCATGCCCCGTCTGAGTACTCCAGAAAAAATAATATATAGAACTTCCAAAGAAGAAAGGAAGATCCCAATTTGCGTTAAAAACAGAAAGGCAGCAGGAGGAGAGGCCATTTCCTGGTACAACCTCGCCCCCTGCTGGATGTATCTAGTAGCGCACCCCTTCTAAACAAAGGCAATCCTTGACCTGTTGCTAAATCAGCCTGCATTGAAACTGACCTCTGGGACTCAGAAGGTCTCTTTCATCTGGCATCTTCTTTTTAAGGCAGTTCGACAACGATTCTTTTACTAACAAAGGAAGGATCCAAAGGCCTTGGAAGTCAAATACAAATGGTATATAAATTAAAGAGCTGAGCCGGCCTGGTTTAGGCCGGAAAAAGTAGAAATTGCTTTATCACCTGCATATCACCTGGATTTGTTTATTCCTACAGGGGGTCTCCCTAGCTTCTGACGGAGTGCAACCAGATCGTCTCGATATGGTCAGGGACAAAACTGACTGCAGACTGAGTCGCAGAAGGCTCTGTCTGCCTCTGGTGTCCTCCACTTCCAGAATGTCCTCCAGGTATCCCCACTGAGAGCTAGGGGTATTGACTAGTGCCACGTCCAGTATCAAATCCTGAAATTCAATTTGTACCTTATCAGCACTATAAGTCTATAGAGAACCCTGTCCCCATTTTTCAGTCCCCATTTTTCATTGGCGTATTGGCGGGGGGCATGAAAATAAATTAGTGCATGGGGCGCCTGAGTGGCTCAGTTGACTGAGCATCTGACTCTTGAATTTGGCTCAGGTCATGATCCCAGGGTCGTAGGGTCCATCCCTGTGTTGGGCTCCACACTGAGCATGGGGCCTGCTTAGGATACTCTCTCTCTCCCCTCTGCCCCTCTCCCCAGGGCGTGCTCCCTCCCCCCCCGATAAAAAATATAAACAAACAAACAAATAAATAAAAAGTGTGATCCTTAACGATCTAAAGAATATAGGAGTAAAGGTCTCTATCATATATATATTTATCAGTTGACCCCTGTGGGAAGCTAGTAAGTCTGAAGGACAGCAGCTGACTGCCTCAAAGTCAAACCAAGAAGTACATGGTATTCAGCCATTGACTGGATTAATGTGCTCTTTTGTGCCACTATCAGAAAAGGACGTCCTAAGCAGTTCAACTCACATGGACTAGACGATAGCATATGTTTTCTTAGTTTTGTCCAAGGCTATATTAGCACTCTGTCTGCTTGATACAATATAGATAGAAAAAGTCTGGACTATTTGTGCTTCCTGAAGACCATCACATCAATCCACTCTGTCAATGACATCGTGCTAATCAGGCCAGGTGAGCAACAAGTAGCCAACACATTGGAGGTCGTGGTACGCACACATCTCAAATGATGGGAGATCAACTCTTTGAAGAATCAGCAGCTCACTAAATCAGGGATGTGCCAGGACATCTCATCCAAAGTAAGACATAAATTGTTGGATCCTGTGTGCCTCACTATGAAGAAAGTGGTACACTGCCTCTTTGGTTTCGGAAGGTAGCATATCCCGTAGCTAGGTACACGGTTTTACCCATTTGTAGGGTGACAAGTGCCAGCTTTAAATCAGGCTCAGATTACAAAAAGATTCTTCAGGAGCACCTGGCTGGCTCATCCAGTAGAATGTATGACTCCTGATCTTGGGGTTGTGAGTTCAAGCCCCACATTGGATGTAGAGATTACTTTTTAAAAAATAAATAAATAAGGTTGCTCAGTCAGTTAAGTGACCTGACTCTCGGTTTTAGCTTAGGTCATGATCTCAGGGTTTGAGTTCAGGCCCTGCATTGGACTCCTTGCTGACAGCACGGAGCCTGCTTGGGACTCTCTCAATCCTGCTCTGTCTGTCCCTCCCCTGCTCTTGCTCTCACATGCTCTCAAAGTAAATAAATAAATTCAAATAAATAAATAAAGGTTCTGTAGACTCTGGCTATGGGAGAAACAAAAACAACCAAAACAAAAGGAAAACGGTGCTGTTACTTGGACGGTGCATCCTCCTGGCTGACTCTATATCGCAAGTGTCAGATGAAGACAAAGATACCATGTAGAGTTGGAGTGCCTGGATGGTTCCATCAGTTAGCCATCCAACTCTTGATATCAGCTCAGGTCGTGACCTTGTGGTCGTGGGATCCACCACGCTCAGCGTGGAGCCTGCTTGGGATTCCTTCTCTCCCTCTCCCTGTGCCCCTCCCCCACTCAAACTCTCTCTAAATAAATAATTAAACATTTAAAAAAAAAAGATACCATGTGGAGTTTATGGCAACCCAAGCGGGAAAATCACAATGCAGACTCTTGGGTTTCTGAATCAATATCATGCCATGTGCACTGGAGAATTATATGCTGTTTGCATAGCAAATCCTGGTATGCTACTGGGCTCTGTTAACGAGGGAATGCCTGATCTTGAGATACCAAGTGACCACGTGTCCAGAAAACTGCCCATTACGTGGTGGGTTCTCTCAGATTTCCAAATTCATAATGTCAGGTGTGGCCAAACACCGTCTCTTATAAGATGGGAGTATGAGCCTGAGGATGAGCAGGACACAAGATCACAAGTGAGTCGCATGGGCAATGTGGAGAGCATCCGTACAAAGACATCCACATCCCAGTCCTCCACCCCCCCCCCCAAGCGTATGTTAAATTACATGGCAAAGGGCAAAGGTGGGCCATCTCTCATTGGCCAATTTACTTTCTGAGCTCCCTGGTGACCAAAACTGTTACAGGGCACAAACTCAGGAGGTCCCAAAGACCACATTCAGGTTTAGTAATTTTATAAAAGATCCACAGAAGTCAGAAAACTGTTATGTTCATGGTTTTGGTTTATTACAATGAAAAAAAAAATACAGATTAAAATCGGCAGAGGAGATTTATTCCAGGCATACAAGGCTGGTTCAACTTTAAAAACTTAATTGATATAATGTGTTGATGGAATGACACATCAGCAAGGTAAAGAATAAAAATGACATGAGTATATCAACAGATGCAGAAAAAGCATTTGACAAATTCCAACGCCCATTTATAAAAACTCTCAGCAACCTAGGAATAGAGGAGAAGTTCCACAGGTTGATAAAGAACATCTACAAAGCTTATAGCTAATTTCACACTTCATGGAGAGAAACTCGATGCTTCCCTGGTCAGATCAGAAACAAGGCAAGGGGGGCGCCTGGGTGGCTTAGTCGGTTAAGCGTCCGACTTTCGCTTAGGTCATGATCTCGCGGTTCGTGGGTTCGAGCCCCGCGTCGGGTTCTGTGCTGACTGCCAGCTCAGAGCCTGGAGCCTGTTTCAGAGTCTGTGACTCCCTCTCTCTCTGACCCTCCCCTGCTCACGCTGTCTCTCTCTCTCTCTCTCCTAGAAATAAATAAAACATTAAAAAATTAAAAAAAAAAAAGAAATTCTAGAAACAAGGCAAGGATGTTGCTCTCACCTATTCATTATCATGATGAAAATCCTAGCTAATGCAATTTGACAAAAAAGGTGCAAAAATGATACTAATTGAGTAGAAAGAAAATTATCTTTATTCACAGATGAGGCGATTATCTATGTACTATGGGTAAAATCCCGAAGAATCAACAACAGCAAACCCCCGGAAGGAAGAACTTGTAACAAGGTTGCAAGACACACAATTACTATACAGAAGTCGATTGCTTTCTTACACATCAGCAATGAATAATTGAAATTTGAAATTTAAAATATAACACAATTTATTAATAAACTGGAGAATTCTACCAAACATTTAAAGAATTAACATTGATACTATAAAACACTTTCTGCAAAATAGGAGAGGGCATAATGCTTCATTTTATCAAGCTAGTATTATGTTGATACCAAAACCACACAAAGATAGTATAAAGAGTGAATGAGTGAGGGAGAGAGAGAGAGAGAGAGAGTACAAACCAGTACCTTTCATAATTTTAGACCCCCAAAACCTCAAACTATTAACAATTAGAATCCAGCAATATTTTAAAAGAACTACTCCTGATGACTAAGTGGAGTTTATTTCATCAGGGATAGAAATCTGGTTCATTATTTGAAAATCAATCAATGCAATCTTCCGTATTAACAGACTAAGGAAGAAAAATCACATGATCATACCAACTGATGCAAAAAAAAAAAAAAAAACCCATTTGGTAAAACTCAATAAATGTTCATGACAAAAAACTCTCAGAAAATTAGGAATAGAGGAACTTGGTAAAGAACATTTGAAATAAACAACTATAGCTGATATATTTAACGACGAAAAGACTAAATGCTATCTCCTAAGATCAGGAACAAGGCAAGAATGCCCATTCTCACTACCATATTCGACATAGACTGGAAATTCTAAGAATTATTCTATGACAAGAAAGGGAAATAAAAAGCATAAAGATCAAAAAGGAGGAGGGGCGCCTGAGTGGCTCAGTCGGTTAAGCATCTGACTTCAGCTCAGGTCATAATCTCTTGGTGGGTTCAAGCCCCATGTCAGGCTCTGTGCCGACAGCTTGGAGCCTGGAGCTTGCTTCGGATTTTGTGTCTCCCTCTCTCTCTGATCCTCGCCCACTCACACTCTGTCTCTCAAAAATAAACATTAAAAATATTTTTTAAAAGAATTTTTAAAAAAGTATATATAGATGCCAAAAACCCTAAACATATGACCTTGCAATTGTACTCCTGGGCATTTATCACAAAGAAATGGAAACTTTACATTCATGCAAAAACTGGTATATGAATGTTCATAGCAGCTTTATTCATAATAGCCCAAACCAGAAACAACTCTATGTCCTGCACTGGGTGGGCAATATGGTACATTTGTACTGTGGAATACTACTTCGCAATAAAAAGGAACAAACTCTTGGAATGCACAACAATCTGGATGAATCTTTAGAGAATTATGCTGAGTAGAAAAAGCTAGTCCCCAAAGGTTACATAGTCTATGACTCCATTTACATAACATTCCTGCAAGGACAGGATTATAGATATAAGGACTATACCAGTGATTGCTAGGGGTTAAGGACAGGCTGGGAGGGGGAGGGGTGGTTGTGGCTCTGAAAGGACCACATAGTGGATCCTTGTGGTAATGAAAATGTGTATTGTATACCCTTGTATACAAAGTGTATCTTGTATGATATATGATACAGTGATACTGTGTCAATAAAGGAACAGGATTACAACTATTCCTTATCTTGACTGTGTCAATGTCAGCAGTGATAGTGTACAATAGTTGGTAAGTATAGTTTTATAAGATGTTACCATCGGGGAACATGGAGGGAGAGGGTACAGGAGATCTCTCTGGATTCTTATGACTACCTATGAGTCTACAGTTATTTAAAAATACAAAATGTAATTTGAAGAGAAGGCAACGTAGCTTCTGTCTGTCTCTGTCTGTCATTTGGAACCCAACCTCTATGCGATGAAGAAGCTAATCAGCAACATAAGCCATGCACAGGTGCGTGCATAGCTCTACTTGAGTTCCCAGGTGACAGCCAGCATCAAACACTAGACAAGTGAATGAACAAGACCGCATGTGACTTCCGCCCCCAGCCGACCTTCACCTTGCCCTTGAGCTCTCCGTGGAGCAGAGACTAGCTGTCCTCATCAAGCCTTCGCCAAACCACAGATTCATGTGCAACATAAATGCTTATTGCTGTTTTCAGTCACTAATTTAGGGTGTTTGATACGGAGCAATAGGTAATGGAAAAAAGAATGACTTTTGCCCATGAACATGCTACAGACAAGGAGTATGTCTCTTCCCTTGAAACTTGGTGTCAAGTGATGATGGCATTTTTCTTTAAGTATCATCAAATTATACCTTTGAACAATTCAGACTGGCTTCATCCCAATGAGTCTCTAAATTAGTGAGGTTTTATTATGGCTGCCACATTCCAAATTACAAATTGGGCACCTTACTTGGTTAGAGATTATTATGCCACTTACGGATATAGTTTATCAAAAATATGGGGTGCCTGGGTGGCTTAGTTGGTTAAGCGTCCGACTTTCGCTTAGGTCATGATCTCGCGGTTCGTGGGTTCGAGCCCCGCGTCGGGCTCTGTGCTGACTGCCAGCTCAGAGCCTGGAGGCTGTTTCAGTCTGTGACTCCCTCTCTCTCTGACCCTCCCCTGCTCACGCTGTCTCTCTCTCTCTGTCTCCTAGAAATAAATAAACATCAAAAAAAAGAATCATTATCTAAAAAATATATATATATCTCTTAAACTGTAATTGATTACTAATGTCAAGTCATCTATATCTTTGCTTCCTCTTACACATGAATCAGGCTATATACAAACCCTCTCTTAGGTCAGCAGGCATTTTTGTTCTGTTTGTAAGACACTGCCATCTCTAACATGACAGACACAAGAAGACCGGATACAGGATCAAGCTGGACATAGGTAAGAGTCAGTTTCTTCCTACTTCCTCTTCATCTTTCAAACAACCGTTCATCTTTCAAATGGCGGGTCTAACATTTGGTAATAGCCCTCTTCTCTGGTTTGGCCTTTTTCCATTTGAGAATTCCTGGTTGAGCTGGTCAGGTGCGGTTTTCTCCCTGGAATTCCTAGCATTCCCTTAAATCATTACTGACAGTTTCTGAATCCATACTTACCCAGACCACAAGGAAGTTTCCAGCGTCTTCATACTCCTGGTCTTACGATTGGAAATAAAAATAGCTCAATAAAGCTTTAGGTTCCTTTTTCTTCACTTCTACTTTTGTTCTTCCAGAACACCCTAACCTTGTGGTGTTCTCCCTTCCCTTCTTTCACACTGAAGCACTTTTATTTACATTGCCACATACCTTGCTGTGTATTGTACTACCTCCTTGTCACATAACATGGATGAAGGAATAGGCTTTTTTTTTTTTTTTTTTGAGTCCAACTAAGTTTTGAATATCAGTTTCCCTCCTGGCTAAAAATGTAATCTGGGGCAAAATGCTTCATTTTCCCAAGTCTCATTTGTAAAATGGGAATAATAATGGATCTTGGTAGGGTAAATTGAGATATCCTTTACTCCTTTCCCTTTTGTCCTTCAAATCCTGAAAACTGATGTCTTCATGATGGTGTTGATTGAGTTGGATTGGGAGACTGGCTTTAGGGAGAGACTAATTGGATCTCTGGAAGTCATCCTAGGGAGATTTGGAGGCAAGGGCACCATCAAGAGTGAAGCTCAGGGGTAGCCTCCATCCTGGTGCCTTTTAAAGGCTGGACGAATGTATCATCATCATCATCATCATTTTTGCTTGTTCTTTAGAACTCTGTGAACAGGGAGATGAGGGAAGAGGGATGAAGAAGAAATGGAAAATACTAATGACAGAATGGACAGCTGTAATTCAAGAGAGAGCAAGAAAGAGAGAGGGAAAGCAAATCTTCCAAAACAAATAAACAAAGTTTACGACATTATGAAAGACAGTGCTATTTCAAAGAGATTCAGAATCTCAGTCCCTAACACGAACTGTTTTTATTTCTGTGTCCTATCCTGGATCTTCTTGATCATATGAATTCATGTATGCAGCTGCCACGTCAGCAAAACGAAGTCTGTGTTCTCCGGCAAAATTAGCATGAAATCCTGATGTTAATCTGCCCTTCTAGGTTATTTTCCCTATTAACGAGTGATGCCGAAAATAACCAAGTGTAGCTCGTGTCTGTCTTACTGTCCCAAAATTTTGGTCACAGAAACCCGACAGAATAAATCAACTTAGCCTGTATCTTCTGGACTATAGGAGACCAGAAAAATATACATTTGCCCTCCACGCGGACGATATAAACCCACCAAACTGCTGCGTCCCTTTGCGCTGGGTCTCAGGAGCAGAGGTTAGAGGCGAGCGGCGGTGTGGCCATTGGCCCGCACGCGTCGCTCTGCGCCAGCAGGGGGCGTGTGAGCTGCGGGCACCCCTCCTTCCCCCCGCCCCCGGACCCCGGCCCCAGCAGCCAGGGGCGTGGCCCCGCATCCTTGACGGACAGCTGAGGATGCGGGCGAAGATGAGGTAATAGGAGCCCGAGCAACGAGGGCGTGGGGGTGCGGGCGCGCGAGTGTGTGCGAGTGTGTGAGTGTGAGTGCGCGCGTGAGCAGGGGNGAGCGCCCACCGGGACCCACCCAGTCCGCAACTCCGTGCGGCGTGTCGCCAGGCGGTGGTCGTGGAGGGGGCGCTTTGCTCCCCGCCATCCTCTTAAGATCGCCCCCGCAATAAACGTCCATGCAAGTAGTATCCGTGTTCTGCTTGTGCAAATCGAGCTTCAGCCGAGCCCCTAAGAACCCCCTCCCCGCATTTCGCGCCACCCCCCCCTTTAATCGTTTGGTGGCCCCAAGTCCCCCGATGTAGAAATTCCAGGGCCGGCGCAGCACCCCAAGCAATCCCCGCCGCTGGGGAAGGCTTCCTGCTCGCATCCTCACACCTTGGCTGACCCTGCTTTGCCTCAGGCACCCTCGGGCCGCCACCTGTCCCCCTCGCCCCCCACCTCCCTGCCTCCGCCCCTTCTGTGTGGGACGCCTTCCCACAGCTGGGTGCTCGGGGTTGGGAACTGGGGGGAGGGAAGAAGGGATTCCCTGGAGGCGTTCGCGGTGGTCTCGCAGGGAAGGGCGGGCGCCCTGGGAGGAGAGCCTGAGGCTGCTGGGGGATTCCGGGGCAGGAGGCACTCGGGATGCTGTTGCCCTGGCCTTACCGCCTGTGCACTCCAAGTGCTCCAAGCAACAGGCCCGAGCAGATGCAGAGGGGAGGGGGAGGGCCGCGGCTCCGGAATGCCTGGCGGGGAAGCCGCTCCCTTTGTCCGCGTGGGAGGAGGTGGGTTCCTAAGGAGAAAGGGTCCCCAAGCTTCCTCCTGAAACTCTGACACTCTGGTCTCCCAGAGCACTAAACCCCTAGCTTTTCATGAGACTCAGGCTGTGGCCACCACAATCCCACTTCCCTCCTGACCAGCCTTTCCAGGGCTGAGCAAAGAAGAGAGAGCCTTCGGGGAGAGGGGTTCAGGGTGGCGCGTCTCTGGCAGGAGGGTCAGGACCCGGCTGCTTGTCTTTGCTCAGCTCAGGGTGTCCCTGGCTTCACTGAGGACCTGGGGACAAATCTGCCTCCTCTCCAGTAGTCTCTTCGTGGGCGTGGGAGGTTGTTTCTGGAATTCTGGCCGGGCTTTCTGGGGAGTGTGACCCAGGAGCCTGGAGAAGCAGGTGTGGTGGGAGGGGCTAGAGCGGATGGGGGGGGGAGTCCCAGAGGATCAGAGAACAGCTGCTTGAGCAGGGCATCCCAGCCTCCGTGGAAAGCCCCCACATCCTGTGTGCTAATTAGGATTTTCATGGGAAAGGAGCGTCTTTCCACCCTCACTTCCCCATCTTCAGTCCTAACTCCCAACAGCTTCTTAGGCAGGGACTTTGCAGACACCGGCCAACTGAGCAAAGCCTTCTGGTGAAGGACTCCAGAAGTGTTAGCATCTGGAGGGGCTTGCTTCAACCCCCCTGCTGGGAAAGGCAGAGGGGTGGGGCTGAGAGACACTGGGAGGGAGGAGGGAATGAGGAGGAATGTTCGAAGATTGAGAAAGAGGATTAAGTGTGGCCAAGGTGAGGGAGAGAATGTAATTGGGCAATTGGGGAAAAG
>NW_027536465.1:1438582-1447798 GCF_008692635.1 Crocuta crocuta
GGAGGCGGCAGGCTGCTGGGGGGCCGGGGGTGGGGGTGGGGCGGAGAGTGTGCTGAGCCCTGGAAGTGGGACACCTGACCCAGAATTCCAGCCCTGCTCAGAATAAACAGGCAGGTGTTAGCTCTGTTTCAGACTAAATCTCTGCAGCATAATAGAGAAACAGCTTCGTGGCATGCTTGTCTCAGCCCCTGCCCACAGTTGGATAGGCGTGGTGTTTAATCAGTGTTCAGGGGTACTTAAGAGGGGAATGAAGAGTCATGGCTTGAAACGCCCCTTCTACCATCAGATGAGAAATTACAGAGAAAAGTGGGTCGAGGGACAGAAGCCGGGTCCCCCCAGGTCTGACCACCCCTCCCTGAAGACAGGCTGTCCATGGTCTGGTAGTCAGCAGTTCAATCTGAGGCTGGGGCTTCTCAGATTTTAGACCAGAGTCAGAAGAGCTAGTAGCCGGGATCATTTTAAAGACTGCCTCGGGGCTGTTTTATATTCTTGTCTGTCTTAGGGGCTCACGACTCAGGCTGCTCCTAATGCTCAGTTGGTGAATGGTCCCCACCGCCTTCTTCCCGGTGCCGGGCCCTGTGCTGGCTGCCTAAGGCACTGGGCTGAATTCCCAGGAACGCTGAGCTGTCAAGGAGCTTGTCAAAGCAGAATAAAATCTCTGGGCTTCTGGGCTTGGAGCCCCCTCCTCTCCCTTCTCCGCCAACAGACATGCAGCTCCTCTCAATATAGCTCATTGATGAGGCCATGACAGGGTAGGAACTTTATACTGCGGGCGCCCGGGCAACCTCAGCCAAGCCCTGGCAATGTTTAATTAAATTACCCGCCATCCCCAAGCCACAGTTTGAAGCTGGGAACCAGAAACATCCCCAGAAACAAAGAAGAGCTGGAAGTCCCCCTGCCTAGAGGCTGAGTCCTCTCTCTCTCTCTTTTTTTTTTTTTTTTTTTTTTTTTCNATTTCCTGACATAGGAGCTTTGTTTTTTTCCCAAGTTGCCTGGCCTGCTGCAAGTGAGGCCTCAGACTCTCAGCCTCCCCTGGGCTCCAGCCTCACCCCCCTGTCTCCAGGGGGATGGCTAGGAGGGTACAGAGACCCTCTGCACCCTCTGTTTGCCCTGGGCCCTTCCTCCCCACACCTCCTCTGGGTTCCAGCTTATTTGCACTCTCTGCTGGTCTCTGGCCAGCTAGTATTTCGGGCTAGGAAATCTGGAAGAAAGGAGGAGAGGGCGTGAGGCAGAGGCATCGGTCTTGGCTGCGTGCTGAGCCTTGCTTGGGCCCTGTCCCTGTAAGGTCATTTGCCTTGATGAGGCTCACCTGTTCTGTCTGAGGGCCGAGACTGGACTGCTGTGTGTCCTTCATCACCCCTGTCCCTTGTATCTTTCAGTACACCTGATCGCCACCACCTCCCGGGCTCTGACAGCAAGACGTGGGGAGCCCCGGGCTGTGAGTGGGGAGACGTGACTCAGGCTGTCATCCCAGCCTCACTGGCTTCCCGTGCGACCTTGAGCAGGTCCCTCAGCTGCTCAGTCCCCGTATTTTCACTGTAGAATGAAGAGCAGCCTTGAGAGTCCCCTGGCTCCTCTCCTATCATCATTCTGACGGGCAGGTGAATGGGTTTGGCCCCTGCACCTGTGAGGATGCCACTTAGAGGTGGCCTGGTGTGAGGGGCGTCCTTCTCAGCTCAAGAGTTTTCTCTGCAACTTTTGCCTTCTCACTGTCTTTAATGTGGTGACAAAGGTCAGAGGGAGAGAAATGAAAAGTTTTGACAGAAGCTAATTTTTAGGTCCCTGCAATACCCTCTGCCCCGTGTGAGCACAGATGACCCCATGATCTATCGTTACAGTAGGGAGGAGCCCCAGGCCCCTTGCACACACTGTCTTCTTTTTTTTTTAAGTTTATTTAGTTTTGAGAGAGTGAGAGACAGAGCATGAGAAACAGAAGGGCAGAGAGAGAGGGAGGCACAGAATCGGAAGCAGGCTCCAGGCTCTGAGCTGTCAGCACATGGGGCTCGAACCCACGAACTATGAGATCATGACCTGAGCTGAAGTTCGATGCTCAACTGACTGAGCCACCCAGGCGCCCCGTCACTGTCTTGTTTAATCCTCACAGCGATCTTAGGAAGGACTATTGTCCCCATATTATAGGAAAGGAAGCAATTTGGAAGAGACTAAGTTGCTCAGAGTTTTATGGCTAGTGCAGGGCAGAGCTGAGATTCCAAATCAAGTGTCCCACCCCCTACTCTGTCATCAGTCTACACTTCTGGAGCACCTACTTCATGCAGGTGCTGTTCCAGGCACGTGGGATGTAGCAAATGACGAAACATCCAGGGCCTTGCCATCACAGGACATTCCGCTGGGGCTAAGGGGCGCTTTGGAGAGGCCCGGGAGTTCTCTGACACAGTGATGTACAGATGTGCATAAAGTGCCCTAGAGACTGGCTCGGGCCGGTCTGGCTGGCTCATGGCCTTTCTCCCATTTCCCAGGAGCGAGAACATCTCTGGTGCTTTGGGGTGCAAGTGTCTGAGTTGCCAGGAAAAACGGATTTTCTTTCTCTTTCTCCCTGCTTGGTTTATGAACATTCTTTTTTCCTATCCCGTTAGCGGCCTTTTCCTTGGGTCACTGCACCCAAGGACTAAATAGATTTCTCAGATCATCTAGTTCATGGTCCTGACTTTAAAGGAGGCCAGGACTCGCACATTCCAGAGAGAGTGGACTCTGAAAATAATCAGAGGAGTGAAATCCCACGATGAAATTCTTTTGCACCAGGGCTTTGGTTCTGAAGTCTGCCTTCTGTCTCTGACGAACCTGCTGGGGCTGAACTGAGCTCAGCGTCTTTCCCTCCAAACACTGGCTCTTCCTCTTGATACCCCTCTGCCAGCAACTAGTGTCCTCATTTTACCCCTTGCCTGTGGTCACGACCTCAGGATCCTTTGACTCTGTCAAGAGTCTTGTTCTGTCCAGTGTGTAAGGCAGCATGGACCATGTGGCCCAGCTGTTGAAATGAGCATGTGTGATGAAAATCCTGGACGGTTATTCGCATGCAGATTACCAGGCCCAGGCCCTGGAGATGCTGATGGTTCCTCACAGCACCCAGTGGGTACTCTAGGATGTGTTAAGTACCCCCAGGAGATTCCGAAGCAGGCGATTCTGGAAACTCCCTTGGAAAGCACTGAATTCAGCTACTCATGGTCACCTCCTACCCACTTATTCTCTGTAGGGTCCCTCCAATCTGTCACCTGCTTTTCATTTCCACCGCCCAAACCCTCATTACTTCTCACTTGGAACTCATTAACAGGCAACTCTGGTTTTGTCACTTCTCCGTGTCACAAACATCACTGGCTCCTCAGTGCCTGCAAATAAAACCTTCACAGCCTGGCGTTCCAGACTGTCTGCGCCTTGGCCCTAACATAGCTTTCCAGGTTTATCTTCCTTCACTGCCTTATATCACCTGCCTGACAAACAGGTGTCCCTTTTATCCCTCTGTACCCCCTTAGAGTTCTGACACCCCTTCCCCCGACTCTTCACAAAGTCCCTTCTACTGAAATGCCCTTCTTTGCCATTTTCGCCTATTGAAATCCTCCCTCTCATTCAAGCCTCCGGGTACTTGTCAGCCATTTCTTGAAATGTCCTCTGAAGCATCATTACTTCCTTTATTCAACCAGTATTTATGGAGCTCCTAAGAAATGCTGGGCACCAGGGATAAAACCACGAGCAAACACCTGGATGCCGTCTGTCATGGCATTTGGGAGTCCGGTGAAGAGATACAGACATTCACCAAATTAGTCACACCAATAAATGTGTAACTGCACATCATGATAAATGCTGGGGGAAAAAAATAATAATGAGAATCCGATCTGTCAGGGCAGCCCAGAGAAGCTTCCTGGAGGAAATGAGCTGAAATCGAACTATGGGCGGCAAAGAGGATGCCAGAGTGTCTTGGGGGAGGGGCCAGCAGTGTGGAAAGGCCCAGAGAGGAGACGCACAGCAGTGGGAAGAGACTGGAGGAGGCAGAAGTGCAAGCAGACCGTGTTAGGTGGCCGCAGAGATGGGTGGAGAGGGTCAGGTTCTGACCTAAGGGGAGGTCATGGAAGGGCTTTAAGCACAGGATGTGGGTAGGTTTTCTCCCACGTGCATCTTGTTGGCACCCTTCCTGTGGCACATTCTGCCTCCTAAATAGTCATTCGCACCCTTTTCTCACTGTAGATTGTAAGCTGTTTGAGTAGTGCAGGCGTTCCTCACGGCAGCCGCCGGTGGGGACTCGGCAATACGTGATAAATGATGAAGTGCCGAAGTAGCCAGAAGTCTTCCATCCATCACAGTGTGGTTATGGAGTCCTCGCGACCGCCGACACCGCCTTGGGCCCCAGAACGCAGAGCTAGAGGGTGGTGGCTCTGTCTCCACTGGCGAGACCCTGGTACACACAGGGTCCAGGCAGACCCTGGTACACACAGGGTCCAGGTCTGCACCCAGACCTCCTGAGAGCGGGGCCCCGGGCTGGGAGAGCCCTCCGGGAGATGGATGGCAAATGGCATAGGACCCAAATGAAGACAGTCTCCATGGGTAAAAATGGCAAAGGAGGGCATTTCAGTGCATGGGACCTGGCGAATAGTAGGGGAGGGGGTCAGAGACCTGTGAGGGAGCACAGAAGGAATAAAGGCCATCTGTCTGCTGGGAGTCCAGGAGAAGAGCAGCAGCGGGGGGGGGGACATAAACCTGGAAGGGTTTGCGAGAGCCACAGCGAGCTTCCAGAACTTCTGGGACAGCTCTCTGGCATCTCTGGGATTGATACCACTGTTGTAAAGGGGGGAAAAAAAAGCCTCTTAAGCATATTTGTAAGAATTGGACACATGCATTGCCCCTGCTACGCTGGAGAGAAGATAAAATAGGGTCATTTAAGCTCTTGAAACTTCATCTCCTCATTTCTAAAAGGTGTTTCATAGGATTGCCGTGAAGATCATGTGGGATGGGATAAGGGCTTTCTAAATAAGAAAGATTGTATAAGGAGTTATATATAAACTCCTCTCTCTCTCTCTGTCTCTCTCTCTCTCACACACACACACACACACTCCACACATCCTCTGAACTAAACTTACCATGACTTCTCCATCCTGCTTAGACATATAATAGAAAATAAATTACAATGATAATCAACCAACTTTTATTGAGCTCTTGGCATGGGGCAGGTGCTATTTTGGCCCTTTCTATTCAGTCCTTTAATCCTCAAATCTACCCTTTGAAGTAGTTCCCCAGGGACCCAAGCAGATGAGGAAACTGAGGCTCAGTCACACAGCTGGAAGGGACAGAGCCTGTGCCCTTTGTCCCCAAGTGAGCTGGCTCCTTAGGAAGGAAACGGAGGCAACCTGGGAACTCCTGCCCACCCCCTTCTTCCTCCTCTCTTCCTCCCATCCCCCCCCCCNNGGGGGGTGGGTTATGACCCTGGAAAAGGACTGAATAGCCATTGTTCCTTTTCTTCCCCCCTTGAATGGAATTCTGTCCTGGTCTTGGTGTCTCCCTCTGGGCTGGAGGAGGGGATGGGTCAGAGGCCTGCAAGGGGAGCCTTTTCCCACCATTTGGATGGAGAGGGCTTAATGACAGATGTGAGGTCCAGGCGCCCTTGGAGCCCTCCCAGGCCCCTCAGCCTGCCTTGACCCAGGCATCTTCAGCCCTGATGTTGATACCCATGAAATGAGGCCTGATTGGGCACGAGTCTGAATTCAGTCTCAAGATGGGTCGGGGAGAAAGAGGCAACAGTTACAGACTTCGTTTTCCTTCGAGCCCCTTTGAACCTGCAGGTTTATTTCTTCTGTGCTTCATTGCCTGCAATGATCCTGGCCTCTCCCCTGCTCTCCCTTCCCCCAGTAAGACTGAAAATTAAGACCATCTTATCTTTAGGATGGCTTGAGCTTTTTGAAAGGAGAGTGTTAGAGAAATAGAAAATTATCNGTCGAGCCCCTTTGAACCTGCAGGTTTATTTCTTCTGTGCTGCTTGCCTGCAATGATCCTGGCCTCTCCCCTGCTCTCCCTTCCCCCAGTAAGACTGAAAATTAAGACCATCTTATCTTTAGGATGGCTTGAGCTTTTTGAAAGGAGAGTGTTAGAGAAATAGAAAATTATCTTGATCATATTACTGTTTTGATAGAAGATTTAATGCTCGAAAGTGTAAGAGTTCTCATAACCTGATTTTCTTTTTTTTTTTTTTTTTTACTGCACCCTTAAAGAGGCAGTGAGGGGGCCCTAACTCCACCTGTCTAGACTGCCTTCCTGGGGGCCACGTCTTCTTCCTCTGCCCTCTAGGCTATGGTGACTCTGTTCTTTTCCTCGTAGCCCTCCAGGCAGGGGTTTACAGGGTAAGGGAGAAGTGACCGGCTATTTGTGAGCACCTACTACGTGTTCAGGGCATCATGGAATTTAGTGCAAATTGCCGGATGCACCTTTTCCAGTACATTTTTGTAGGATGAATAAGCAGAGCACATTTTATTTTCACAAAGACTCTGCAAAGGAGTCCTTGTTTCTCGGGGGNGTTCTGCATAAACCGCGAAGTGAATGCATTTGGCTGCAGACCAAGGTCTCCACACTGCAATTGGGCAGGTGCTCTTTCTGGTACCCCACACTGAGCCCACACCTCTCACCCTGTCACCCAGGGCTCCCACCCCACCTCGAAGCTGAGACCTTAGCAGGCAGGCCAGTGCCCGCCCGGACGACCCCCGCCCGGACGACCCCCACCCGGTTTCACTCCCCGCTGATCCCGACCCTGTTCATCGTCCCACCCTGGCAGGGACCCTGCGCCCGGTTCGCCGCAACTACTACGACCCGTCCTCGGCGCCCGGGAAGGGCGTGGTGTGGGAGTGGGAGAACGACAATGGCTCTTGGACGCCCTACGACATGGAAGTGGGCATCACCATCCAGCACGCCTATGAGAAGCAGCACCCCTGGATCGACCTCACTTCGGTCGGCTTCAGCTACGTCATCGACTTCAGCACCATGGGCCAGATCAACCGGCAGACGCAGCGCCAGCGCCGCGTGCGCCGGCGCCTGGATCTCGTCTACCCCATGGTCACGGGNGTCAGAGAGAGACGGAGACACAGACTCTGAAGCAAGTTCCAGGCTCTGAGCTAACTGTCGGCACAGAGCCCGACGTGAGGCTCAAACCCACGAACCATGTGATCATAACCTAGCCGAAGTCGGACGCTTCACTGACTGAGCCACCCAGGCACCCTTTTTGTTTTTAAAAAATTTTTAAACATTTATTTATTTTTAAGAGACAGTGTGAGTGGGGGAGGGGCAGAGAGAGAGAGGGAGACATAGAATCCGAAGCAGGCTCCTGGCTCCGAGCCGTCAGACCAGAGCCTGATGCGCGGCTCGAACTCATGAACTGTGAGATAGTGACCAGAGCTGAAGTCAGACGCTCAACCGACTGAGCCACCCAGGTGCCCCGATCACAGCAATTCTTTGAAGGAGGTATTTGGATCCCCCCATTTTACCCACGAAGAAATCAGAGGTTCTCTCCCTCAAGGGCGGAGAGCTCACCATTGGCTGAGACCAGAATTCAAACCTGAGGAAGTCTGATGCCAGAGGTGGACTCTTTTCTGATTCTGCCGTCCCGCTTCTCTGTCAAGCGCATACCACAATGCCCGGCATACAGTAGGTGCCAAATGAGGGTTAGCCCCTTTCCTCTGGCCTCTCTGCACACTGGAGGGGTAAGTCCAGATTGGAACTAAGAACCCATATTTAGTGAGCACTTACTATGTGTGCCAGGCACCTGCTGTGCATTGTCTCAGTTCTTCCCGTGACTGCCCGGTGGTGGTGTTGGTTCTGTGATTACCGCTTTTTATGATCTTCTTGGTCCCCCTAATCATCAGATGGGGGAGACCCCGGCCCACGTGGTGCCCACAGCCTTTGCCTGCCAGCTCCTGATCTCTCGTGAGATTGGCCTCTCGCACTGGCTCAGTCTTCCTTTCCTCCAGAGGGGCCTGGCCGTGCCGGTGACGCCTGAGCCCCAGACTGTCAGGGTGGTTTGGAGTGAAGCTGGACGCCTGAGCGGGAAGTTCAGGCTGCCCAGAGGAGGCCATCTGTGCGCAGAGGTTCAGAGGCAGGAGAAGGCAGGTGTATGTGGAAGAGGAGGCCTGGCCTTCCCTCCGGCCTCTGCTGCTAAACTGAGCCAGAGTCTCTCTCTGCAAGGTCCGGTTTCCTCGTGTGTGAGGTGGGGATCATCGCGCCTGCCTTGCCGGCCCCGTGGGGTGCGTGTGGGAACCTCCACTAAGGGAGTGCATCCCTGGAGAATGTTCCAGATGCACCTGCCAGTGTTCTCTCATTCCCTGACCCGATGCACCGAGGGTCAGGCTTGGGCACGCGGTGCAGAATTCACTTCCCACGGAGGGCCGCCCAGCTCACGTGTCCCGGAGTGGGGCCTGGGGCCCAGGGGCTCATCTGCCCTTTTGGCTAAAGCTCAGCTCCTCGCTGTATGCAAAGGCAATTCATAAACGGTCAAGTGCAGGTCACATGCGTGGGATTTTCACCTGATTTCCGAGCCGACGGAATATTTGGTAGAGGGGAACGGGCACCTAAACCACACCACTGCTCGGTTTCTCCCCAAGGCCCCAGAGCAGCATCCTGGGGGCCTCTGACAGGCTTCCAGGATAATTATTTGTGCGGCACAGGGAGGCTCCTATAGTGGATGAGAAACCCAGCCGCCAGCACCTGACTGCCCCGGGCTGCAACCCAAGTTCCTTCAAGTGCAACTTGGGGCGAGCATTGCACCCTCTGTCTTCAGCTTGCTCATCTGGACGGTGGGGCGAGTTATAGCACCTTCCTTATCAGGGCCGTCACAAGGATTAAATGCAATGCTCGGTGTATGGGATTCGCCCAGCGCTTGACAAATAGTACGAGTTTGGTCACTATTAGCAGCTATTATTATTGTTACGACGAACGCATCTCTATTGAACGTGTGCTGTGTAGTTGTTGAAGCCAAAGCCGGGCAGCCTCTAGCAGCCCACCTCATTTCTGGCTCCCTTGGCAAAAGCCAAGTGACCCCGTGCCGTAATTGAGGGAAAGGACCCCCAGATCCCTTTAAACCTCACTGAGGAAGCCAGCAGCTCTCTCTCTCTCTCTCTCTCTCTCTGCTTTACTCCCCCTGGCTGCCAGTGGAATTGGAGCGAGAGAATGGGGCCATTTCAAAAGGGCTATAGAAACACGCTTTTTTTCTCCACTCTGTTTTCCTCTAAG
>NW_027536465.1:1447949-1449723 GCF_008692635.1 Crocuta crocuta
TTCCCTACCCTTCTATCTTCCAGCCCCTTCCTTTCTTACCTCTCACCACCACCCTCACCCCCACCACCATTTCCCCCTGCAGTCTTTCTCGGCCATTTAATGAGCGTGCCTATTCCCTTTGTCTGGCCTTGCCGTCCACCTTCTGTCGTGGAACGGCCCCTTCCCCTCCTCTGCCCGTCCGTGAGCTCTTCAAGCAACTTTCCCACGGAAAAAAAGGGAGACCAGGGAGGGCGGGAGAGGTGGGCCAAAGAGAAGGGTTTGAGGGGGAACAAAAGACCCTGTGAATTATTCAGAGACACAAGCAGGGGGTTTCTAAAGAGAAAAGAGGGGGGCTGTGTAGTGGGGGGCGGGCGTCGCCTCTGTGGCCCTCTCCTCCAGTCTCTATCTCCAGCGAGACTTCGAGAATTCGGTTGCTGGAGAGACAAGACCATTGTCCTGTGGGAGGATTCCTGGGTCGGCTCACAGCTCCGAAAAAAGCCCTCTGTTTCTCACCATGGTATCTGCAGAGCTTTCTCGGCCGTCAGCCCCCTTCTCCCGCCACCTTGCCAGCTCCTGTCTTTTCTTAGTTTTATATTTGAGGCACAGAAATGGAAACTGAGAACAGCTCAACAGAATGGGGAGGGGGCGTCTTCCGATGGTTGGGCCAGAGACAGCTTTGGCGGAGCGGAGCCGCCTGGAGGATGCGAGAGACGTGCCAGTGTTTGGGCTGCTGGTTTCTGGAAGGAGGGCTCAGAGGCAAGGACAGCCTGGGAGGGGAGGTGTTGGGGGGAGGGGAGTTGTTGGGGGGAGGGGGCTGGGCGGCAGAGTGTGTGACCGGTGGGGACTCCATGGGCCTCCCCACTGCTTTCGTTTTTAGCCAGTCGCCGTGGGGGAGAGCCCATCAGCTGTTGCCAAGTCAACAATCCTATGCACCGCCCGGGGCTCAACTTTACACTTTGCCCTCAATGTCCTCAAGAATCAGAAGATTGGACTCTTCTGGCAGGAAAAGGCTTTATCAAGCCCAACTTCCTCTTACAGTTGAGAAACAAAAATGTAAACAACGCCCCCAATTTGCATAGGGCCTGCCCGTGTATAGAGTATTTGACCTAGATCCTGAATCCTCTCAGGGACCCGGTGGGCAGAGACGTAGGGTGGCCCTGTTCACGGGTCTGGTAACTTGGTCACCGAAGTGCAGAGAGGCCACATGGCTCTCCCAGTGGCACAAGGTCAGTGCCGAGCTGGGCCGGAGGGCAGGTCTCCTGAGCCCTGTGCAAGCCTCCTTCCTCCGTACCCCTCCGTATTTCGTAAGCAAATCTCCTTCTCAAGTCCACTGCCACCATCCAGAGCCTAATGGCGAGCGTTCCCTTGCCTGGCATGGCCCCTCCCATGGTATTCCCTGGAGTCCTGGGTCCTCATATGGACCCTCCCTCTCTCCAGACCTGGCCCCCTCCCTGGGTCCGTGGGCTGCTGGGGGAGGGGGTTGTGCTCTGGGGACTGGACACTTTCCTGGGTAACCAGATTGGGTGTGGAAACCTGCCAGTCCAGTTTGTGGGAACAAAGGTGGCTTTTGTCGCCCAGATCACAGCTACTTATCTCCTGGTGGAGGGGGAGCTGCTTGGAGCTGGTAAGGGGGTGGGAAGGCAGGTGCAGGCCTGGACTGTGGGCGTTGCCCCCTGGTGGGGAGTCAGGGAACAGGCTCCTTCCCCAGACCCGCGGTGGGGAGGCCAGTCAGCGCCTGCGGGGGACACAGCCCGGGGCTGTGAGTCTTCAAGAAGTCTGTGCCCCCCCCCCCCCC
>NW_027536465.1:1450948-1507218 GCF_008692635.1 Crocuta crocuta
GTCTGCCCCCCCCCCCCCCCCCCAGGCACCTGCTAACTCCAGAGCCACACAGGTTCACGGGCAAGGAGACTGAGGCTGAGAAAAGTTGAGGGAGGTTGTGAGGAATTACAGACAGGTTTGGGGCTCTAGTCCGGTTTTCCTGACTCCAGTCCCTCGTGTCATGCCTGGCCCCGGGGGGCAGGCCACTGAGTCCACAAGCAAGGCCGGGCCTCATTTCTCTGCCAGCCTTCCTTTGTGTTGAATTCAGCTTTCCCCTCCCCCCATCCGGGTTTGGTTTATCCTGGGGGTGGAAAGCAGGCTTTGGTGGCCTGTTGAGACACAAACACTCCCACATCTGTTCTTTCACATCCTTCCCACAGCCCTGGAGCACATGTCATCATCCGGGGGAAGGGACAGGGGCCCCGGAAGACTCAGCATAGCCGGGGAAGCACCCATCCCTGTGGACCCTCTGCTCAGCCTTGAGGCCCAGTTCCAGCCCCTCTCCTCTCTTAGTCCTAGATTCATTCCACACGCTCTTCGTTCCCCATGTCCTCTGTCTGCCACGTGGGGCGACAGAAAGGTCGCACAGACGCAAAAGCCCAGCACGGGGAGTGGCTACAGCAGTGGGCTCTGGAGCCAGATTTCCTGGGTTTGAATCCTTAGCTGTGTGACCTCCATCAAGTTTGCTCAACCTCTCTGTGCCTCAACTGCTTTGCCCATTAAAATGGGGCGAATGATAACAGCACTTCCTGTAGAGGTCGTGGGAGGTCTTAGATGGATCTATGCCTTGTGAACAGTTAGAACCGTGCCTGGTACCAGGTGGGCGCCCTGCAGGTTCACAATCTCCCCACGTGGATGCAGAGCCACGGGCTGTCGTGATCACCGGCGTGTCCCCGGGCTCTAGCCGAGCGTCCAACACGAAGTAGGGCTCCACGTGAACAAACACAGAAACAGGTAATAAACACGCCCCTTTCCATCCTGTATTCTCAGCGCCACCCTGCCCCCCCACCCCACCTGGGGGTCTGCGGGCTTCTCAGGCTCTCTGGCCCCTGGAGGCATCTGCCACCTAGTCCACTGGCGTCCNGTCCATCCTGTATTCTCAGCGCCACCCTGCCCCCCACCCCCCACCTGGGGGTCTGCGGGCTTCTCAGGCTCTCTGGCCCCTGGAGGCATCTGCCACCTAGTCCACTGGCGTCCAGAGCTCCCTTCCCCCTCCGAGCCCAGCTGTGGAAGCCTGGGTGGCAGGGGCGATGGCGCACGACCCAACCCGCATGTCCCATGTTTTTCTATCTGGCGTCGTGGGAGGCCTCGCCTTTCCAGGCAGCTGTGCGGACTCCTCTCCAGAGCCTGGCTCGGGTTTCTGGGGAGAAGGACGGAAAGAGGAGGAGGCTTTGCCTGAAACTTAGATTTCTCAGGGAAAAGGAGGGGTTACAGCTGGTGGAGCAGTGGCTCCCCAGTGTCAGGCTGGGATCGACTTATCTTGAGCCCTCTCAGCAGAAGCTAGAGCAGAGGCGGGTTCCGGGCCCCACCGGTGGGGGTTCTGATTCGGGTCTGGGGCTCTGTCTTTTTACACGCTTCTTAGGAGACCCTTGCGTACACCCAGGCTTGAACTTGCTTCTTCATTTTTCACTCGTTCCGCAAATTCTCACTGAATGCCTGCTGGTGTCAGGCTGTGAGTGGGATGAGATATTTGCCAGGGTGGAGCTTAGATTCTGGATGGAGAGATAATAAAGCAACAGCTTATTTAAAAAAAAAAAAAAATGTTAGTTCCAGGGCGCCTGGGGGGCATAGTCGGTTGAGTGTCTGACTCCTGGTTTTGGCTCGGGTCGTGATCTAATGGTTTGTGAGTTCAAGCCCTGCATCAGGCTCCACGCTACAGCGCAGAGCCTGCTTGGGACTCTGTCTCCCTCTCTGTCTGTGCGTCCCCCACTCGTTCTCTCTCTCTCTCAAAATAAATAAATAAACTTTAAAAAAATTTTAAAATTGTCAGTTCCATGGGGGGAAAAAAAAAACCAAGAGTGAGACAATAGGCCTCGAGAGACCCGGGGTGGGTTGTAGTATTAAATGAGATGGGCCTCAGGAACTTCACAAAAAGGTGAGCCAAGAATCTGTAGGAGGAAGCCAGGCAGAGATCTGCTGGTAGAGCATTGCAGGCAGAAGGAACCGCATATGCAAAGGCCCTGAGGCAGGAGTGTGGCCCAGCTGGAGCAGGGTAAAATGGTGAGAGATACGTGGGGACACCAGGAAGAGGAGGGTTGAGGCTGTGGGATGGGGAGGGGGGGGTTGCAGGTCACAGGGGGCTGTGTGGGCCTTGCTGGGACCTCAAGTGACTTGAGGAGCCATTGTGAATTTTGGGGTTGTGAGTGGAGGGCTGACTCAGTCCGCCTTTCCTTCCACAGGGTCCCCACCGTGCCAGTGAAGAACCTCAACGGGTCCAGTCCTGTTAATCCTGCCCTGGCAGGTAAGTGCTTGCCTTGGGGCGGCCAAAGGAAAGCAGTAAAAGGGGTGGTGAGCATTGACAAAAGAGAGAGAACTGCATGAAAGCAAACGTGGCTTTTCGGAGTGGGGTGGGGAGGGGAGGGCAGGCAGAAGCCAGGCGTGNTGGTCCTCCACCCTCCCCCGGTCAGCAAGAGCGAAATCAAATCCATCCCGGGGGTTTCCAACACGAGCCGCAAGACCACCAAAAAGCAAGCCAAGAAAGGTATCGGCCTTCTTATCCTAAGGGCTACGGGAGTCAAGGCGTGGGCCCCAGCTGTGGCTCTGCTGCCATCACCCAAGGTCATACCCGTGGCTTAACCCTCCGTGCCTCCGTTTCTGCATCTGCTAAGTGGGCCCAGCTACCCCTGTTCTGATGATTGTATTAAAGCAGATTGTGCACGAATGAGATGGAGACACCTTAAGAGGTATAAAAGCACAGAAAAATAGAGACACAAAACCACAAAGTGTGACACATAAAATACAATACAGAGGGTGATCGCTGTGGGCTCGGAACTGCAACAGTCTGGGTTCCAACCCTGACTTTGACACTTCCGAGTCACGTGACCGCAGAGAGCCTGTTTTCTTACCTTTGCACTGGGGTGAAAAATGCTCGCAACCAGTCTGGGGCAGGTGTGCCCCGGATCGCATCCATGACGGGGGCTAACCGCTGCCCTGTGTCCCTCCAGAGCCCTGGGCTGACCACTCGGACCTTCCTTCAGGCACTTCTTCTACCCACGCACAGTCCCGCCATTAAGGGGTCTGGGCCTGTGCTTATCCTGGCACCAAAGGACCCTTGCTCAGCTCTGCGGCCGCTCTTTCCGGCCACTGGTATTGGTTGTTAAATGTCTTGACCGTCACCCCAGGCCCCCACGTATTTCAGTGGGATCTCCTGTATCTTGTAACTGAGCCCAGGGCCTGGCAAGCAATAGGCTCTCCATGAACAGAAGCTTCATTCTTAGATGTGGGCCGGTGGGAAGGCATGGCCGTTGCACGATCCGCTTCCTCAAACCCTTGCCCTACTTTTCTGCTCCATCAGAAGTTCTCTGCTCAACTGAACTCAGTTGCCCTGTTCATAGTCTGATAGGAAATGACAGGATTTCACACTTTCCCGCGCTTCCTGTGGTTATTCATAGCGCATGTTGGGCCCTTAGCTGGAAAAGTGCTAAAGGTCTATGCGTCCATTAGCTCATTTAATTGTCCAAGCGCCCCTTTGAGCGGGTGCTATTGCTCTGGCCTATTTTACAGGTGAGGAAACAGAAGCTAAGAGAAGCTAGGAGGGGTGCCCAGGGAGGTACTGATCCTTTTTAAGGTCGTATCATCCTGTCTCTTGCCTTCAGACTGGGCCGCCTCCTCTGGGTCCTTCGCTGCTGCTGGGCTCCGGCTCCGGCAGCAGCCAAGGAAGACCATCCTGAAGCCATGGGCAGAGCTTCCTGCTTTCCTGGGAAAATAAAATCGCTTTGACACCACCTTACAAATGGAGACAGTACTTAGCACACCGTAAAAGGAATGTGATAAGCCTACCTCATTTTTCTTTCTTTTTTAATTTTTTAAAAATGTTTTATTTATTTCTGAGAGAGAGAAAGAGAGAGAGAGAGAGACAGCATAAGCAGGGGAGGGTCAGAGAGAGAGGGAGACATAGGACCTGAAACAGGCTCCAGGCTCTGAGCTAGCTGTCAGCACAGAGCCCGATGCGGGGCTCGAACCCATGAACCGCGAGATCATGACCTGAGCCAAAGTCAGACGCTTAACCGACTGAGCCACCAGGTGCCCCTCTTTCCTTTTTTTAATTGTGTAATGGTTTACACAGTGCTGTCTCCTGCTACCTCGCCACATCGTTTGGGCATGCCCGGGCTCTTTGATTTTACAGAAGAGAGTCCCGCTCAACCTATCTCAGTTAAAAAGTGGGTTTGGTGGAAATAAGCCTGGGGGAATGTTAAGGAAAAGACTGTGGGGGGTGGGGTGGGGTGGTAAAGACAGGCAGGAACACCTCTCACCTCCTCAGATACCTCGCTCTCTCTTCCATCTGCTGATTCCCTTTCAGATTCTTAAATGCGATTGCAGAATGAATTCCTCCCCCTGCCTGCTTTGAGGCTGGCTGCCGGCTCCCCTGTCCCGCTTGCCCAGCTTGATGAGGCTGTTTGATGCCTTACCTCTGTCTTGGTGGCCCAACGACCACCCTGTTATTCTCTCCCACACAGGTAAAACCCCAGAAGAAGTGCTCAAGAAGTATCTGCAGAAAGTCCGGCACCCACCAGATGAGGTGAGCACGGGGGCAGCAGGGTGGTGGTCACCCGCTTCTCTCTGGAGTTTTCCACTGAATGCAACGAGAGCAGCCTTCTGTGTCCTGGCTGGTAGACAGCTGCTCAGAGCTGACACAGGGGCTCCGAGGTTGGTCGTCGGAGCTGCAGACTGATGGCTGGATTCTAAACTGCCTGACCATTAAGTCTGAATTTAACAAAAATGGCATGACAAGCTATGGGAACTGACTTTTATTTCTTTTTTTACTTATTATTATTATTTTTTAAATGTTTTTATTTATTTCTAAGAGAGAGAGAGAGAGAGACAGCGTGAGCAGGGGAGGGTCAGAGAGAGAGGGAGTCACAGACTCTGAAACAGGCTCCAGGCTCTGGGCTGGCAGTCAGCACAGAGCCCGACGCGGGGCTCGAACCCACGAACCGCGAGATCATGACCTAAGCGAAAGTCGGACGCTTAACCGACTAAGCCACCCAGGCGCCCCTATTATTATTATTTTTAATGAGAGCTTGAACTCATGACCCTGAGATCAAGAGTCAGTACTTAACCAACTGAATCACCCAGGCACTCTATGGAAACTGACTTTTAAATGGGCTTGATGTAAACCAGTTATTGCCAGAGGGAGTTCTGCATGGGGGGTGGGGGGAGTGAGCCAGAGGGAGTTCTGCTAATGGGCAGAGGCTAAGGATGCTAAATACCCACCATGCCCAGGACACCCCCCTCAGCGAAGAATTACTGACCCCAGATGTCAATAGTGCCAAGGTTGAGAAATCCTCTTGTAAACTTATTGATTTATTTTTAATGTTTATTTTATTATTGACAACAATTTTTAATGTTTATTTGTTTTGGAGAGAGAGAGATAGAGACAGAGCGTTGAGCGGGGGAGAGGCAGAGAGACAGGGAGACAGAATCTGAAGCAGGCCCCAGGCTCTGAGCTGTCAGTACAGAGCTCAGCGTGGGGCTCGAACTCACACACTGCGAGATCATGACGGGAGCTGAAGTTGGATGCTTCACCAACCAACTGAGCCACCCAGGTGCCCCAATATTTATTTTATTTTTTTGAGAGGGAGAGAGAAAGCAAACATATGCAGGGGAGGAGGGGTGGCAGAGAGAGGAAGACAGAAGATCCAAAGCAGGCTCCAGGCTGTCAGCACAGAGCCCGATTCAGGGCTCCAGCTCACAAACCGTGAGATCATGACCTGAGCCGAAATCGAACACTTAACCGACTGAGTCACCCAGGAGCGCCCCTTATTTGACTGAATGAAACAGCAGCCCCTCTGTTACACTTGGGATACAAGTGCATTGCAAACGTTCAGCCTAAATAAAGGGTCTGTTGCCAAGTGTCTGTTTCCTCCACAAGCCATTGGAGAGCACCGGGGAAGGACAGTGTGTCATCATAGCCCTCAAGGAGACGACAGTTTTGTTGGGAAGCCCCCGGTGGCCTGAACCACCACCAGCAATTATTTCAGGAACTTTTCTGCTGTGTAAAGTTGAGATAAATTTAGATTTAGATTCCCAAAGGCATGTCCGTATATATCCTGGTTTGTGGGTTTTCTAGAAGAGGAACAGGAACACCTCACCGGACCTCTGATCGCGCAGGAATCACTGTGGAGATGCTCTGGCCTCCCAGGCTGGGCGGGCGCTGACGGCCTCTCTGCCCTGTCCCCTCCCACCCCCAGGACTGCACCATCTGTATGGAGCGCCTCACCGCCCCCTCCGGCTACAAGGGCCTGCAGCCAACGGTCAAGCCTGACCTGGTGGGAAAGCTGTCCAGATGCGGCCACATCTACCACATCTACTGTCTGGTCGCCATGTACAACAATGGCAACAAGGTTAGTGCCGGCCTGTGGGGCTGCCCCCCGCCCCCCCGCCATGGACCCTGGAGGAGCAAGAGTGTGAAGGCCCTGTTGGGGTGATTTGGGGCGTCTGAGAGACACCCCGGGGGCAGCAGGAGTGAGGATCTTGGCTGTGCTCAGCAGGGTCAGGCGTCTACACAATTATAATGTTCTCAAAACCTGTCGTACCCAACTGCCCCCATCTCTACACTGAGCGTGATGGTCTGAGAGGTGTAGACTGCAGTCCAGGAGAGTTCTTGGGGTGGGGGTGGGAGGTGGGAGTATACNCAAATGACCCTTCCTTCTCCAGGGCTAGTGCTTTTCAGTTATAATTCATTTCCTTTGGACAGTCTCAAAACACCCGTGATTGCTGCCTCAGAGGCATTAGAGGCTGTTGCCAAAATATGTCTGGTAGTCCCTTCGAAGGTCACTGTCGGAGGAGGGGAAGGCTGTCCGTGATGCTCACCTCGGCCGTTACTGATGGCAACATGGCGTTCCTCTGCCAAGCTGGATTCCAGGAATCTGGGAGCCTCCTTCGATGATAACTCTCTCTTTACTGTCCGAGCTTTTACTAAGCCACTGATATCTCTGATTTCTTTCCTGTGCTTGGAGTAACCATCACTCCCCTATCCCATGAATTCAAATCCTACTTGCTTCTGCAGACCCAGCTTGGATCGCAGTGGAATTTGACATTTCTCTGATATCCCCAGCTTCTTATTCATTCCCCCCCCCAAAAAAAGTCTGGCTTCTGGAGTCTGCTCTGTACTTCTCCCGCTGTGGGAAAGAGTCAGCAGACCCAAGCCTGAACCCTGGCTTTCGTAACTGAATGATCTTGGGCAAGATTTCCAATCTCTGAGGTTTCATTTTCCATCTGGAAAATGGAGATAAAACAATACCTACTTTCAGGGTATTATTACTGTTACTAGTCAAATGGATATCTCCTTGGTATTATAGCTATAATGTTTTTTTTTCCCCTTCATCTTTATAAAGCCCTGTGATTGAAGTTCCCAGAGTGCTGACCTTGGGCTGACCTTGGGATCTTTGTTTCAGAGAGTTCATGCTCAGTCACTGATGGATGATACGGTCTGGAACTGGTGCTCGCTTCCCTGACCCTAAGTTAAAAGGTCGCACTGGGGCGTTGCATTTTAAGAGGTTATTTTGGATTTAAAGGGGTTTTTAGCACCTTCATTCCCTTTTTGATGACTGTTTTCAAGAACAATCTAGCACCTCTTTGCCTCGATTTCCATGGCGCTTCAGAAATATTTCTCAAGACACCGTCCTTTATTCTCTTTGCACTAATACTTTGAAGCATGCCGTTTAAAATTTTCTTTACACGCAAGAGGAAACGGAAGGGCCCAGAGAGAAATGAAGTGATTCGCCTGTGGTCACGAAGCACGTTAAGGCCAGAGCAGAAGGGGGGGATCCTGGTTCTTGGCCCCAGGCCTTGGGTTCCCGTCTGTTGACCACGTGAAGTAAAGCGTCTCCATTGCCCTGAACGCAAGTTATTCCTTTAATGCTAGAGCTTGAGCTGAAGGTCCCCAAGTAGCTCCCCAGAAGATCTCTGTGCTCCTGAGACAGTGCGGATGGCCTGGAGAGCTTCTGCCCTGGCTGTGTGACCGTCCTTCCTGCACACATGGCTCCCTGCCCATGCCTTCCTTCTCACCCACTTTCTGCTGGAAAGCCTGGGAACAAGGTCTCCTCCCACCCATGCAGGCCGTGCCTCGCTGGGCCCCAGTGTGAAGCCATCGCCCCTTATATCTCTACATCCAGAGTCTCATCCTGAGCCCCAACACAGCCACCAAGCAGCGGGGTTTGCACAGAGCCGCTGGGGCCCCAGCACTAACTAGCGTCAAGTCCTTTAATGGTGCAGTGCCTCCGTTTTCTTCTCTGTAAAAGGGAATAGTTTTTTTTTTTTTTTAATGTTTATTTATTTGAGGGGGAGAGGGGCAGATAGAGAGGGAGACAGAGGTGGGACTTGAACTCACAAACCATGAGATCTTGACCTCAACCACAAAGGTGCCCCAAAGTGGGAATGATTTTTAAGGCTATTAATACTAAGGCTAATATTCCTTTTCAGCTGATATCAGGCGAGGCCTACATGAAACAAGATGAAAGTCTGTTGTAAGATTTAAAGTGCCTTCACTAACAACTCATTCCCTTCCTCGTTGCTTGTGGGGACCTTGTCCTCCATCCTTCAAAGCCAATCCACAGCTCTTCTTTAAGGACCATTTTCTTAAAGTCAGCTTCATCTACTCTCGCACACGGTGCTCACCTTCTCTTTTCAGAGCAGTAGTTTCTAAACCTGTACGAGCCTTGGGGATCATAAAAGTACTAATAACAGTTAGAGATGCTACTAGTGCTCAGCACTTCCATTGGGTTCTCTAGTTCAATCCTTCCAACAACCCAGTAAGATAGATACTACTATTTTCCTTGTTCTGTACAAAAGCTGAGACCCAGAGAGGTTAATTAATTTGCCCCAGGTCTCCCAGCAGGTAGATGGCAGAGCTGAGAATCAAATCCAGAGTTCTTAGTCTTTTCACTGCTATATTCTGTAGC
The DNA here is from genome assembly GCF_008692635.1 of Crocuta crocuta. Classification (NCBI taxonomy): domain Eukaryota; kingdom Metazoa; phylum Chordata; class Mammalia; order Carnivora; family Hyaenidae; genus Crocuta; species Crocuta crocuta. The sequence goes on from NW_027536465.1 coordinate 1,460,050, forward strand.
GCCCCACCCCTCAATCCAATTTGGTGGCCTGGGGTGGGGCCCAGGTGTCTGTTTCTAGCAAGCTTCGCAGGGATCGTGATGTTTAGCATGTCAGCAGCGGCTGCTCCCTAGTGCTTTGCTGTGTGTCCGACTCGTTTGGAAGGTCACAGTTCGATAATGACTCCCTGTGTGTGTTTCCCGCCCGCCTGGGCAGCTCTGCCTTTCAAGGACGGGGGTCTCTCTTACATGGCCCTTGGCATGGAGCTAATTTGTGGCATTTACTTATTTGGGTGCATTTTGTCCCCCTGGCCTTCTAACTTTGTTTCCTTCCAGGGTTGGGCGGGGAGGAGAGGGGGTGTTGCGAAGATAATTTCCCCACTTGGCTGATCCTGCCATGTGCCCTCAGGACGGCAGTTTGCAGTGTCCAACCTGTAAGACCATTTATGGTGTGAAGACAGGCACCCAGCCTCCGGGGAAGATGGAGTACCACCTCATCCCTCACTCCCTGCCCGGCCACCCCGACTGCAAAACCATCCGGATCATCTACAGCATCCCCCCTGGCATTCAGGTACGCCCATGCCCCGCACGGGCTTTTACTTATTTATTTTGTAAGTTTCAGTATTTGCAGGTAATATGTTGTCTTTTTTTTTTAATGTTTATTTATTTTTGAGAGAGAGAAAGAGAGAGAGAGAGAGAGCATAAGCTGGGGAGGGGCAGAGAGAGGGGGAAATAACAGAATTGAAGCAGGCTCCAGGCTCTGAGCTGTCAGCACAGAGCCCGACGTGGGGCTCGAACTCACAAACTGTGAGATCATGACCTGAGCTGAAGTTGGATGCTCAACCAACGAAGCTGCACAGGTGCCCTGGTAAGTTGTTTGTCTTAATCTGTTCAGGCTGCTGCCACAAAATATCACAAACTGGGTTGCTTTTAAACAACAGAAAGTTATTTCTCACACTTCTGGAGGCTCGGAAATCCAAGGTCAAGGTGCTGGCAGTTTCACTGTCTGGTAAGCAACTGCTTTCTAGTTCATGGACATCTTTATGCTGTGTCCTCATGACAGAAGGGATGAGGGAGTTCTCTGGGGTCTCTTTAATAAGGGCACTAATTCCATTCATGAGGGTTCACCTTCATGACCTTATCACCCACCCCAGACCCCACCTCCAAATACCATCACCTTGGGGGTTAGATTTCAACACGTTAGTTTCCAAGGCACACAGACTCTCAGTCTATAGCATTCCATCACTTCTTGTACTTCTTGCATGCAAAATGCATTCTGTCTCAATAGCCCCCAAAGCCTTAACTCATTCCAGCATGAGCTTTAAAGTCTAAATCCAGGGACTCGCCTACATACCGTCTAAATCAGAAGTGGGATCGAGACCCCAGGTACAAGTCCGTCTCCAGCTGGGAATCCATGAAACTGAACAGATTATGTGGTGGAGCCCTCATGAATGGGATTGGTGCCCTTGTAAAAGAACCCCCAGAGAACCTCCTCATCCCTTCCTGAATCGAGGACACAGGGAGAAGACAGCAGTCTCTGAACCAGGAAGTGGGTGCCCACCAGACACTGGGTCTCCTTGGACCACCTTGGACTTCCAAGCCTCCGGAACCGTGAGAAATGGATTTCTGCTGTCTAAGCCACCTGGGCTGTGGTGTCTCGGTACAGCAGCCAGAGAGGACCAAGATAATTTTATACTGTGAAAAGTTTCCTTTCCTCCATCTACCCAGTTTCATCCCCTGCCCCCACGCTCCGCCATTGTTCTATTTTCTTATGCATTCCCCAGGATTCTCTGTGCATGTGCTCAAAGACTGTTTCCAGCCTGCCCATTTGTACACAGAGGGGAACATTTTATGCACATCGTTCTGCATCATGTGTTTTTCAATGAACTATATAGTTTGTAGATCTTCCCATGTTGGTATGGAGAGAGCCTCCTCGTTCCTTCCCAGCTCTGGGTGATAATCCATAGTATTCAACAGTCCCCACTTGATGGCCATGTGGATGGTTTCCAATCTTTTTACTACAACAAATAATACTGTAACATATAACCTTCCAAGTTTATCTGTAGGATAATTTTCCGGAAGTAGAATTTCTTTGTCAAATGGTATTTGCATTTATAATTTGATAGATGTCCCTTGGCCTTGATTTTTGTGGGCATTTCTTTCCTCTTTTGATTCTTTGAAAGACAGCCCTAAGGAGCAAATTGAAGCTCATTCCTGACAGTGAATTCAAGTATGTCCCTTCCTTCACACATTGAAGCTCTTTCTAACTGATCTAGGGTGCTTACTGGATTCGTTTATTTGGCAAATGTGTATGCATTCACCCTTCCTGCCTCCCTACTCCTTGCCTTCTTCCATTTTGTCTCTTATTTAACAAACATTGGAGGATGGATTACGGGCCAGGCATGTTCTAGGTGCTGCAGAAACAAAGGTGAGCAAAGTGGACAGTCTCTTCTCCTCTGAGGTCCCCGTTCTAGGGGGACAAGGAAGTCAGTGCACAGATACATAAACAAGGTATTTCCAACTAGCGGTAAGAGATGTGGTAGAAATAAAACAGGGCAGGTGTGACAGACTGTAAAAGAATTTAAAGAAAAATATGGTTCTCCCTGGAGGGACTTACCAGCCACTCAGAGAAAATAAATCTCCATCACCAAACTACAGAACAAAACATGATGTGCACCATGGAGAAACACTGTGGGGGCAACACAAGGTCTTCAAAGTCTGAGAAGACTTGGGTTCTGATTCCTGGCTGACTCCGTCTTGGCTGGGACTTAGGACAGCCGCTTGACCTTCGTGACCCAGTGCCGTGTCCATCCCTCTCCCTGAAGACTCCAGAGTCCACAAGGGCTTGGGGTTTCCAAGTTGAGAATTTGGAGAGAACGAGTCCCTGGGGGAGAAACTCTGATCTGCGGGAGGCAGAGACGTGACTGCTCCACTTGGCAACGTGCAGGGAGCACATAGCCTCGTGGGGTCAGCGCCAGGCGAGCATCTGTGCTGCAGGCGGGCAAGTCCCAGGAGGGTGAGGCGTGGGCAGAGCTGTGCTGGGAATCTGCCCTTGAGTTGGGCAGTCTGGCTTGCAAACAGCTGTGGCCGTGAACGTGTTATAAATGTGGTGTGATTTCGCATGACTATGAACTTCAGAACTGTCAGGTCCTGCATCTCCAAGAAGATGTTGTTACCTCTCTCGGCCCAGGGGCATCTTTCCCTTCTCCGATATCATACTTAGGCCATTCACCCTGCGAATGAGATGATCTTGAGCCATGCTATTAAAAATCTTTTTATATCACAGGATTTAAAAATCAATGGGGGCGGGTCGCCTGGGTGGCTTAGTCGGGTAAGCGTCCGACTTTCGCTTAGGTCATGATCTCGCGGTTCGTAGGTTCGATCCCCGCGTCGGGCTCTGTGCTGACTGCCAGCTCAGAGCCTGGAGCCTGTTTCAGAGTCTGTGACTCCCTCTCTCTCTGACCCTCCCCTGTTCACGCTGTCTCTCTCTCTCTCTCTCTCTCTCTCCTAGAAATAAATAAAACATTAAAAAAAAAAATCAATGTGGGGGGCACCTGGGTGGCTCAGTCGGTTGAGCATCCGACTTAGGTTCAGGTCATGAAATCACGGTTCGTGGGTTCGAGCCCCACGTCGGGCTCTGTGCTGACAACTAGCTCAGAGCCTGGAGCCTGTTTCGGATTCTGTGTCTCCCTCTCTCTCTGACCCTCCCCTGCTCACGCTATCTCTCTCTCAGAAATAAATAAAACATTAAAAAAAAGTTTAAAAAATCAATTTGGGGAGAGGGCGCCTGGGTAAGTTCAGTCAGTTAAGCATCCAACTCTTGGTTTCAGCTCAGGTCATGATCTCACAGTCCCAGAGTTTGAGCCCTGCATCGGGCTCTGCACTGACAGCGCCTGCTTGGGATTCTCTCTCTCTCCCTCTCTCTGACTGTCCCGTGCTCTCCCTCTCTCTCCAAATAAATAAACTTCTAAAAAATCAGTTTGGAACCACCATCCACTATAAGAAAAAATGAAAAGTCTGTGTTTTCTTACAGTTTCTTCATCCATTCATGCATTCATTCATGTATTCCTTCACTCCTTCACTCATTTTTTTTCCAGCCAGGACGCAGTTCCCGTTTGTGTGAGAGCTCGTGCTAAGAGCTGCAAGGAATTATCAATATTATAATGGCTTCATTTCAAAGGGATTTTTTAAAGGGCTTGACAGACCCTGAGGGAATGAGGGATGCTCAGAAATTATAGACAGACATTTGTGTGTGGGGTGAGAAGGGGGTGGGAGGGGTGCATTGGTACTGGGAGAAAAATCCCTCGCTTTTCATGAGCTTCTCAAGGGGGCCTGTGGACCCTGATTAGGAAGCGTGGCTTCTGGCTAAATTCTGCATCAGTTTCTGTCCCCGCCGCAGCCTGAGACTGCTTGCTGAATTGGGGTATCCGCACACCCCGAGTTCACTGCAACCTTATGCACACTCGCCAAGACAGGGGAGAAACCTCCCTGTCCATTAGTGTATGAATGGATAACGATGGCTCCCTGGCTCCTGGCTCAGAGGCACTTTTGTTATTCTGAGTACTTCAGAGGTAGGAAGTTCATCGTGCGCCCCAGGAAGCCTGGGCTTAAGTTTTGGCAAAGCCATTGACATTGGAGAAGCCATGTAACCTCTCTAGGTTGAAGTTTTCCTGGTTCGTAAAACAAAAAGAGCCAGTGAGCGGAGCTGAGGGATGATGGTGTATGAACATTTACTGAGCTCGTACTATTCACCCCAGTGCCAAGCTCACTTAACCTTCACACTCTCCCTTTTTTTTTTTTTTAACTGTTTTATTTATTTCTAGGAGAGAGAGAGAGACAGCGTGAGCCGGGGAGGGTCAGAGAGAGAGGGAGTCACAGACCGAAACAGGCCCCAGGCTCTGAGCTGGCAGTCAGCACAGAGCCCGACGCGGGGCTCGAACCCATGAACCGCGAGATCATGACCCAAGCGAAAGTCGGACGCTTAACCGACTAAGCCACCCAGGCGCCCCCACACTCTCCCTTTTTAACGGATAGGGGAACCCACACCCCAAGAGAAGGCTCCAGCCAACACATCCGGAGGCAGCAGCTCTGCAAACCCAAGTCTCACGACTCCAAAGTATAGGCGTGAAACCGCGACTATTGCTGCTTTGGGATCTGCTCTGTCTAGACGCTATGACTGTTATTACTGTCATTATTATTTGAATTAGTCATGCCTGGTCTGCACCCCTTCATTAAAGATATCTTGAAAAATGCCCTTCGATGACTTACTTTCTGCTTTCAGGGGCCAGAACACCCGAATCCTGGGAAGAGTTTCAGTGCTCGAGGCTTTCCAAGACACTGTTACCTTCCAGACAGTGAGAAAGGGAGAAAGGTAAGAGCAGGGGTTTGGGGGCTGGGGGTGGGAGAGAGGATTTGCTTCTATGTCAGGGCCCTAGGTTTCGCTTCCTGCTGTGCACAGACTAAAGAGAGCTGAGTCTCTTTTCACTCTAGATGCACATGGGTAACAGGGTCATATTTGAGTCAACCATAGGTGAAGGTGGATATGATTAGAATGTTTTCTTTTGCAGGGTAGCGGGAGGTCAGGGCTTTTTCCTCTCCGGGAGATCACTGGCAATAATTCATCAATTTTAGGATGCTTTCCCTGGGGCTTTGCTTCTTAGCAGCTGATTCTGGGATCCACACCGGCGGAGGCACCTAGAAGCTTGGTAGAAATGTAGAACCTTGGGGCACCTGTGTGGCTCAGTCAGTTAAGCATTATCCGGCTTCGACTCAGGTCATTATTTCATGGCTTTGTGGGTTCAAGCCCTGCATTGGGCTGCACTGACAACAAGGAGCCTTCTTGGGATTCTCTGTCTGTCTCTCTGCCCCTCTCCGAGTTGTACAATCTTTGTCTCTCTCAAAATGAGTAAATAAACTTTTTTTTTTTTTTAAATGCAGAACCTTAGAACCTCCTTCATTTTAACAAGATCCCAGGTGATCTGACAGCACATTCAAGCTTCGTGGGCACTACTCCAGGGCAGGGATCTTAATTTGTGGGAGATTAATCTTTTTTTAAGCATACTTTTGTATTCTATGACTTTCCCAAAAAATCAGTGGGTTTCTGGATTGCCAGCAATTCAGTGGTTGTATGAATTGTGAAATTAGAATAAAATCTTTATGTTCACTTTTCTGTGGCTTTGGCCAGAAAAGGATTGGATTTTCAAAACCTTCCCTGATCTCAACAAGGAAAAGATCCATTAATCTAAGGGGGTGTCTTGCCCCTTCTTGGGGGGTGCAGTGGGACAGGAAGTGAGTTTTCGCTAGCTTTCTCTAGGCTCTGCTGTGTAACAGTGTCAGTCTCAGAGGCTGACTTCAGCAAACGCTGATTCTCATGCACGTTGCACGGCAGCGGCTGTGGCTTCTGTGGCTGCTCCGTGTCCTGGAGCCCAGGCTGACGGAGCAGCCTTTCTGTGTCCTTGCCCTTCTTCTGGAAGGGGGCAGAGGATCAAGAGGGAATCTGAGTGGAATGGCAGACCTCAGCCAGTCGTGGGCGCCACACAAGCAACAGGGTCACGAACTGCCCACAAGGCGGCCCCTGTGGTCACATGGCAAAGGGCATGGGTGTGCTCTGTTACGGAGGTGAAAGCTGATAGTTCGGAACAATGAGAAAATCAAACACATCATGAAGACATACCCAGTGTGGGGTCCTCAGATCAGAAGTCAGGACCAGTCCTGATACCTGTTTGCCCTGAGCCCCAGCTCTACACAGTCCCAGCCGCTGGCTAAACATGTCCACTGTGAAGTCCTATTGCTAACCCTTGACTCCTCTGGCCGAGAGCTGCCCCTCTCTCTTCCAGGCCTGCCTCGTCTTGTTAATGACATACCCAGAATCCCTGGGGCCCATATTGGACACGTTAGTCAACCTTGGACCCTCGCTCTGAGCTACCACCCCACTGGCTTACTTCCCAGTGAACTGCCCGCCAAACCACATGACTCCTTTCCAAATCCTGCCACACCCACCTAATAAATACATTTTTCTTTACGTTTATCTATTTATTTTGAAAGAGAGAGAGAGAAAACACAAGCAGGGGAGGGGCAGAGAGAGAGGAAGAGAGAGTAAATACATTTTTCTTTAAGTTTATCTATTTATTTTGAGAGATAGAGAGAGAAAGCACAAGCAGGGGAGGGGCAGAGAGAGAGGAAGAGAGAGTAAATACATTTTTCTTTACGTTTATCTATTTATTTTCAAAGAGAGAGAGAGAAAGCACAAGCAGGGGAGGGGCAGAGAGAGAGGAAGAGAGAGTAAATACATTTTTCTTTACGTTTATCTATTTATTTTCAAAGAGAGAGAGAGAAAGCACAAGCAGGGGAGGGGCAGAGAGAGAGGAAGAGAGAGAGAATCCCAGGCAACCTTCACACTGTCAGTGCAGAGTCTGATGCAGGTGCTCACAAACCATGAGCTGACATCAAGAGTCTGATGCTTAACTCACTGAGCCACCCAGGTGCCCCATAAATAGTTTCATCTTTTACTTCCCACCAGGTTAGGTATCCTAAAGTACAGTGTCTACCACAAAACTTTTTTGTTGAAAGAAATAAAGTAGAAAAAACCCCAAAAAGTTGTTCTGAAATCTCTCCTTTACAAAGTACAGCCTTCTCAGCTTGGCATACAAGACCTACTATGGTGGGGGTCAGAACCTTCCCCTCTCCCTAATTCCTCACCTTTATCCTTCACATCTGCTGATCTGGGACCCTAACCTTGGGCTTTTGCACAGAGAGGTAATAGGAGCCTGGGTTTTGGAGCCAAACTGGCCTGGGTTTGAGTTCTACATTTGCAATTTACCAGATGTGGGGGCTGGCAGGAAAATTAACATTCTGAGGTCTTAGTTTCCAGATTCATACAACAGCGGTGATGATTCCTATCTGTGTGGACAGGATGTTGTTAAGAATTAAGTGAAAGTAGCATTTGAAAAGTGCCCCACATGACAACTGTGGCTATACTTACAGATGCCGTGGCTCCCATTCATTTACTGTGTCTACTTGTCCTTTTCTGTTAATGGACAGTTGACCCTTAAACAACTCGGGGTTAGAGGTGCTGACCTCCATCCTCCCGAATCTGATATCCACATATAACTTTAACTCCCCCAAAACTTAACCACTAATAGTCTACTGTTGACTAGAAGCCTTGCTGATAACATAGCCAGCCAGTTAACACATATTTTGTATGTTATGTGTATGATATACTGTATTCTTACAATAAAGCAAGCTAGCCAAAAGGAGACGTTAACTAAGAAAATTGTAGGTCCTGTACTGTGAAAATATTTACTGTACTGTTAAAAAAAAAAAAAAAACGTAGGAGCGCCTGGGTGNAAAAAAAAAAAAAAAAAAGACCACGTATAAGTGCACCTGCATAGTTCAAACCCGTGTTGTTCAGGGTCAGCTGTATTCACCACCCCCCTCCTCTGACAGTTCGGAATCATCTCCCCCCATGAATTCTATATGGACCCACATCTAAGAGTCAACAGAGTAGTGACTCAGCCCATGGACTGCAAGGTCAGACAGTCCTGAAGTCAAGGCCCCAGTCTGCCAGGTACTAGCTGTATGAACAGGGCAAGTCTTTATCTTCTGAGCTTCTTCATGTGTAGAAAGGAGACAATGAGAATACTGGTCTTATCAAATTGTTGTAACTAGTACATGACCCAGGGCTTGCTACATCGTAAGTAAACCCACGGGAGAGGGTCGATCGGATTTCTGCCATATGCCATTGCCATTACTACTGCTATAACAGTTCCCCGCCTCCAGCCCACACCGGGTCGGCGGCCATTCTTTTTTTGAATCCAGGTTATTTTTATCGGGTCCCTTCTTCAGGCTGGACAGGGTGTTAGGTAGTTGACTTGCTCAACAACCATTTTTTAAACTTTAGCTGAATTAGAATGCTCTGTAAGCCTGAATGCCGCTCTGGGCCACACCTATGAAATAGAGACAATAACAGCCCCTGTCGGCTCTGCCTCCACGTGTGGTTGTGAGGACCTGGTGAGCAAATAAATATGAAATAGCCTGGTAGAAGTCACCCCACTTCAACCATGTCGTTAGCTGTGGGCGCACTAATACCACATTCAGGGAGTGGAGGGAATGGGGCGGAGGCCACAGTTTCAGAAGCTCTTGGATCGCAAGTGCCTTGAATTCCTAGATCCTGTCCTTTTAGCCACGGTGCTGGTAGCTGACGTTTATTGAGATGTGGGTGCCAGGCACTGCTATGAAAGTCCTCGTAACATTTTGCAGATCAGATCATTGCCATTTTGTATGTAAGGAAATTAAGGCTCAGAGAGGTGACAGAATATGACCGAGGTCACACAGGTAGTTGGTGACAGATCCAAGACTTTGCCTTGTGGCTCCCTGACTCCACCCCCAAGCTCTTTCTGTTCACTGTGCCACTGGGGGCATCGTGATGTCAGAAGACCCTTGGGAAGACCCTACCATCAAGGCAGAGTCTTTGACCAACACTGAATGTCTGCCTTTGGTCTCCTGCCCCTACATGCTCAGGTGCTGAAGCTGCTGCTTGTGGCCTGGGATCGCCGCCTCATCTTTGCCATCGGTACGTCCAGCACCACGGGCGAGTCGGACACCGTCATCTGGAATGAGGTCCACCACAAGACAGAGTTTGGCTCGAATCTCACGGGTCACGGCTACCCAGATGCCAATTACCTGGATAACGTGCTGGCTGAACTGGCTGCCCAGGGCATCTCCGAGGACAGCACTACCCAGGAGAAGGACTGAGCTGGAGGGTCTTTAGGCCAGGAGGGGCCGTGGGGGCCACGGGCAGGAAGTGGGAGAATCGAGATGGAAGTTGGTGCCACGCCCTCGCAGCTCCCTCATCTCCCCCTGTGTCCTGTCCCCGTCCCCCATCCCTCCCGGCCACAGAGGGGAGGGAGATTGAATAAGGTGATGTCACTCATAAACCTCATCCACCACAAAGGGGACATGGGATGAGGGCCATCCTCGGTCTGTTCCCATGGAGTTTTCGGTGCTGGGTAGGCAAGAACCCCCACCCCCACCCCCCTAAGCAGGGGTCATGGTCAGCACACTTGGGGTATGGACAGCACACGGGCACTCCATACCCTGGCCTTGTGAAGCCTGAGGTTCAACGCCTCAGCTGGCTTCTTGCTGCTTCCACTCTGCTTTGAGAGCGGAGTTTCTGCTTTTCTCTCCTCCTCCGGAGGCGAGGAGCTCTCACTGTGCAAGATTGGGGGGCAAAGGGGTGAACCGTTAAACTGCTGTGACATCAGATATTTGATGCCTCGGTGTACAGCGAGGAAGCACTTCTCACCAAGAGGGTCAGAGAGGCAAAGGCTCCTGGGAGCACACTCTGCTCTCATAATAGCCCTTGGCCTCTCTGGGCCCTCCGTCCTCACATCTTCAACCTGTCCAAAGAGGCATCTGGTTCTCTTGTGCGGATGGACGGACTCTGGGATCCCTCTCTGGGTTGGCATCCCATGATGTTTCCAGCCCCTCTCTGATCAGACCAGAGTCTGCATCCCACTTAGCATCTGAACTGTCCTCAGGGAGAGGAGCCCGTAGCCTTCTTCCCAACTCATCCCAGACCAGCTCAGAGATTCCATGAGTTTCATCAAGTCACTGTGAGTAGAGCCCATGCTGGGCTCTGTGCCATCTTTGTATGCACATAAGTGTGTGTGTGCGTGCGAGTGTGCACCACTGGGCCAGGTTGGTGGACAGTCCCATCCTGTTCTCCTGTTGTTGTTGTTGTTTTTTTTTTTTTGCAAACTGCCAAACTCCAGCTGTGATAGGGATCAAACAGCCAGGCCATGGTTCCTTGACTTTCTTCACCCTTTGCTGACCCATTCCCACAGTAAACTTGGACCCAGATAGTAACAATCATTCCTCTTGCTAGATGCCCCAGGGAACAGGGCTTGAGGAGAAGTGTCAGGGGAGGGCTGGACTGACCCCTTTATATATCTCTTTCAAGATTGGATCTAAAACCAGTCCGTCCAGTCTTGTTTCTATGAGGGCTTCGGTCTGTCTCCATGCACCCTTGCTAATCAGAGCCCAGAGGTGGTGCTGGGCCCCTCACCTGTTACAGATTGACCTAGAACATGGAGGGAGCCTTTTTAGCTCATTCCTAACAGGATTGGGACCACATCATGCATGTTCCAGTCCAACCTGCATTTGGGTTGTGTCCCAAGACCCTGTCTGTCCCCTCCCCAACATTCCTCTTGTTTTTCGCTTCCCTTCAGGAATGAATTGGGGGTCAGGGAGGAGAGAAGGGGGATCAAGAAAGGAAACCCAATTCCCCCTTTGAAAGTGGGTTCTTTGAACTATGTGTTTGGGGGAAGTTCCTCTGGATACTAATTTGAATTTATATACCTCATGTTTTGGGGGTTTGACGTATATATATCCATATATATTTCATAATATTTGGAAGGTTTTTGATGCTAGAAAAATGGAAACAAAAGAACCTTCAAAAACGGTACTTAAGTTAGAACCTGAAGCCAGGCTTTCCCGAGAGCTGGCTGCGTAGCCCCTTGCTGTGTGCCTACAGCCATTTTGGCATTGGTGTGGCCAGTGGATTCACCAGTTCCTTGGGAGGTGCTGGTGCTGAGCCTTCCCTTGTTCTCTGAATGGCTGTCGGGGTGCTGCCTGGCTCCAGCAGGGGGAGCTCTGATGGGAGGAATCGTCCCTGACATCTCAGTGCCCGTGTCTCCGGTCAGCCGGCCACCATCTTCTCTCACCAGTGGACCAGGAGATTGGGCGCGAGTCCACTGCACCACAGGGCACAGTTTCCTGCCAGTCGGGAGGAAACACTTGAACTCAACAGAAAAGACATGGCTGTGGCATTTAATATCACACCCCGTGCCCTTGGCTAGGCCACCCTATTCCAGAGATCATTGAAGAGCCTCACTGTGTACACCTAGTACCATCTCCGCCCTTCAGCACCTGGGCCAAGTGTCTGATGCGGAGCTTCTCACCCACAGGGATGGAGAAACAGATCGAGGGTCAGTGCGTAGAAACACCCAACTGTGGAGCAGGCGGTGGGGAAGAAGAAAATAAGCTTTGACACCTGGCCATGGGCAGTGGGGAGAGGCTGATTTCCATGCATCGGGCAGGAGGTATGGGCAGGGAAGGGGACTCAGAATGAATAAAGCAGGCCAGGGGGAATACCACTTCGAGGGTAAGTCTTCATACCTTCAAGACCTTCCCCCTAGGATGCTGACTGTGTCTACACCCTCGTTCTTTTCCTCCCCGAGGATGCTCAATAAGGGTGACTGCCTCCTCGTGTTGCCCTTCTGTGGGGCTTTCTGGGCAGAAGGATCTTGAATTTTCTTTTAACACTGTGCCAGGCAGGGCGGGGGGGGGNCCACCCCTGGGACCCGGGACGTTTCCCTACCAGTGCTGCTCCTGCCACATTCGCTGGGCTGCACAGGGCACCCCATGCCTGGCTTGTCATGGCCAGACCACCAGCTGCCTGGTTTCTCCCTTCCTGAGTCTCCAGGGATGACAAATGGGATTGCAGACAAACTCTGTCAGATGCCCGTCCCTTAGACGTTAATTGTGTATACGTGGTTGTGCGTGCCTTCGTGTTTCATACCCTTCCTCCCCCACCCGCCGTTTTGTAGAACTCGGACTTTCTCTGTGGTTTTATACTTGGTCAAAAGTACGCGTCCTGGTATTGCACTGTTGTGTGCATGGGGGTGGGGGGGGGAGGCCCTGCGTGGTACAGGAAGGGGCTCCGTCGCCTTCCCTTGTCCGTGGTCACTGGCATTTGGGTGGGGGTTTTCTGGGAGAGGGAAGGTGAATGTCCTAAGATAAATCCCTGTGACCGGTATGTTGTGAAGTCCCTTGGTGTTTGCTCTGTGAGAGGACATCGCCACCTGGTGCTCATGAGGTGTATGTGCAGAACAATAAATGGCAAATGAACAACCACAAATTGCCGTTCCCCTTCTGCTTTTTGTAGGTCAGGGCACCTAACTATGAGGCATTTGGGGCACCTCACCCAGTCTGGGAGCAACCACAACCCCTTCCACTGATTGGGGGCGGGGGATTCCCTTCTTTCTCCCCCCCCCATCTTTCGCACCCACACATTTGACCAAGGGACCTGGCCTGACTGCTTGTTCCTCTCAAGAAAGAGACCGCATGGCAGCAGAAATGTAAGTGAATCTGTGGGGAAAAGACCGTCTTAAAACACATGATTGTTTGCCTTTTACAGTGCCCTGCGCCCAAGGACAATGTAGTGTAGCTTTCAATAGTTGACCAGCTGTTGAGTGTCAAATACATGTGTAGTAGTGATCATCCCGATGCTCACACAAACACAAAATGCAGACGCAAAGCTCTCTTTGGCACCCACATGTGACTCTATTTCTGAGAGTCTAGGGAGTGTGGTTTTGGTGGAAGCCAGGGTTAGTCCTCCCACAGCACCAAGAGCTCACGGATCAGGAAAGCAGAGCCTGTGAACTCTCCGCTCTCCAGGTCCTGACTTTGCAAAAGTGATGATTGCAAACTGCAAAGCCCTGCGTTCTCATTTCCTGTGGATGCACAGCCGGACAGTGTTCCTTAAGGACACATTTTAAATGCATAGTTATGCATAATTCTGTGAGAAACAGAAATCTGTGAAGAGTTTTTCTTTCCAAGGGCAGTTTACGCAAAGTCCGGCAACCTATAGCTGGACCGTTGTCTCTCTGACTCCATAATCTTTAAGGCATTTGTGGGAAATTTGCAGGAAAGTGGTTAGCTCAGCTGAAATTTACCCACAAGACACCCAGAGGTTTAAGAGAATATTTTAATGCTTAAGAGGCAGGGTTCAAAGAACAGGATGTAGAAATCAGTGCCTGTGGCTGGCCGGCCGGGGGGAGCGGGGTTCACCTTCTGTGACTCGCTTCGGCCTCACCGTGGGAGGCAGACAAGGACCCCCTTCCCGCCTTCCCACAGGCTGGGATGTTCAGGCTCCTCAGAAGGACTTCTGTGAACCTAAGCTCTCCGCTGTGAATGTTAACGAGGCGAGGACACATTATCCTTCATGAAACGAACTCATTAATGACATTTGACTTGGCGAAGAGATGTACAACTATTAGAAAGGTTATGGAGAAGGGGCACCTGGCTGGCTCTGTCAGTAGAGCATGTGACTCTTGATCTCAGAGTCGTGAGTTTGAGGCCCACGTTGGGGGTAGAGTTTACTTAATAAAAAAGAAAATTTTTAAAAGATGTCATGGAGAAGTATTAATAGACTCACCCTAATCATTATAATTCGACATTGGTATTAAAATTGGGCAAAGCCCCAAATGCCAGGTAACAGGCACACACCCTGCTAGATGCCTGAGGGAAGTCAGCCTGGGACTGAAACACATGTGTCATAGTGGATGTTGGGCGCCTTTTTGGTTTCATTTAAAGACAGGGATTTGGTCATGTCAGTCTTTTTTCTGCCGGAAAACAAAACAAAACAAAAGAAACAAAGGTAGGATACATAATTGGTGGTTTCTACTCTGTTTTGGTTTTAGGGAGGAAATAATACTTGGGTGTGGGCTTATTTTGACTTCTTGCATTTTTCCCTGTCTCCTGCCCCTAGAAAAATAGAGACGTATTGTCTGAATGTAGTGTGTGCATGTCTATGGGTGTGTGTGTGTGTGTGTGTGTATGGGTGGGTGTGTGTGTGTGTGTGTATGTGTGTGTGTGTGTGTTTGGGGGAGCTGCGGGTGGGGGTGTGTTTGGGGGTGCATGTGTTGGGGACATGGGAGTTATGGATGCATGCACGTGTGTATTTGGGGGTGTGTACATGCAATACAGGGACGGGAAGGGGAAGGGCCACTCATGGAAAAAGAAAGGGCGGTGCTCTGGTAATAGAGACCAAGAAAATGTAACGCTTGTTTTACCCAAATCTGCAGCTCCATCCGCCAGGTTGGAGGAAAGAATTCCAGTTACCCTGAGCACCAGGATCTTTTCCAATTTTCACCCTTTCTTTCCTCACACCTTGTCTCCAAACCATCCTTTCTCCCTTGACCCTCTGATAGAAGATTATAAGTTAAAATCTTTTTTTTGAGGACTTCACGACACTAGTCTGAAGGCCAAGAGAGAGCTCGTGTAAGTCTGAATTGTGGCTGGAAAGGGGGAAAACGTGGACTTGGTAGAGATAATGTCTTTCTGTTCAGATATGGTTGGAGGGCCCAGTCCATCAGGGCAGAGCCCTCTAAGCTGAAAATCGTGGGACTTCCCATGTCTTCTAGGGGATCATTCAGCCTCCAGGAGCATGAAATCCAGAGAGATTTAAAAGAAACAAAACAAAACAAAACAAAACAGAACAGAGGGAGGGTAACACGTACAGGCAGAAATTCTTATAGCTCATGAATCGGAAACTGTGGCCGACCTCAGATTAAATGCATGTCTCCAAATCCAAAGATCACCATGCCCCCTCCTCTCTTTTCACGTATAGATATTCAGGTGAAGATAACCCATGACGCACACAGAAAAAAGACACCCCCTTTGTGTTCTAGCCCCTTCCCCCCCCCCNCCCTGTCCACAGAGCTCTCTGTTTATTTCCTGGCCCAGGGCCCTAAGGAAGTCACAAAGTTATACCTGCTTTTCGTTGCACCTGCCACTCCAGTCCTCAGGCAGGCAGAAGTGGGGAGAGAAGGAGGGAGAGGCAGGTTTGCAGCTCTGGCCAGAGATGAGAGAAATGTCTCCTGGGACAGACTTAAGCAGGACTCTGCTCCTGCTCTTGGTTGGGGGCATCTCCAGGCGCTGCCAGGCCCGCGGCCAAACTCTGCGTCTCGTCCTCCAAGGCCTGGTATTCCCTCTTCTTGTACTTCCGGGTGCCGTAGATGGCCAGGGTGATGGCGGCCGCCAGGACAGCGGTGACCCCCACTGTGACCCCGGCGGCCGCCCCTCCGGACAGACCGCTGCCATCCCCGCGGATGACCCTCATGGCCCTGCGTAGCTCTAACGGCTCCCCCAGCCTCCACTGGTGGGTCTCGGAATCCTTGATCCAGGAGCTTGCAGTCTCACTGTTGGTCACCATGACGGTGTTGGTGGCAGCCTGACTCATGAGGGGTGGCCGGGTGTACGGTGGCAGCCTGGCGGGGGGCAGAGTCCCTCCCGTGAACAGCCCCGCCTTGACACAGTAGGACACTTGGCACCCGTCACTGATGATTGCGAGGTGTTGGCTGAAGCCCCCGGGACACTTTCTTAGAGAAGGTGCCTCTAAATCTCTGGATGGGGCAGCATTCACCAAGGGGTTCCCGACTGTGCAGCTAAAGAACCCACCAAAGGGGGCCGAAAACCTGTAGCCCAGCTCATAGTCCTGAGAGGCACATACCTTGAGGTTTTCAAAGAGTCTCAGTGGAAAATAGCCAGGTGGACACGACTGTGCATTCGTCAGAGGGTTTACACTCTTACCGCTGAAGAGGCCCCCGAAAAGCAGTCCTGAGTTTTCTGGCATCTGCCCACTGGCCACACACCAAAAAGCCCTGAATTCAGCCTTCGCCACCCGGAACACGTCTTCGCACACCGTCTTGCAGAAGACGAGGAAGGTGCACCTCCGCAGGCACTCCAGGTGGTTGTAACCCTCCTCATGAACCTGGGACAGCAGGTTGATTGGGGAGTAGCCAGAGGGGCAGGAGAAATCGCCAGTGAGCGGATTCTTCTGCTCCAGGTTTTGGCAGAGTTGGACAAACTCCTTCCCAGAGAGCTGGGCGCATTCCTGATAAACTCCCCCAAAGGAGAAATTGGTCATTTTTCCCTCGCAAGAGCCATCATCAGTGTTGGCCTGAAAATTGAAGTTGGGCGAATTGACATCTGTGCACCCAGGGTAGGTGTTGAAGGCGTAATAGTGTCTCACGGCAGCCTCCACCGTCCTGGACAGCTTCTTCACGAGCGGCCCCGGCAACTCGGGCAGCATGTTGGGGTTGACGAAGAAGTGCAGGGGCAGGCCGTCGCGATCAATGGCCACCAAGTGGTTGGCGATGCCTTGCTGCCAGGCCTGGAGGGTGATGCCCGGGTAAAAAGGAAGCCCTCCGATGCTCTGCACCCTGGAGTTGGTTCGGTTAGAGAGGTAGCTCTTGGTGAGGGCGTTCTGTGAGGTGTACTTCTCCTCAAATTTGAAGTTCACGACGTCCAAAAAGGCAGCGCCAGCGGATGCGGTCAGGGCAATGCGGCTGCTCTGGCTGTCCTGCAGGAACGAGGCTCGGATATGGTCCTCCTGGATGAGAGCAGCCCCGGCACCCACGCTGGTGATGACATGGGTGCCGTAGTTGAGGACCAGCAGTTCTGCCAGGTAGGTGGCCATCCGCGTCTGGTTGTTCTCCAGGTGATCGGAGATGTCCAAGAGCTGCTTCGTAAACCCCCTGCTGAGCTTTGAAGCTGGGTTGATGTTGACTGTGTAGATCAGGTTTCTCACCTGAACCCGGGTCGTTATGGCTTGGTCGTTCACTTGAAGGGTCTTCATCTTCTGGAAATCAGAGGAGAACTTGCCATTGACCTTGGAAAAAAGGGAGAGCTCCAGGTTGATGGAGTAGGAGGTGCTGCTCTGGTAATTCACCCAGGACTCCAGGATTTCGGAGTTCATCTCCAGGTTGCTCTGTTTCTGGGCGATGCTGATGACCTGGTCGGGGATGATGTACTGTCCATCCTCTGTGGTCTTGCAGCTCCTGTAAGTCAGGTCCATCACCCGTCCCATGTCCACATTCCGCAGGTTATCCCAGCCCCCTCCGGGTAAGACTTCCAGAACAGGTAGTTTTAAGGCATTCCTGCATTTTTGAAATGTAGTCTCATCTGTCTCGCCCAGAGGCTCATCCGCTTGAGCCCATGCTACCAATGCCCACAAGAGGATAGCACCCCTGAGGCCGTTCATGGCTCAGACAGCCCCGGCCACCCGCCAGCCCTAAGCAGCGGCCAGCGAGCTTGGCGCAAACTGAACAGATGAGAAAGAAGGCAGTTGCTGATACAAAATACACACAGCAGCTCTCCTAAAGCCACCAGTTCCTCTTTGGGCTGCTCTAATTGCAAAACAGGGAAATGAGAATCAGATGGAATACTAAGGTCCATCATGACTTTGAGGAAATCACGTTGTACTAGCTATATCCTTACCAGTTAACCACCCTCACTGCCCACCTCCTCCCAGCCCCCAGCCCCAGGCTCGTTCCGCAGCTGTGGGGGGCTCTCAGAAAAAGTGCGACCACATGTCTTAGCGCTTCCTCCATGGGAGATTTCCGGCTTTGAAAGAAAGCTTTCGTTTTGCTTTTTTTTTTTTTTCCACTCTCTTGATGTTTTAGTTTCCTGAACTGCTCTCTCCTGGGACTCCAATACCAGTTTCCTTTTACTGTAAATGCAGAGGTGAATGGTAGCATCATCCTTGCCGAGACAGGCTGCCTCCACCTTACCTAGGCTAGTAGCTGTATGTCAAGGCCGAGGGCTGGGTTTTGCCTTCACCTGAGGGTAAAGGCAATTCACACACAGAAAGGAGTGAAAATCTTGGGCACACGTCCTGTGGAATTCCACTGTTACAAGCGTAATAGTCCAGGCTATGGAGGTGCCATTTCCTGAAGCAGAGCTGAAGGGACCTGAAGTGGATTCTGTGAACCTCAGTCTGCGTTGTCCTCAGCATTCAGAGTGAAGGCAAGTGGTCCCCACACTGTGTTGTTTCCTTTCAGGTAGAAATGTTAAAACAGGAAAATCTATACTATAACCTAGATTTGGACTTATCAAAAGCAGACAGTGGCCAAGGACCATATGTGTATGTATTTACACACTTCTACATCCTCTGTGTGTGTGTATCGTTGGCAATAAGTTGGTACCTGCTCTTATAGCTTTGCTTCCTCACTCTGCTGTTAAGTTCATGTGCTTAGTATAGGTACATAAAAAAAGAATGTAGCTCTTTATTACTCATTTTTTTTAAAGCAGCAATCCATTCATTCTGTCATTAGGAGAACGTAATTTCATGAAGGTCCTTTTGTGTGCTAATACTATGTCTGTTAGACTCCATACTTTGGAACAGTGTTTCCAGACCCACGGATCAAATAGCAGGATTAGTAGACACCCGGCTCCATTACTTCTTTGAGACCAGTAAGGTGCCTCTTAGCACATTCAGTGGTAACCAAAGAATCCAAGGAAATTAAGGAAGCTCCCAATTGTACCCTCATGTCCCCCCAAATCATATCACAAACCAGATGCAGTGCTGAGGTTGAAAATGTCATGTTTCAGGGCACCTGGGTGGCTGTTGGTTGAGTGTCTGACTCTTGATTTCAGCTCAGGTCATGATCCCAGGGTTGGGGGATTGAGTGGTGAGTTGGGATCTGCACTGAGAGTGGAGCCTACTTGAGATTTTCAATCTTTCTCTTTCTCTCTCTCTCCCTCTACCCTTCCACTGCTTACTCTCTCTCTCTCTCTCAAAATAAAAATTAATTCATTAAAAAGACATTGGGAACAAAGAAAAAAAAGAAAATGTCATATTTCAGCTTACAGATATCACTACACTATCACCTGTACACATCCTGGGAAAGGTTTCAGGGAAATGAATGACCATAATATCACCACAGATGCAGTGACAGGTGTTTTCAGATAGAACAAAGCCAGTTGTCTAGGTTCACAGGTTGAAGTTCACTAGTTATTATTAAAACCTTGGTGATGCTCTAGGTTTATTCATGCCTAGATTATCACGCTTGGAGGACTTCATTTATATCCAAGAAGGATTAATGTCTGAACGAGTGTCCAGTTTATATTTGTCCAGAGAAGCAAGCTTGTGCCCGGGATGTCCTGGCTAATTTATAAACAAGTTAGTTATAAATTTGTAGCTCATTCAAATGGTCCTAGGACTAGAAAAATTAGAGCTGAGTGCCCTCAAGCATTTTCAGTAAGTCTTGAAATTCCCACACACTCCTCCCCAGACTGTCACGGGGCTAGGCTTCATCATCATGAGAAAACCCTCACATGTCACACAGTTTTGGAGACACGCTGACTATTATTTTTTGTTTGCCTAGTAACATATCCTGTTGAGTTCTCACTCTTCTGCAATGAGAATATAAGCAAGGTAAATATAGATAATTCTCTATTCAGGTGTTCCTGTATCTCTGAACACCCAGCCGTCATGTTTTTGGACTGCCTTCTTCAGCTCTACCAGAGCAAAAAGTGGAAAGCAGCTAAAAAAGCCAAAAAGAGCAAAATTATATTGCATCCCTATGACAAAATATTTTCCAGCCATCATAATCATATTTTCACAGACTTTTAGTAACATAAGAAATTATATGGTGGTGTCTAGTTGGCTCAGTCGGTTGGGCATCCAGCTCTTAGTTTT
The DNA here is from genome assembly GCF_008692635.1 of Crocuta crocuta. Classification (NCBI taxonomy): domain Eukaryota; kingdom Metazoa; phylum Chordata; class Mammalia; order Carnivora; family Hyaenidae; genus Crocuta; species Crocuta crocuta. Next base: position 1,480,292 of record NW_027536465.1, read on the forward strand.
GGATCAGGTTGTGATCTCACGATTCGTGGGATCAAGCCCTGCATCTGGCTTTACGCTGAGCATGCGGAGCATACTTAGGATTCTTTTCTCTCTCTCTCTCTGTCTCTGCTCGTCCCTTGTTCATACTCTCTCTCTCTCAAAATAAATAAATAAACTTAAAAAAAATATGATATCTTGCTGGCAGGTTTTACAGATTATGTGAAAAATATCCCTCGTACTTTGCTGTATTTTTTGAAAACTCAAAAAATACAGACACATTTGACACATTTTTAGTGAGAATCTACTATGTTCCAAATGCAGGGATGGGTATTGAATAATTGTTGCTTTTGTACTCCGGAAAATAAGCAGCAAGTACTCAATTTAAGAAACAAAAGAAACTGATTATTATTATTAATTTTTAATCTCCATATACCTCAAATGATATAAAGCCTATGACTCTTTGCCGTGTTCAAGGAAGTTCTCTTTTCTGTTCACAGGGAAACAATGAAAAGAGAAGTATAAAAGATGGGAATTCCAGTAGGGCCCGAACTTGCATGCCCCCCTCAGGAACGCTGCTCATGGCGGTGGCCATGAGACCTGGACGACAGGGGCTCACCCATTCGTTTCTTGCTTTGCTCTGCTCACCAGCAACTTCCTCTGCTTTCGTGCCAAAATGCATGTGCAATCGCGGAAACCCTCCAGATGGCTGCCCTCCATCTAGAGACCCAACTTTGGTCTCTAGAGGAAAAAGCAACTTTTCTACAAAGGTTAGGCATCTCTGCATAGAAGAGAGGTTTCACTTCCCCCAGAAAGACGCAAGAGGGAAGTCCCATGTCTGCTTTCTTTCTCAGTGTGAGCACGTGCACCCTTCTGAGCCAAACCATGATTCTTGTACGGGCTTCAGTTCTGTGTGGGCTTGGAGCTGGTCCAGGTGTTTCTGATCCCTGCATTTCACCTGTGGTCTGACACGAGCAGGAAATTCTGGCTGTGTTTGTAGGGACCAATCCCTTTCTTATTTTCAGCAGGGAGCCAGGAAACCAGCCAAATGGCCGCTAGATGAAGGGATCAGGGGACAATAACTTTTATACGCTCTGGAATACACTTGGTTCTGGAAAACCAGGAGGTATCAGTTAACAGTGGCAACCTTTTCTTTTCTGAACAGTTGATTGCTAACCTGATGGTTTTTTGTTTGTTTGTTTGTTTTTTACAAACAGTTTATTGTCAAGTTGGATTCCATATAACACCCAGGGCTCATCCCCACAAGTGCCCCTCTCCGTGCCCATACTAACCTGATGTTTTGAGAGTTGCTTTGTCAACTCCTTCCCCTCCAAGACTGCTCTTCCCCCCAGGATTGTTTGTGGTCTGACCCCAAAATAAGAACACTGTGGTCCCTTCAGTCCTTTTAATCTCGTTGGTAAAGACAGAAGGCCCGTGTGAAAGCGAGGCCAGGACTTGGCAGCCTACACCATTTTCCTTCTTTTCTCTGTTGACACTTTTCCCTCGGTCTGCTCTTTCGATTTTTGATTTTTCTAATGCTTTTTCTCCTCACCAACTATTCTCTTTCTGCTCTTTGTTCTCTTTGCCATTTCCATATGTAGGTTTGAGGGACACAAGTCTGTGAAGTAAGCTGACATTTCCACTGCACTATATAAGATGCAAATTCTGACTCCATCTTCAGGCTGTGCTTCCTTATTCCACGTCATGGCAGACACCACTCAGCAGTCACACCATCCATTCCAGCTGAGCTCCAAAGCTGCTTCCCTATCGTATCCTTCCCAGCACAGTTCTCCAGGACATTCGAATGGAAGCCTGTTTTATCCACTCATTAAATAAACACTTACTGACCATCTATTTGTCAGGCATCCATTGTATGCACCATATTTGGAGTAGCTAATACCAAATTTGATGCTCTTTTAAGAGTCTGGGTGACCAAGTGAGCCCTTAGAGCTCCTCCCTTCTTTCTGTCTCCTCTTCAAACTAAGCTCTGCGGAGACAGAACAGTTAGGACCAACCCATTCCCCCTCCCCATCTGCCTTCAGGGTTCCTAATGACATCAGCCCAATATGAAGAGTGTCTCTTGTATTCTCGTTCAGCTGAAAGCAGCTTCACACAAAGGGCTTTGCACATAACAGGGCTGGACATACAGTGGGATTTCTCTGTAGCCTCGATTCTCAGTCCCCAAGTCTTTCCTATAATGCAACTTCCTCTTTGAGGAATAGCTGAATAAAAGAAGTAACTGAGTGACATTTGACCTCTCTGGGATTTCATATTTCTCTATTTCTGGCAGATTTCATATTTCTCTATTGGTCTCATTATCAAGTAACACAAAACCAGTCTACCATTCAATCTTTCTCTCTTTTACCACACAATCTTCAGATGGGACTTCGAGCAGACATATTTTTCTTTCTAACTGAAATAATCATGAAGAGGTTAAGGTAAAACAGGCAAGTTAGGTGAGGTGGTTCTTCCAGAATTATGTGGACTTGGGAACTTTGGGTCCTCCATTGAAATATTCCTGCTGTCTCTGCTGTTTTTTTGGTGATCAAATGTGACATTAGGAGCATGGGCTAGGTTGTGGGTCTATTCAATCTCTAGACTTTGTTGGGCTTTGGATAGTCACTCAGACTATCTTCTGGATTGACAAACATGGATGTGAAACAGAGTTTTCAGAATTGAAATGTAGGCAACATCTTGGCTCCGTATGTGACTGGGCAAGTTTGGGAGCTTCCCTAAGTCTCTGTCACCTCTACTATGAAACGGAAATAGTAGCATCTACCTGTGTGTAACAGATGAAGATGTAAATCATCCATGTAAAGCAATTGTCCCTATAAAGTTCCCTGTGACCTAGGTAGGAGCTCAGTATGTATCTGCTATCAGCTTTGCTGAGCTTGCTGCAGTGTTGGTTGACTCTGTGATTCAATCGTTTCACAATGGAAATAAGAGAAAAGGAATGTTAAAGCATCTCAAGAGCTTGACTTTTCTCTAGCCATCCATTTGACAGCATGGGAAGCCATACTGACTCAGAGGGATCGCCTTAATATATTTTATTTATAACCTAAACAAAGACACGTATCACTTCAAGAAAAACAATCTAGTAGCCATGCCATCTGGATTAATGACATGGGTAAATTAGAAGTGATAGGTTGCTTTATCAAAGAATTCATCCTAAGGGTCTTTTAGAGTGGGGTTGACAAACATTTCCTGTAAATAGCTAATGAGTAAAATCTTTTAGGCTTTGCAAGCAAATGATCTCTGTGATAACTACTCAGTTCTGCCCTTGTAGTTCAAAAGTAGGTGATACATAAACACATGGGCATGTTGTGTTCCAATAAATCTTTATTAACAAAAACAGGGGTGGGGGCTGGAGTTTGGCTGTGGTCTGTAGTTTGCTGATGCCCAATTTAGAATCGTAGAATTATAGAATCCCATAACTGGAAAGGACCTGCTCTCCCAGCCACGGCGTGAGCCTTCTCCAATGCAGTCTTATAATCCAACCTCTGCTTAGATGCCTCCAAGGTAGGGTGGCTCCCTACCAACTGTCTACATACAGTTCTGATTCTCAGAAAACTTTTTCTTCAACTGAACCCAAATTGATCTGTTTGATCCTTTGGTGACTGCGATCATACTTTTGGGCTATGGCCATCTTACAGTGATGCTGTATACCCGATCCAGTTAAGATCTGCCCACCATCCTGAGAGTCCTGTGGGAGTATGGCTGAGTCTATCTAGTTTACTGACTAATCAGAATGGGTGAGAACCATAGTGGGAGGGTCCTAGAGGCCTATTGGCCTAGTTATTCCTTCATTGGTGGATCATGGAGAATTTCAGGGTTTATAGGGTAGGGACCAGAGCAGATAGGGTATTTGGCAGGCTTGGCAAAGCATCTGTTAATCTATAAGAGGAATATATTTCAGTATTTTAACAACCTAACCACATGAATCCCAGTCTTCCCTAGAAGAGCATCTGACACATAGTAGGTCAATAAATATTTGTTGGAAAAATTAGTGATTAAAAGAATAAATATAGTACTAAACTTGCATCCTAGAACTCTGTTCATGAAATTCCAGAACAGTCATTGGCAGAGAACTACAGGCTCTGAGATGATGGTGCAAACAGGTGAAGACATCCCATTTTGGAGTGGTATCCAATGTAAGAATCCACATCCCAACAATTATTTTATGCCCGCATTCTGAGGCTTGTCAACATGGGGACTAGACAGACACAAAAGGATAAATACTGAATGATTCCACTTACATGAGGTTCCTGGAATAAGCAGATTCAGAGAAACAGAAAGTAGAATAGTGTTTTCCAGGGATTGGGGCAGGGAGCTAAAGAGTGGGAATACGTAAGAAATTTCCGACCATGTGTATTTATGAGCGGGTGTCCTGGAGGCAAACTCAAATTGCAAAGCTGTCTTTTGACATCCTATATTGTATCTGGAGACCCTAAACACTGCTGGAACCAAAGAGACTTTGGTTCCTTTGCTTTTGAGCTCAGCGAAAGCACTGGGCCAGGGCTGCGGGATACAATTTCTCCAGCAGTTGGCCAGAAAAGCCAGAGAATGCAACCCAGAAGTACAGAGGACTTCATTCCACATGCCAGTGAACATTAGTGCTTTAGAGACAAGAGATAAGTGGGATCTGGCAAGTCATTTGCTCTTCCTTCCAATGGACTGTTTGGAGGACAGGGGGCTTCATGTGGTCTGTCTAAAGATATATGCATGAGTAAACAATTATATCGTTCCTTAAGCTCATCAGCTCAGTAATGTACCCCCTTAATATGCTTGGTCTCCATCCCTGTCTAAGTTCCCTTGCCCCTTTACCTTTGCTGCCCTGGGATTGTACCTCTCAATGAAATGTTAATTAATATTGAGCATTAATGTTTATTTTATTTTTGAGAGAGAGAGAGAGAAAGAGAGAGCATGAATTGGGGAGGGGCAGAGAGAGAGGAGGAGACACAGAACTTGAAGCTGGCTCCAGACTCTGAGCTGTCAGTGCAGAGCCTGATGGGGGGCTTGAACCCAAGAACTGTGAGATCCGTGACCTGAGCCAAAATCGGACGCTTAACTGACTGAGCTACCCAGGCGCCCCTGCCACTGTATATTTTAATGACCTTTTTGTTTGACCTCTAGTCACCCTCTAGTTACCTCTAGGAAGCTGTGAGCTCCTTATGGGAAGAGACTGTGTCTTGTTGCTTCATTGTTGTATTACAGGATCTCGTGCAGTATCTGGTACACAGCAGGTGCTCAACCAACATTCATTACAATTGAATGAGTAAATACATGAATAAAACAGGCAAAGGTGACAATAATTCTCAAACACAAATTCTCATTTCCCTGGAAAATCAGGCCATGAATGGCTGGGAATGAATATTCAAGCTGAAGCAACATTATTACACAGGACACTTATTTCATTTTACACCAATATTTTTGAGCACTTACTCTGGACCTACTGTGTGCTATTTCCAGTTCTTACTGTAAAATAATTTGGTTTTCTGATTTATAATTATATCCTGGGTGAATATAGGATTGTGCGAGCCTCATGCCGTACATAACAAATGTATTCTGAAAGCCCAGAGGGAGTGCTCCTATGGGCTAAGAGCTGTTGCCTTATTTATGTCTGAGCTGGTGTTTGGAGCTCTGGCCCTGTAGGGCTGAACCCATGTGAACTTCCATACTCCCCTTCACCCCATCCCTTCCAAGTACCTGCAGCTAGTGAGGCTGGCCTAAAGGTACCAGATCTCCCCTCTCCCCTCTCCCTTTCCCCTGTCCTTGATCCTTATACACAGCGTGCAAGCAGGGCCTGACTGGAGGGTGAGCAGGAAGGAGAAACTATCGGAGCTGACCTGCCCCAATTCTGATGACAATTCCATCACGCTGACAGCCAGGACAAGGACTAAGGAAGGGAAAGGAAGAGTAGGAAAGAGAAACAGGTCAGCAGAATGAAAACAAAACAAAAGAAAAGATAGGAGGGGTTTATTTAAAATTTCTAGTTATTACACAAGCAAATCTGAGCTTGGCTGATGAGAGCTGGGGCCTTGGTTCCGGGGCTTCCCAGGTCTGGGGAAGGTCTTTTTGTTCCTCTTTCCTCCCGGTCCTTTCTTGAAGTTAGGATTTTCATGCCTCCCTGGGAAACTAGGGCATCATGGGGCAGTCAAAGTAGNGTATGAGCTTGTGTGTGACAGAGTATTGTGAGTGTGTGTGTGCAGGTGTGAATGTATGTATGAGTGTGCATGTGTGAGTATATATGTTTGTGTGAGTGTGCATGAGTGTGTGTGTGTGTGGAGAAAAGCACATGGGGTGTGAATGTATGTTTGTGTAAGAGTATGTGAGTCTGCGTGAGTTTGTGTGTGGAGAAAAGTGCACGGTCGAGGCACCAGTAGGCAGGAGACTTAAGCTTGAAAACTAGTCTCCTGCCTCCTGGTGCCTCGACTGTCATTGCTTCTCTTCTTGGCCTGTCACCTCTTCATTCACACAGTTAGAAGACTGTGTTAAATTTATGGATTAAAAACACATTTTCTCCCTAATGTTCATTCATTTTTGAGAGGCAGAGAGAGACAGAGCACACATAGAGGAGGGGCAGAGAGAGAGGGAGACAGAGAATCCAAAGCAGGCTCCAGGCTCGGAGCTGACAGCACAGAGCCTGACACTGGGCTCGAACCCACGAGCCATGAGATCAGGACCTGAGCTGAAGTCAGACCCTCAACCCGCTCAGCCACCCGGCACCCCTTAAGTTCATGAATTATAAGCATAATATTAGCAGTGGAACCTTACTTTCAAATGCAAGTTTACATGGGAACTAATATCTAAAACATGTAAAAGGGGTGCCTGGGTGGCTCAGTTGGTTAAGCATCTGACTCAGCTCAGGTGTCGATCTCACAGTCCATGAGTTGGAGCCCCACATTGGGCTCTGTGCTGACAGTGCAGAGCCTGCTTGGGGTTCTCTCTCTCTGCCCCTCCCCCATTTGTGTGTGCACTCTCTCTCTCTCTGTCTGTCTCAAAATAAATAAATAAACCTTAAAAATAAAAAAACATGAAAAAAATAAATAAAAGGAGCTGCCTTGATGGACTGAACAAGGGCTGGGGCCCCAGAACTCAGTGGCTTCACCTCCTCACCTCCTGGAAAAGACCTGTGTGGGATTCCTGGGATCCCTGGAACATGGTTCGAAAACAGCCAGTCCACACGTCTCATCTCCAGTTCCTTGCAGTGAAGCATTATAATTATGACGAGAAGGATGAAAATGTCCTTGGCCATGAAATTCCTGCAGGAGGGCTAACGTGGCGTGATTTCCCCGAAAACAGGACTCAGAGCTGCCAGACTGCAGGCCACACTGTGTACTCCCTTAGAGCAGCTTCTTTCCACCTCCCAGCCATTATGGAACCACATGGAAGGGCTGTGGCCAGAAAGGGGCGCTTTTGCCAGCCAGCTGTGAGCCATTAGCAAAGGACTCCACCCCCCAGAGCTTCTAGTCCTGGTTTGTGGAAAGCGGGGAGTGGAATGGGTTAGTCACTGGTAGGTCACTTGCAGCTCTAAAGCTTTTCTGGGATGCGGTCAGAGTATTAGCATCCTCACAAAACTTTATTGTGCGTACAGTATGTGGTCAGGCATGGAGATTGTAGTCAAATTGTAAGACAGACAAAGAACAGTGATGAATTGTATGGAAAGGAAGCACAGAGTGCTAAGAGAACATATTGGAGGGCCTCAACTTGGACCAGGGGGTCAGGGTGGTCCTCCAAGACAGAGAGAGAGAGAGAGAGAGAGAGAGAGAGAGAGACATACAGAGGGGCAGAGAGAGACAAAGACAAAGGCAGAACTAGGAGAATGACGAGGGAGAAGGGCCAGGGGACGACAGAGTACGGGGCTGGGTGGGATTGGAGCAGAGGCCAGAGACATCAGCAGCCTCCATGACCAACTCACTTCCAAACGGACCAACCTGGTGCGTAAAGCAAACTCTCGGACATTTTTATGTTCTCCTCTGCTCCCAAGTATATCAGCAAGCAGTTTGCAAAAATATATAAAATATGCATGGCAATAAAGAATGGTAAGAGACATAAGTTTGGGATGCACAGGAGAGCCAGGAATAAGAATACAAGTGGTGTCAGATGACTTAAATTCCTGCTACAGATGGGTCACAGAGTTTGCTCAGGACTTCTCAGCAGCCAAAGTAGACAGAGTTTGTGTTTCCATGTTCAGTGATACAAGTCACCCTGTTGATAGGGGGACATAGAAAGATTGTTGCTAGGAAGGCAGTTATTAGTCTATTCCTTCTAGAGTCTCCAGTATAAACAATTCATTGTGGGTGCTGATACAATGTTTTCTCTCTTCTTAACTGGCTTAATCCAGGGCTAGACTTTACAACATCAATCTTCCTCCTTTATGTCCCCCTGACCCCAATCTCTTGATATTGCTGCTCAAGACTGTCCTTCACCAGAGACCCCAGCACAACTGAGTATTTCTTTATCTGAACCTAGAAGCAAATGCTCTAAGTCGGGAGGGAGCCTCGTCACTACTGCTACCTTCGAAAGGCATTGTAAATTCCTTATTGCTTCCATTCTGTGTTTGTCTTAATATTTTAGTTTCTCCCTTGTTTCATGGCCACTTGAGAATAATACCATTTATAAAACTGTTTCACTTAGGGGCACCTGAGTGGCTCAGTCAGTTGAGCGTCTGACTTCAGCTCAGGTCATGATCTCATGGTTCACGGGTTCGAGCCCCGCGTCAGGCTCTGTGCTGAATGCTTGCTCACAGCCTGGAGCATGTTTCTGGTTCTGTGTCTCCTTCTCTCTCTGCCCCTCCCCAGTTCACATTCTGTCTCACTCTGTCTCTCAAAAATAAACAGAAACCAACTTGACAATAAACTATTTAAATAAATAAATAAATAAAGTAAAAAAATTAAACCTGTTTCACTTAGAAATCCATTTCTGAAGAGTGCTGTTTGAAATAAATCTCATCACTCCTGGTGTATAACAGAAGTGATAATCTTATCGAAACTAGCCCTAACTATTTAACAGAAGTCAGTTCTCCTTTCTTTTTCTGCACTTAAATTATGCATGACTTGAGGAAACAGGTTTTTTTAATAGTTTATTGTGAGGAAACAGTTTTTGACAGAATTTGCTTTAATATCTTCTTCATCATCTTTGGGCAATGCCAAGCATATATACGAGAAGGTATATTTTCAATTAATGGTCTTCAATGTCATGTAGATATGCACTGAGGATCTCCCTAACTTGTTAGTGTGTGCCTTTGGGTAGGTTACTTGACCTCCTTCCTGAGTCTTACATATTTCGTTTCTTGGATAAAAATGGCTAAAACTCCTATCTCCTATGCGGTTGTGAGAACTGCGAAGAGTGTATATAAAAGAGTCTTTAAGGAGTATATAGTACATTGAATGTGAATGAAAATAATAAACAATCTTATCTAGCAGGATCATTTTAAGGATGAAGAGAATACATATAAAGAGGTTATCAGGTAGGGAAAAAATTAAGTTTTGTTAATATCATCTTTTATCAGGATATGAGGAGATAGATGTCCTAGGAGGTTGCTGGCAGTAGCATCACAGCCACTTTAGAGAGAATTTAGCAGTGTCTATGAAAAGTTAAAAATATACAAACCCTTCTATATTAAAAAGGAGTCATACACTACTAGATATTTATCCAAAGGATATAAAAATGCTGATTTGAAGAGGCACATGCACCCCAATGTTTATAGCAGTGCTGTCAACAATACCCAAATGTTCATAGACCAATGAATGAATAAAGAAGATGTGGCATGTGTGTGTGTGTGTGCGTGTGTGTGTGTGTGTGTATGTATATATAATGGAATATTACTTGGAGATCCAAAGAATGATATCTTGCCATTTGCAATAATGTGGATGGAACTAGAGTGTATTATGCTAAGCAAAATATGTCAGAGAAAGACAAATACCATGTGATTTCACTCATATGTGGAATTTAAGAAACAAAATAGATGAACACAGGGAAAGGGAAGGAAAAATAAGATAAAAACAAAGAGGGAGGCAAACCGTAAGAGACTCTTAAATACAAAGAACAAACGGAGGGTTGCTGGAGGGGAGGTGGGTGGGGGGTGGGCTAAATGGGCGATGGACATTAAGGAGGGCACTTTTGGGATGAGCACTAAGTGTTATATGTAAGTGATGAACCACTGGGTTCTACCCCTGAAGCCAAGACTACACTGTATGTTAACTAACTTGAATTTAAATTATATATATGTATATATACACACAATATATATACATATGCATGAACCCTATAAATAGCAATTCAACTTCTCTGTTTCTACCAGAAAAACTAGGTATTAGCACGAAGAGGTATGTACAAGCACGTATATTCCAACACTGCTTGTAACAAACTAGCAAAAACTGGAAACTACTTAAATGCCCGTCAACGCACAATAGGTACATAAATTTTGGTGTGACAAGCCTATGAAATAATTTAAAATACTGAGGTAAAGTTATATGTTTAACATGGAAAGAGCTCCAAGAAATCATGTTGAGTGAAAAAACAGGCAGGGCGTGGAAGGATCGTTCAGTATAATACCATTTATGTAAGGACACACAGAACAGCCACTTGAAGCAGTATTGTATAGTGGCACATATATGAATGTTAACACATATAAAGAAAAACTGTAAATTTACATATCAACATAAACAGTCATTATCTCTCGGGGAGAGCAGGAAGGAATTGAAACTGAGAATTATGGTCAAAGGAGGAATTTTCTTCCCATAGGGTTTTCTTTTTCTTTTTTAAGCAAGAAATATGTATATAAGTTATAGAACTGAAACAGAATTTTATAGAAACTGCTGGGCACAATGCCTGGCATATAATAAGCTTCTGATAAGTGTTAACTCCCTTTCTTTGGCATAAAATCTCAAAATTATCTGCCAAGTGAATTTGGATTTTATTCATTTATTAAATGAATATGTATAAGCACATATTTTGCCCCAGTTGTGTTTTAATGTTTTCATGGAGAGCAGTTTAGACAGAATGTTAACAACTTAGGGAGAAGACAAATAACTAAGCAAGGAAAAGTAATAAAGTTCACAGGTGCTAATAGATGAAATAGAGAATACTATGGGAACACATCACAGCAACCTTTAACCTGGTTTGGAGGAGTCGAAGATCAGAAAAAGGAACCCTTAACAAATAATCCAAGTAGTCAGAGACTAGATCAAACAGCAGCATGAATTGAAAGAAGGGGCGAGGCAAAGCCAGCTTTGGGGTGCCTATGTGGCTCAGTTGGAAAGTTGTCAATTTCAGCTCGGGTCATGATCTCCTGGTCTATGAGTTTGAGCCCCACGTCTGGCTCTGTGCTGACAGCTCAGAGCCTGGAGCTTGCTTCTGATTCTGTGTCTCCTTCTCTCTCTGCCCCTCCCTGCTTGCTCCCTGCCTTTGTCTCTGTCTCTCTCAAAAATAATAAACATTAAAAAACTTTTTTAAAAAGAAAGAAAGAAAGAAAGAAGAGGCGAGGCAGACTAGTTATAGTCAAAATTGATACAGGTTAGGGATGGCTATCATGATTCATTATGACTTATATCCACAACCATTAAAGAGGCAGGACTTCAGAAATGTTTTTCCTTTGCTCAAGAACCATCTTGTAAAATAGGATCAAAGAACATTTAAAATCTACATTCAATTCTGCTGCAAACTCACTGACTTGTATGTCCTATCTCATGTCCTGGAGTGGGGTTCCTTCTAAGATGATGCATAAAAATGAAAGCAGGGATGTCAGATCTGTGAGACAGGCTGAGTTCAAATTCCAGAGAGATGGGAGACAAGATACAAACTCTAGAACAGGAATTGAAAGTAAGGACAGAGAGAAAACATCCATACAAGGCCAAGGGGGAGAACCGTCTAGGGAACAGATACGGAATTAGAGTTTCCAGGGGAAGTCTCTCTTCCCTGATCCTGTTCCTTAAACCAGGTGGTCCCACCCAGTCACTAGGAGGTTTCAGTCATGAAAATGAACTGTATGGCACCCTATTCTCCTTTAGAGTTTCTCACTTAACTGCATCTCTGCTTTTTGCTCACTGTGACTTCACAACTTTGGATCTGCTGATTTGGGCTCCTATTTCCGGCCCATACGTGTGACCACTGAGTCATCTCAGATATAGTTTACAGGTACTCTATGTTCTCCTGGCTCTGAACAGCCAGTGATGGATCCAGCTGGTTAAGGTTCTCAGGTTCCTAAACCAAAGTCAGCCTTTCTGGTCAGTAGATAGGTACGAATCAAGGGCAAGAGGAACAGAAAATGTGTCCAAAGTGGTGAGTGGGTTTGTATGAGCAATGTTATACTGTAAAGGGGTCTGTGATGGACGCTTGTGGTCCTGGAGTTCTGACCCAACCAGCTCTAAGGTATGGCATTCTGGACCCAGCACCTGATACCATAAAGCTAAAAAAATGTCATAAGAAAACATATTTATTTTCTATTGCAAATGACCTAAATTGAAACCATATCAGTCCATGACAAGAAAGGTAAAGGGAAGAAAAACCTTTGTGTAATACCTTAATTGTGCAATAGACATGCAGGTTGGGGATCTTGCTTGAAATAACTTCTTTAATTTATTACTCAAATTCTGTGACCTATTTTTTAAAATGCCTATTTACATAGAGCAAAGCTTGATTTTTTTAGCAAACTTTTTTTTAAGTCTATTTACTTTTGAGAGAGAATGAGCACGAGTTGGGGAGGAGCAGAGAGAGAGAGAATGCCAAGCAGGCCCTGTGCTGACAGAGCCCAATGCGGGGCTTGTATTCACTGAGCTGGATGCTTAACTGACTGAGCCACCCAGGTGCCCCAACTTAAAATTGTTTTTAATTCAAGGAACTATAAGACACAGAGAGGATATATGCTTTTTCTGGTCCTTGAGTCTTTTCAATGCATCTTTGATCTCCTTGTTTCGCAAACTGTATATGATGGGATTCAGCATGGGAATCACAGCTCCATAGAGCATGGACACCACCTTATTTTGGTCCTGTGAGTAGCCAGTACTAGAATGGAGATATGAGAAGAGACCAGAGCCGTAGAAGAGAATCACCGTGGTCAGATGAGAGGCACAGGTGTTGAAAGCCTTCATCCGCCCTTGGGTTGAATGGATCTTCATGACAGCAGTAATGATGTAGCAATAGGACACCAGAACAACAAGAGCTGATGTCCCACCAACTGCACACACAACAAGAAAGTTCACTACCTGGCTGAGGAAGGTACTAGAGCAAGACAAGACTAGCAGAGGTGGCAGGTCACAGAAAAAGTGGTTAATGACTCGTGGTCCACAGAAATGCAGCTGAAATATGGAACTGGTTTGGACCAATCCCGTGAGGAACCCTCCAGTGTATGCTGTAATGGCCATCCTCACACACATGGTGGGTGACATGAGGGCTGTGTAGAACAGAGGGGTGGCAATAGCAGCATACCGGTCATATGCCATAGCTGCCAGGAGACAGCATTCGGTGCCCCCCATGCCAATGAAGAAGAAAAACTGAGCAGCACATCCCACAAAGGAGATGTTCTTCTGCTGCTTGAAGAAGTCGCAGAGCATCTTGGGGGTGATGGAGGACGTGTATGAGATGTCAACAAAGGACAAGTTTCCAAGGAAGAAGTACATGGGGGAGTGCAGGCATGATTCCATCCTGATCAAGACAACAAGGCCCAGGTTCCAAGCCAGAGTCAGGGAATAGATCCCCAGAAACAACACAAAGAGGAAAGCCTGCAGCTCTGGACGTTCTGAAAATCCCAAAAGGATGAAATTGGTCGTCATGTTGATGTTCCTTTCCACGGCCATGTGTCTTCTCTTTCCTACCTGCAGGCCCAAAAGTGAGACTCCTGGGGAGTGAAAATCCAGGTGGAGAAACCACTTTGTTCTGTCATGGAATCCTAGACTCCCCGAGTCACAGGAGTCACTGGAAAGAAGATATTCTACCTCTCTCCAAAGCGGAATTCCCCTCAACAGCATTTATTGGGCTTCTCATGGCGATCATTGTCATCCTAATCTGATCTGCTATTCGTGCAAAACTGACAGGCCCAGACCAGACTGGCAATTCTGCATTATCTGGATCACCACCTTCATTGTCAATATCACCACTTTACTGAAGGAAGTTATTAATACAATTTGGACCAAATACTCCTTTTTTCCCCACTTGCTTCTAAGCATTAGTGGTTGGATTCTTGAGCCACTCAGATTTATGCTAGATACTTTTTTCTTTTTTTAAAGAATGTAAATATATCATAAATTAAAATAGCCAGAGAAGTAATTTTGTGTTTATCATCATAGTTTGTTCCGACCAGCTTTTATGGGGTCAAGGTATTCTTTCTTCTTTAATTAGTTGAATGAAGCACATAGAGGTGTGGTAACACTGGTATCCCCTTCAGAGACTAAAGGAAAAAGTTAAAAATAAAAGTTCAACACTGAATTGTCAGTGCTCATTCTGCACAAATATTATCAACTGATTACAAACCTTGCACCAAGTTTGATAGACCTGACTGTGGATGATGTAGAAAGTATTAAGACATTATTATCAAGCTCAAAATGTTCGACAGACTGCATGGTACAAACAGGAAGCAGATAAACCACAGCACAATGTGATAGATGCCCCAAGAGAAGTATTTGTATAGTGTCCTGGATCTTGGGCATAGCAGGTGGAAGCTTCTGAGAGATGTGTTCCAACATATGAGGGTTCCAACAGTGAATATGGGGTTACCAGGATGAAAATTTGGTGTATGAGGGGGTTGGATACGGTTCCGGAAAAGCATTTGCAAAACCAAAGGAAAGCATAGTACTTGGAACACCTTAAAAATGTCAGCATGGCAGGGGCTCAGGTTGAACAGGGTTAAGAGCAGATAACAGAGGTCTAGTTTTGAGAACCAGTAGGAGGTGGGAAAATAGTGAAAGATCTTTGAAACCCAAAGCAAAGACGGCAAGACATTTGTTTGTTTCATACATATGTGTGCATACAATTGCATATGCTATGTATATAATTGCATATGCTGTATATATAAATGCAAATATGTATTGCATATTCACATTTAATTTCAACCTCCTCTGCACTTCTGAAATTCTGTCCTCCTTTACTCTGTTCTGCTCTTTTGATAGGATGCATCACCTTCTCCCATTGGATAGAATCAATTGGTTGTTGATCCTGATTGGCTGTCTCCCTTAGATTGTAAGCTTAAGGAAGACTAGGATTTATAGGAATTTTTGTCTCTTTTGTTCATTGAAGTATCCCCAGCACCTACAGCTGTACCTGGCATGTCGTGGGTGCTCAATAAATATTTGCTGGATAAACGCCATGCTAAGGGGTTTGACATTTCTCCTATGGGCAAGAGGGAAAATATGAAAGTTTTGTTCTTGTTTGTTTTTTAAAATTTTAATTATTCCTTTGTAAACAGGGAACTAGTTGTCAAATATGTGTTTAACAATATAGCAGAGCAGTATTGCTGTGTGGAAGCAGGATAGGAGTGAAAAGGAAATGTGGAAGGGAGACCAAACCGTTGCTTTGAGAGCCAAGAGGAAAGCTATTACTGATTTGAGTGGAGACAGGTAGGTTTAGAAATGAATGCGCCCCTGAGATGCAACAGCACCATTCACTCTGCTGTGCTGCAGGGGAGAAAAACCGTAAATGGCCACCTAGTCGCTGCCTCCTTTTTTCTCACATTCACAGTCAAAGCAACATGTTAGTAAGTTACACCATGATTCTTTCCCATTTCAACCCAAGAGTCTACAGTATACATCTGTTACACTTTTAGAGTGTGATAAAAGTGAATTAGCAATCATTTTATATGATTTCCACATCAATAACCTGGTCATCTTGACCTGAATTACCTGGAGGTGAAGATATTAGAAGTAGAGTACATGACATGTGTTAAATGTCCTTATAAGTATATACAATGTATATTATATGAATATATTACATATCATATTTTATATGGATGTATCTACATATATCATATATATCAGAGTTTTCATGGTCTGAGAGAGCCGTCATTTCTTTGACAGCATTTTTGAGCTGACGCAGCATTCCCACATCGGCTACCTTATCTGCGGGCAGGGCTCTGATGTCAGCCAGAGTCAGTCTCTAACCCTCCATCTGCAGGCTGTGAGGCCTTGGGCAAGCCGACACATCACTCTTAAATCTCTTTTCATTTTCCTCAACTGCAAAACTAAGACGATGGTAGTACTGGCCACTTCATAGATTGTGAGGATTAAAAGAAGTTACATCAAGTACTGGAGAGAAAAAGAAATAATTCTTATTGCTTAACAAATGATCAGCACTGTAAGGATTTGAATCCCGGTCTCTCCATCCCTAATCCAGAGTTTGCTCTCCATTGCATCTGCTGCTTAAAGCCAGGTGCACCTACTTGTATATAACAGCAGCTACATTGACCATATGCCCTTTGCTGGTGTGATTGCCAATATTTTCAGCAATATGTTGGCTTATTTCATCACACTGTGTGCTTCCTTTTGTTTGCTGACCTGCTCTGTCTACAGACTTAACTATAAAGCCTGGGCAGACATTATAAGCTCAGTGTCATTATAAGCTATAGTTCCTGGCACATAGTAAACATAAAATAATATTTGCGGAATGAGTTCAATCTACAACAATTTGGAAAGGCACATATTACAGACCAGAAGATCACTGAGGTTATCACAGCTGACACACTTAAGTGACCAAACCAATATTTAAATCACTGATTCTTTGACTGCAGAGCCTCTTCTCTTTCCTGAATGCTGTAGGAAGAACTTGACAAAGGGCCTGAGCAATCCACAGGACCATATTATGGGCATAAGCTGCAGCAGATATGATCCGTTCCCCATCCTGACTGGATGGGGAAAGACTGGACAAGACTGGATATGTGGAATCTGATTTCTGAAAATCACTGTAAAGAGTTTTTCTTCTCCCCTGAGAAGATCCGCTTGCCTTTTAACAAGGTTAATGCCACATACCAAGATAAAGTGGAATGAAGTTCTAATGTGGTAACTCCCAAATAAATGATATAACTGAGGTGCAGAGGGAATTTTCAGTTCAGATGACTTTGTAGCGTATGATAAAGAAAACCCAGAAAGACAAGCTTGTAGGAAAAGAAACGTATTTTCTCCTTTCTTCTCATCTGTTGCAGTGCTTGGTACTTTATAGGTACCCAGTGAATATTTGACTTGCTCAGTAAAGGCTAATAACATATTTACTGTAAACTTTCCCTAATCCCAAGATCATTAGACCTGTGCTATTTTAAAGATTTTATTTTATTTTATTTTATTTTTTTATTTTATTTTTTGAGAGAGAGAGGAAAGGGGGCAGAGAAAGGGGTGGGAGGAGAGAATCCCAAGCAGTCTCTACACCCAGCATTCGGCCAACGTGGGGCTCAATCTCACAACCAAGAGATCATGACCTTTACCTGAAATCAAGAGTCAAGTAGATGCTTAACCAACTGAGCCACCCAGGTGCCCCTGGACCTGTGCTATTTTACATGCTGCATGGATGTCCAAAAAACTCTGGAGATATACTTAAAATAATAGAAGTTGAAACCAGTTAGGCTAGACTTTCCCCATTATAAATGATGAACCTAAAGCCAAAGAGAGAGTGAATGTCTGTACAGCTGGTTGATAGAAGTGGAATTAGGACCTATATTTCCTTTTCTAGGAGTAGCTCTCTCTGCTTTACCTTATTCTAAGGTTTTTGATGCTTATTTATATTTTTGAGAGAGAGAGAGAGAGACAGAGTGAGAGTGGGAGAGGGGCAGAAAGAGGTGGAGACACAGAATCTGAAGCAGGCTCCAGGCTCTGAGCTGTCAGCACAGAGCCTGACATGGGGCTTGGACTGCAAACCACAGGATCATGACCTGAGCTGAATTTGGACACTTAACCAACTGAGCCACCCAGGCACCCCTGCTCTACCTTATTCTAAAAGCTGGAAGTCTCAATGGCAACTAGAGAGGATCCAAGGAAACCATATGATTTCCTCGCACATGCGTGCACTCAGGAGTCTAGAATAGCATGAATATGCTCTTAGTAATAGCGTAAGAGACTCTTAAATACAGAGAACAAATTGAGGGTTGGTGAGGTTGGGGGAAAGTGGGGGATGGGCATTAAGGAGGGCACTTGTGGGGATGAGCACTGGGTGTTTTATGTAAGTGTTGAATCCCTGGATTCTAATCCTGAAGCCAAGACTACACTGTATATTAACTAACTTGAGAATTTTAAAAAAATGTTGATTCAAATCTTATTTCTCCTACCTTTTTGCTGTGTGACCTTGGGAAAAAATGGTTTGCCATTCTGAGTCTTAATCTTCTTATCTCCTGTCTATACCATAAAAAGAGTGTTTTCGAGTCCACTTTCCTTCCTTATTCCCACTTGAAAAAAAAGCAGAACTTTTTTCAAAACAAAATTTTCTGCAGAAGTACAGAATACAAAATAGGTGAAGTCCAGCTCCTCTGGATAAAGTAAAAGCAGGAGAGAGAGGGGAAGGCAGCCTCCTGCCTGCTACATCTCCCCTTCCTTCAAATGTCTTTCTACATCTCCCATTCTGTGATTATAGGATTTACATTCCTACAGAAGGACAAAGGGCAGACTCACCTACAACTCCTTAAACTCTGGGCTTCAGTCAGATGGCTAAGATCAGATGCACGGAACTACAGTGAAAACTCATCTCTGCTAGCACCTGAAGCATTAGTTTTGGCCAAAGAGATCAACAAAATTTGGGTGTAGCTACTTTAAATTGGCCACCAAGGGAAGGACTTGACAGGGATTTAAAGGAAGGCCAGTTCTCTCCCAAGTACCATTGGGTCTCTTTAAGTTATGGGATTATGGCTGTCCCAGGGAGCACCTATTGGCAGCCTGGCTGGCTGGCTGGCCTCAGGGGCAAAGAAGATGCCAGCTTTGGTTGAGTGGACTTGATTTTCGTTGGCCCTGCTTCCATCGTATTCCTAGTCTCTGGTCTTATTCCAGTAAGATATCCCACAGGCATTGACGGCCAAGAGTGTCTTTTGGCTTCAAAATAGCGTAACTATTTCAAACAACAGCAGTTACCTTTGTAAGGCACTAGATATTTTACAGGAACTTTCCAATGTAAAAACATCTTTTGGATGACTCCAAGGGTTTTAACTAGGACTAAATGAGTAACATCAAGAGAGGGAGAGATAGAGAGACAGAAGTTATAGGAAAACAATAGGCCAGTCCAAAGGTGGAATGGATGTTCTAGAAAGGGGTAGATTTTCCATCACTGAAAGTGAGTAAGGAGAAAATAGTATACTTGACAGCAGTGATCTCTCACTTATACATAAAATTAAAAATGAACAAACTCATAGAAACAGAGAACAGATTGGGGGTTGTCAGAGGTGGGAGGCCGGGGGTAAGGGAAATGGGTGAAGATGTTCAAAAGGTACATACTTCCAGTTATATGATAAATATATCCTAGGAACATAATATACAGCATGGTGACTATGGCTAACAGTACTGTATTATATAGTTGAAATTATATACTTGAAATATAAGTGAGTAAATCTTAAAAGTTCTTATCACAAGAAAAAGATTGTAACAATATGAGGTGATGAATGTTAACTCAACCTACTGTGGTGATCATTTCATCATATACACAAATATCTAGTCATTGTGTTAAACACTTTAAGTTAATACAATGTCATATGTCAATTATATCTCAGTAAATCTGGTAAAAATTTAAAAACAGGCTATCAAAAAAAAAAAAAGAGAGAGAGAGAGAGCAAGAGAGAGTCAGAACTAGTTGACCTTATGGAATCTATAAAATTCTAAGATTCTATGATTCTGTGAAATAAAGATAAAGAGGAAAGAAGACAGGCATTTACTACCACTTTGGGTTGTGTGGATTGGACTTTTTGCATACTTTATTTTATAGTATCCTCACAGTAGCTCTGAAAGGAAAGCATTCTTAAACGTATTTTCAGATGAGAAAATGGAATTTTGGATACGTGCTTGCCAAAGGTCACAAGACATATTGAAACAATGCTAGAATTTGTGCTCAGGTTTTCTAGAATCCAAAGTCCATGTTCTGTCCTTCCATCCCACTTCATCCCAGAAGGACAAGAGACATGGATGGCAATGGGGGGCATAATATGATAGACCTCATTTTTCAAAAGATCTATATGCAGGGAGTTTAAAAGCAAATAACCTTTAGCTATTTGCCTACAACAAGAGTTCTCTTGTGTGTATTTTGTTTATGATTTATCAAATACCCAACTTGAAAAGACTTGAATTCTATTCTGTGTCTGGGGAGGGACGTGCAAGGAACAGGAGGAAGTGGGCATTGTGCAAACCCACAGGACTTGTGGATTCCTTCAAGGATTTATAAGAAATGGCCACCACACCCTGTTTATGTTGGCAGCTCTCTGCAGCTTGCATCCAGATGAGAAAAATCTGTAGTTTCCCTTCTCCACGGCTAAACCCCACCCACTTCTCTTCTACCAAGACTATAGTCCCCCACTGTGAGGCTAGAAAATTTAGACCCTGTCTACAAATTCCCATCACCTGACCTTATGCCAACCTTCTTGGGATCTCTCTAAGGTTTGAGACTGAGGAAAGGATCACCTTTGCCATTGCAGTAGTTTGTGTGCAATTAATCTGTTCTAGATGAAAATAATAAAAATAAAAACAAAACACTCCTTATTGCAGATTGATGGGTATAAAAATGGGGTGCTTGAAGCCTGATTTTTTAAAAATTTCTTGCCTTTCTCCTTCCCTCCCTCCCTCCTTCCTCTCCAGGGCAAAACTCCGAAAGGACTCTCTTTGATATTCACAGAATAAAAATACCATCAATAGAATCAAGGCCTCCTTTTGTGACATCTCCACCCCAGCTCCCATTTGTCAGGTGGTTCTAACCTGATTGTTCATGATCAGCCACTGCCCCTCTCACTGGTCTTTCTGCCTTTAGACTCTCTCCATTTTAGTCCTTCCTCCTTAACCAGCAGGTGGACTTCCCTAAAGCACATATCTAATCATGTCATTCCTTGCTCAAGAATATTCATTAGTTTGTTGTTGTTCATTAGCAGCCCAAGGGCATCCAAGGCCTTATCCTAATCCTTAGAGCCCTCACCACCCAGTGACTCTTGGTGAACATGGTATGGAAATCAAGGAGGAGAAACAGGAACAAAAGCCCATTGGACATGACAAGCAGGAAGGAGCATGTGATCAGCACAGTTTCAATACAAGCCCATCCATCCCAAATGGGCTACCTGGAGTGGGGACCAGGGAATCTAAGTAAAGCCAGGTGCTGAAGAAAGTGAGATACAGCTTGGTAGTTAAAGAAGAGAAAGAGGGCGCCTGGGTGGCTCAGTCAGTTAAGTGTCTGACTTCAGCTTAGGTCATGATCTCACAGTTCATGGGTTCAAGCCCCGCATCGGGCTCTGTGCTGACAGCGAGCTCAGACCCTGGAGCCTGTTTCAGATTCTTTATCTCCCTCTCTCTCTGACCCTCCCCTGCTCATGCTGTCTCTCTCTCTTTCTCTCTCTCTCTCAGAAATAAATAAAACATTAAAAAATATATTTTTAAAGAGAAAGAAATGAAAATTAGATACAGTGTCTGGCAATGTTAAGGTAAAAGAATTCCCCAGATTGGGGTAACCAGAACAGATTTGGAGACTGGAAGAAAGGCCATGGAGAGGGATTCTCTGTAGCAGTTGTTCTCTATTGTGGTGGCTCCCTCGATAATGACCAGCAGTTGGAAGAGCCATAATGTAAGCCTGTGCCAATCAGAAGAGATGGAGGAAGGCTGTATGAGAACACAAAGGCAAGCAATAATGAGAAGGACAAGGAACCCAGAATCAGGAAAGGAGGGGTTACAATGGGAGGAGGGTCACAGAGGGAAGGGTTATAGGAGGCTGGTCTTGTCTGCCTTTGTAAATAGTTGTTTTAGCTCATTGAAAATAGCATAAAAGTTTATTTTTCTGGATCCAGGGTAAGTGGAGAAGGTGGTCTCTTGGAGTCTATTCTCAGTCTTAGAATAGATCTATAAACCAACAAGGTAGTATAACCTAGAAAATAGTTGCCCAAACACACGTGTCAAGAAGATGTGGCCCTCCACAGTGTCTACTGTCTATTCTTCTTTTATTTAATGTTTTATTTATTTCTGAGAGAGAGACAGACAGCATGAGCAGGGGAGGGTCAGAGAGAGAGGGAGACACAGAATCTGAAACAGGCTTCAGGCTCTGCACTAGCTGTCAGCACAGAGCCCGATGCAGGGCTCAAACTCACGAACCATGAGATCATGACGTGAGCTGAAGTCGGACGCTTAACCGACTGAGCCACCCAGGCGCCCCTCTATTGTCTATTCTTTAAAGAGACTCTGATCTTTCAGTCCTGTTTGGAGTGATGGGATGGGTAGAGCCTCTTCTAGGAAGCCACATTGCCATGTATCCCTTGCTGCGTAAGCCCACCCCAAGCCTTTCCTAAAGATGCCTTGCTAAGACCAGGAGCATGGAGAAGCATGGAGCCTTTGGAGATCATGTATCCAATTAAGTTCTGTGCATTGCAACACTGAATTGTCCCTTAAAATAGATCTGATAATGATCCATAGCAGATGTGACTTGGGAAATGTACAACCACCCTGAACTTGCCTGATCTTCATACTTATAAGCATTATGTCATTGGGCTCAATTTCAAACAGAAGAGGCAGCTATGATAAGAGGCAGGCCGTTAGGCTGATGAATGTTTACTGGAGAGGACTATCTAGCTGTATCCCAGAGGCTGGGAAAGGCCTTATTATGAGGCCATAAAAAGCCAGATGAACAGGGGACACTTCAGTCCATGTGAATGTTTATGTTTTGGGGAGGCAAGAGAAGAGAGGGGAGAACAGCTATAGATTATCAAGCAGCTGTTCATTTGACTGAATTATTCATTAGTCTTAAAAATCTAAAATTGGTCTTGAAATTCTGTCAGATGTAACAGATAGAAAGGTAGAGGGAAAAACCCAACAGTTTCCCTCTGTGCACTGCCTCTATTATACCTCTGATTGATGTTTCAAGACACTACTCTTCTCAAGTTGGTCAACGAATGGGTTTGGGCAATCAGCTTCACATGGCTAGGAATGGGGAGGAATGACCTATTACTCACCCATTTATTGCCTCTCCCCAAGACCAAATTTCAAGCTCAATAATGCAAGAAATATTTCTAGATCGACTTCACCCCACTGCGATTATTTCATTCTTCTACATGTTTCTGAAGTTAACATTTATTAAGCCCTCTATGTTTAAGGGCAGACAGAAAGATGAACTAAATGGTTTCAAGGTTGATGACTCTCCAAATTCTCTAGCTTCACACTGTTTTGACCTCTATACCTCCACCAACTTGAAATTCTATGCACCCTAGTCACATGATTTGGCGGCTCTCTCCCAGACCTCACCATAATGGGAAACTGCTTAATTTCAAAATCTCAAATTGTAAAATTACCCTTTACCAAAACTTCCTGTTTTTCTACTGTGCAACTCTCAGTGAATCTATTCTTGGTGACTCATTGCTCCTTAGACCCTCCCAAATTCATGAGTCCATCACTCTGGCTCTGAGACATTCCTACACCACCCTTCACCACTTTCTTCTCTTTCCAATACTAGTCTCAGATTTAAGTTGCTGATGGGATCAGCTATTTACATGTGGCCTCTAATTCCACAAAGGCATTTACTGCTACATGAAAGCCTTACAAGCTTCTTGCTGATTCCCTATCATATGACCTAAAGCCATTCCAGGATAACCTTTCTTGACATCCTCACCTAGATAGGATTTCTCCCTAACCTAAACTCTCATGGCATATACATGTTATTCCTTTGTGATTTCCACCTGACTCAGAAATAGTTATGCATCTACTTGTATAATTTCTCTTTGAGGATTTTTAGAATTTTAACTTATTCATCTTTGTGTTCCAGTGACTGGCATCAAATAGATGCTCCATGACTATTTCCTGAATTGAATAGGACAAACTTTCTACAAAGGAACTTTTTAATAAAGATAATAGTTTCATTGGGATATCAGTTGCAAAGTTTGGAGGGAGACAGCTTTACAAAGAAGCAAATTAAAACTTGCAGTGAGGATATTAAATTTCTATTGCCTCATACTGAATATATTGCAAATTTAGCAGCTTTGAACAATAGACATACTATCTCAACTTCTTTTTTTTTCTTTTTTTCAATTTTATTTAAAGTCAAGCTAGTTAACATACAGTGTAGTCTTGGCTAACACACAGTAGAACCCAGTGATTCATTGCTTACAGATGACACCCAGTGCTCATTCCACATTAAGCCCTCCTTAATGCTCTCACCCATTTAACCCATCCCCCTACCCACATCCCTTCCAGCAGCATTTAGTTTGTTCTCTGTATTTAAAAGTCTCTTGTGGTTTGCTTCCCTCTCTGTTTTTATCTTATTTTTTCCTTCTCTTCATACTATCTCAACTTAAAAAAATTTTTTTTAATGTTTATTTATTTTTGAAAGAGAGAGAGAGAGAGAGCGAGAGCGCATGTGCACAAGGAGGGGAGGGACAGAGAGAAAGGGAGACACAGAATCAGAAGCAGGCTCCAGGCTGTCAGTACAGAGCCCGGTGTGGGGCTCGATTCCACAGACCACGAGATCATGACCTGAGCTGAAGTTGGACACTTAACTAACTGAGCCACCTAGGCACCCCAATCTCAACTTCTTAGGTCACAAGTTTGAGCATAGTTCAGCTAGGTTCTCTGCTTACTGTCTTCCTCCTGAACAGGATAAGAGAAAGTATTGGGTTGTTTAGCTCTTCCTATCTCTTTCTGCATCTTACGAAGTAGGGAGGGAGGATATTTAATATTCCTTTTGCAGATGAGAAGTGAAAGGTGGAAGTCACTTGGAAAGAACTTGTAGCTTAGTTCAAGGAAGCATTTTCTTACAGTAGGAATTTTCTTATCTTTACCCAAACATTAAAGAGACTGAGAGATTGTGAGTGCTTGGGATGGAGAGAAGTATTGAAGAGAAATATTCCTATATCCTGGGCACAACAGAGAGGTGGGTGTATTCAGTCTCTCTTGGGCATGCATGCCAAGATATTTGAGGGGGTAATCACAGCTAAAGTGGCAACTACTGGGGAAAAAAGAGTATCCTATCTGGCCCACTATGGCAGAGGTGTTAATATCCTGTCCCCTTGGGTGATGCTAATAAACATGCTAGGTCACCTCAGCAAGAAGAGCTGAGGTTCTGCTTCCTCATCTATTAGCCAAGCTGTCAGGAAGACCGAATGTTTGTGGATATAAACTGTGAAGAGTTACACACACTAAAGTCAGTACCATCACTATCACTAGTCAATCTGCCTACTGCCCTGTCTGTGTTAACTTCTCAATCACTACAGATTCTTGTAATGGATCTTCCTCTACTGGTTAATGAAAGTCTAACAAGATTTCACCTTTTGGTGTCTTGTCAGAGATATATCACACATATGTAAGAAATATACTTCACGTAATATACTTTGCCATTTCATGATTATTGGTTTGTTTGGTCATCTTCATAGCCGTGTGATGTACTCCTGGCAATCCATCTGTAACTCTAATTGGCACAAGCCATATTTTAATTGCATAAAGAGAAAAATGGCTATTTCAAGAAACCTATGGTGAATCTGTTTATTTCTACTTTTGACCCAAGGGCTGCCCCCTCCTCCTCCTCCTCTGTTCTTCACTTGGCTCAGTTCTGTCCCAAGAGCATGGAGTCATCCAGTATGTCTTGTTGGTGGATGATATATCTGTACCACAGCACAGCATGACGGGTGAGGGGATTGCTAGGGTCTTGGCAGTATTAATCAATCATGGTTCTACCAGAGCCTGAGGTCTGAGACTCTGCAGGGCTGTTCAGGAATCAAGCATGGTTATAAGTGTCCTGTGTGTCTTAGTTTAAGTGTGCCCTCTTATGTTGAGAAGAAAGGCTGGAAAAAGCAGATTAAAAAAAAGAGCTGGCCAGATGTCCATGGCCAGATACCCCCCTTGTATGCTTTTGGCTTCTGTAATCTTGTGTGCCTCTTGGGTCAACCAACTGCCCACATAGCACAACCAATTAGTGCCCCCACCTTTTTTCCTTGAGCCCCTGCAATCCCACCCACCTGTGCAGCTGATAGAAAGTTTCCAAGTCAGAGAAGCTGGCCAAGCATAAAAGTAGACCAGGGCTTGGGGCCCAGCCTTTGGAGATGACTCCGCTGGGTCGGCACCGGTGAGAAATAAACAGTCTTTTCTGATTCCCTGAGTGCAAGTCACTTGTCCCTTCCTGGGCACCGTGTATTTGCTGTGACAATGTTGGTATAAGAAGGGCAGTTTCTTTTGTATATGATGACTTGGGAACAGAGATGGGTTTGTGTTTTACTTTTTTATTTTCTTAGGACCTTTAATTTCCATGGCTTGTTTCCTTTTTCATTACCAGATCTCTACAGAATACCAGCCACAGAAATGGTGCTTTCCCAAGAATGTCGACTTTGGTCCTACACACTTACCATGCTTGTTCTCTGTTGTTTTTTAAAAACAGCTTTATTGGAGGGTCGCCTGGGTGGCTCAGTAGGTGAAGCATCCAACTTCGGCTCAGGTCATGATCTCCAAGTTCGTGAGTTCTGCCATGCTTCCAGCCTCTGTCTGACAGCTCAGAGCCTGGCACTTGCTTCAGATTGTGTGTCTCCCTCTTTCTCTGCCTCTCCCCTACTCACTCCCCTGTGTGCTCTCTGTCTCTCAAAAATAAACAAATGTTTAAAAATTAAAAAAAATAAAAAGCTTTATTGAGATATACTTCACATATTATAAAATTTACCCACTTAAAGTATGCAATCCAGCGACTTTATTTTTTTTTTTTAATATTTTTACTTATTTCTAAGAGAGAGAGAGAGAGAGCGTGAGCAGGGGAGGGTCAGAGAGAGAGGGAGATACATACTCTGAAACAGGCTCCAGGCTCCGAGCTGGCAGTCAGCACAGAGCCCGACGCGGGGCTCGAAC